>NC_134571.1:90034646-90366146 GCF_050947875.1 Dermacentor variabilis | reverse complement strand
CTGCGCTACACATCAAATTCGTCACGTATAAAAATGAACTGGAGGCCGTCCTCTGAGTAGTGCTAACAAATCACAATAGCAAAGGCTATACATTTAAACGTGCAGCTCGAGAAGACAAATTTTCCGTTTTTTCCTTACTTTTTATGCTAAAGCATAAAACTGTAGGCATTTAATCTCGTTATAACATATAGGTCTACAACTGCGCTGCACAATTAGAAAACTGCATTGTATTGCTCCATCTAATTTATTGTAAAATAAAGGCATGCGCTAACAATACGGTAACGTAAGAAAGAAACAGGGTCACAGTTGCCGAACAAATGCAGAACCAGATGAAGTAAACTTTCAAAATTGCTGTAACGTCAATAGTATAGAGGATAATGGTAACCGAGACGACAAGATGAGACCAAAACAAAAACAAAATATCCCGTTAATGACTGCAAGCGCAGCAAAAGCAATCATTAACATGCGAAGAACTTGGCAGGCATATCATTGACGCTAGTCATTGCCGCAAGACTCAAAGGAGGTTCTTAACAGTTCCGTGCAAACATGTTCTCATGCCTACATTAATTCGGTAATGAGGTCCCGTTTCATTTTGTTCCTTTTTAGTCCTACTAACGATCGGAACTCCATGGCTGCTTGTAAAGCGCGCTGCTAAGTGTCGATTTATGCACAGAAATACGCGCACGTGCGCTTTTATGTAAGTGGTGTTTGTCATATTACGGTAGAGAGGATATGAACGCTCTTGAAGCCCGAGCTTCGGTGATCCACCAATCGTGGGTCAATTATTGTCGTCAAGAATATTACCACAAAACGTCCGCTCCGGGAGAGCACGTAAATGTATAGGAGCAAGGTGTCCTGCGGTGAACGGAAAGTGGCATGGCGGCCTAAATTCTGCTGATGTCCGAAGTCGCGTCGCTATCACAGCAACGGTAAGCATACATCTTTCACTCTGCGGCCATGCACCCCCTGCCAGCATTCGTATACACATGCGCACATGGCACATGCACCTTCAGGCGCCGTCAACTGTGCAAGATCGTGTAACTTCCTCACAGTTGTGAATACATGCTAGTTTGTAGCGTTCAAGTAGGGAATTTTTTTTAATTGTTGGCTCATCGCAACAATTGTTCAGTTGAGATGCAGTGACTTTAATGCTCTTTTTTAATAGCAAAACGGTACCTACGCTAATTACAGTGGCTGATGATAGCACTCTGGTGCGGCATGTGTAATACTGTGGTTGCTCCGAGGCACTTAAGTAGCAAATATTGGAGCGTCCAGTTTTCTTTAGCTCAGCGCCACATCGCTACTAATGCACAATCATCTTTTTTTTTTTTTTTTTTGGCCTGCGGTGTACGGCGACTCTCGATTAATGCCTGTATTCCAATGGCTGTGCGCCACGATGTGACGAGACGTTTGGCGGCCTCCTTACTTTTCTCGAAGATAGCGACTTGCCTTCCCGTTCGTAGTTTATGTTATTTTCTACGTTTGCGAGTTGTAAGACCTCGAAAATGTTTATTGTAATATTTTCACAGTTTCTTTTTCTTTTTTTTTAATATTCTGATCTGCAGGAATTTCTTTCTGTTCCTACTACCCTACTCTATGCTTTGCCATTGTCTTACTTTAATCTTTCAGATCTGTCATCTGGTTATTTGCTTCCTCTTCCTTTCCCTTCATCCCATCTTCCGTGTCTTTTGTTTCTGCCCCTCCTTCCTGAAGTTCTGGTAGGCATTGTGCTCCTTCCGGTGAAAGGGGCTGGCCTGATTCCTTTTTTTCTTCTTCTTCGTTCTTTTATTCCTTGAAATCGAAATAAGCAGAGGAGTTGTCGCCGGTTGCTGACGACGCCTACTCCTTGTCACTTGGTTAATAACGTACAAAAGAAGGGCACAATAATAATAATAATAATAATAATAATAATAATAATAATAATAATAATAATAATAATAATAATAATAATAATAAAGGTTATCCCTGAAAAAAAGAAGAAAAAGGGCATGAGCTCAGTTTGCGGCCGCTTGCTTCCAAATACCCATACAAATGGTCCCCACACCATAACTTTCCAATATTTCTATTAGTATTCGTCCGGAGAAAAACAAAACTGAAAAGAGGAATCGCGCTACATTGAGCATCTGCTGGAAGTTTGGTAAACTAGAAGTGCATGACCTGTAATCGAGGCCTCGGTTCTCTTGTAAGTGCACACGGCTCGAATATGCAACAGGTACGAAGTAAAGTACGAATCTATATTTTAATCGCCGCCATATGCGCCTCAAGAACATCATATCATGAGAAGCCAACAAACAAATACACTGTAAATAAATCATAAATTATATGAAATGAAAGCGGATGAAAAAAAAAACAACTTGCCGTAGGTGGGGCACAAACACACGTCTTCGAATTGCTTGTGCAATGCTCTTAACAACTGAGCTACGGCAGCGCCATTTTCCCATCCGCTTTCTGGCGCATTTATGTTTATCTACTAGAACTGAACCTGAGAGTGTTAGCGAGAGCCACACAGATGTGGCGGTGGCTAACACTCCCAGATTTAGTTTATCATTTCTTTAATTCCATAATTAAGGACATGTGACTTGTTCTATGCTGCCCTTGGTGTCTTTGTTTGTCGGCTTCGTTTGATATGACTAATAAAAATCGGGCCCTCGGTTTCATTTTGTCTAGTTAAACACGTCAAAACTTTCATACGATGTTTTCATCGCCGCCCTCACACAAACTGTCGTGTACCCAAGCTGTATGACGATCGGAGGCCAGAAAATTGGTGAAGACCATACACCTAAAATTCGACAGGGCGAAAAGAAAAAAGAAATACAGCAACAAGAGCGTTGATTCTTGAAACACACGCTTAATTGCTTCTTGGTTGCTCGAAAATTGTCTCTTGTACAGAGGGCGCCGTCGTCAATAGGGTGGAAGAACAGTGCACTGGCTAAGAGGAACGAGACTCGAGAGGCCGAGAACACATTAGTTTCCTGTCCTCGTTATGAGGGAAATCTTCAAGAACCACGAAATTAAAGATGAAGTGTACCCCTTTTGACAGCAAAAACAGTGCGCCGAGGGACGTTAAATGAATCCCGGGAACGAAGATGGTGGAAGTAGCACAGGGCCAAGACGCAGGATGGAGTGCTTCTCGCGGGGCTGAACACGAACGCAGTTATGAAGAAAGGACACGCTCCTTTCAGTCAAAGATGGCGCACAGAGAAGTGCTTCCAACAGTGCAAGGCAAAAAAAGAAAAAAAAAGGTCCTTCGGGTGCTTCTATTGTCTCCCTCCTTCGCAGCCGAGTGATTCGAACGAAATAAAATAAATAATCTCGTTATGGCGACAAAAGGAATTTTTCTTCTAATTTAATTACGCTCCCCGTTTCTACTTTTGCCCCCCCCCCCCTTCTCTGCGCTACGCACTCTCGCGATCGCTTCTACAACATCGCTGTTTTTCTGTCTCATTGCGTTTCGGCTTCATAATTTCTTAGGGTACGCCGCCTGCTCCCCATACTGCCCGCGGGCAAAGCGAAATTCGTAAGAAAGGATTCCCTTCGTACTCGTCCTGCCGATCTCAGTGGGCACAAAGAATGTGTAGTCGCGCTCTAGTTACGAAAGGAGTGGTCGGGAGAAGCGGTTACTGAAGTGGCAGGGGGTCATTCGATAACGAAGCCAAAACCATTGTGAAGCCTCGGCACACGACGGCGTTATCAGCATTTTAATCGTCATGCGGAACAATAACACACGCCGACGCATAACGGCTGCATGGGTGGCTTCTTGCGCTGGGCTGAATCCATCCTTATGCGTAAGACTAAACAAATAGTCACTCACAGATCCACAATGTATGTTTCCCTAACAAAGTCTGATACTGATCGACATGGTTATCCGTTCCATGTTTGCGTCACCGTGTTTAGGATTCTGAAAATCACCGAGTGAGCGACACCACTTTTTACTCTCGTTTTGTCTGGCAGAGTACCAGAGACCGTGACAAAAGTACCTATTGTGTGGTTGTTCCAGCTAGGCTGTGTCGAAAAAAAATTAGTGATACCGATGTTCTCCTTTTGTTTCATTCCTTTACTTTTTTTCGAGCTTATCATGGAATACCATCTATTTAGTGATACAAACCTGAAATGTTTGTCCGGTTTTCTTATGTCAATGCGTTTATGTGCTTGAGCGTTACAAAGTCAGAGACTCGAATACCTCTCTGTTTCTCTCAGACAAGGTTAAAGCCTCATCAACAGAAATATTGGCTATGCCTTTGTTATTTAGTGTTTGTTTGTGCAAGTCACTCCACCGCGAATGTTGTGTGCGCATCTACGTTTATGCCAACTTTCTGCAAGTATTGGATTCACCTACGGATTAAGAGAAGCATTCATTGCCAACAAATTCCACGTGAAATAACCTTATGATGCCAGCAGTACTTTTCTTAGCAAGCTATTATTCCGCACGTTGACTGATTAAAGCTGAAAATTATTACTGTTTCCTACTAGGGCCACGACGCTGCTACAAGAATGCCACGCTCATCATTTCGCTTTTTCCAGGTTAGTTACCTGAGTCGCGCTTCCTGCGTAAGGAGCAACAACCACTGTTTATTTGCAGTGTCGTGCCCCTTAGAAATGCACGTTAAGGACAAGCGGTTTTTGTTGCAGTCACCATGTGTGTGTGTTCGGTTATTCAGACTGCTGTTGTTACTTTCCGGTGATGTGGAAGAGAATCCGGGCCCTCAGGAGGAAATCATGACTTCACTTCTTGAATCCATGCGTAGACTTGAGACCGGGCAGGCGACGATATTGAGCGAATCGAAAGGAGTGAAGGAAAAGCAGGAAGCAGCTGACCGCGAAATTAAAGGCCTAACTACGAGGGTTGTAAAGTTAGAAACAACCATTGCGTCGCTCAGTGGCGCCGAACCTTCTGGAACTTCTACGTGAGTGAATGCTGTTCGAGATGTGGAGGGTCAATTGCGGAATATATCGTCCAGATGCGAAGATACAGAAAACATGCTTAGGCGGTCAAATCTTTTATTCTTTGGCTTAGAGGACGATGAAAGGGAAGATTGGGCTGCGTCCGAGCAAAAGGTGATTGGCTTCTGCTCTGAGCACCTCGAAGTATCACTAACTAGTGATAGGTTTGAGCGTGTGCATCGTCTCGGTAGGCTCTCGGATAACAAAGCCAGACCGATAATAGCTAAACTGGCAGCATTCAAAGACAAACAGTTAATATTGCTTTCCGCACATGAGCTCAAAGATACTAGATACTCAATCGGGGAAGATTTTTCGCTGCGTATGCGGCAAGCACGGAAGAAGCTGTTAGACTTCGCGTGACCGCTCAAAAAGCCATTCAAACTTTCCGTCGATAAGCTGCACATAGGAAAAACAACCTATATTTATGACCATGTTACGGATTCTGTCGTAGAGTACGAAAGATAGCCACAAAAGAAGTATCTGCAAGATCACGCTCAACCCTCCCCCACTACATCAGTTTCACGCCTCTCAATAACGCTATCTAACATCCGCAGTTTGATGCCAAAACGGGAATACCTTTGTCCTTTTCTTGAAGACAATGACTCAGATGCTGTCATTATGACAGAAACCTGGCTACACCCCGACACGCTCGATAGGGGAAATTTTTACAGACTAAAACAAATTCAACGTCTATCGGCAAGATCGTGTGGCACGACGAGGAGGCGGTGTGCTGATAGGCATTAAGAAATCTCTTACTTCGTTTTCCATCCCTACAAACTCGTCTCTTGAGATAGTCTGGGCAGCATGCTTGACCCCAGCAAAGAAAATATTGATTGGTGCTTGCTACCGCCCTCCGGTGACCGATCAAAATTTTTCAGACAACCTTCGTGACAGTATTCAAAAAGCTATGCACATCTTCACTTCAGATCACGTATACCTTCTCGGTGATTTTAACTTTCCGCAAATAGGCTGGCTTTCCTTGTCTTCATCATGCCGCCACTCAACAGATTTTCTCAACCTTACTTTAGATTTCACTTTGTTCTAGGTTGTAAGCGAGCCCACTCGAGAATCAAATATACTTGATATTGTATTAACCAGTACCCCCCAAACCGTAGAATCAATATCCTACCTAGATGGCTTCAGTGATCACAAATTGCTTCAGATAACACTTAACGTCCCACTAGCCCATACAGGATCTATCACCAAAAAAATTCGTGACTTCAGCAGGGCTAATTACGTTGACATGAATTCTGATCTAGAACACATTTTTAATGAGACGCTTTTACCTAACTTTACTGATCGCACAACCGAAGAAAACTGGGCACTGTATAGGAACCAAATGTCAGCTATGATTGATCTCTACATTTCATTAATAACGATTACTAATGACAGGACAAATCCTTGGTTCAATCGATCACTACGTAGACTTCGAAACACAAAAAAAAGCGCTTGTACCGCGCCACAAAACATGGGTGTGATCCTTCGGCGTTCAAAAAATACAAAGAATTCCTTAAAACATATACTAAAGCAATATGCGATTCTAAAAAAGAAAGTATTACGGCAACGACCTGCCCTCTCTCCTTCAACACAATCTTAAAAAGTTCTGGTGAACTGTGTCTCCCACCACGACTCTGATCACATTTCATTGCACGATGCTAACCAAACACCAGTATCGGACAGCGAATGCCCATTCATATTTAACAATTTTTTTTCTTCAGTGTTTACACGGGAAGATCATTCCAACATATCATTTGTACCTGAATATGACTGGCGCTTTATGGAACCTATTACCATTACTGCTGAAGGCATTTCACGCCTCATCGCTAACCTAAAGGTATCTACATCGGCCGGTATAGATAATATCAATTCTAAAACATTACGAAATACCTCGTCAATTTCTAATCAGATATTATCCTATTTATTCAACCAATCCTTAGCGTCAGGAAAGCTACCAGCTGACTGGAAGGTTTCGAAAATCGTCCCTGTGTTCAAAAGCAGTAACAGCCATTCACCCGATAATTATCGTCCGATCGCGCTCACATGCATTTGTTGCAAGCTACTGGAACGTATTATCGCCTCTCATGTTTTCAGTCAGCTAGAATCAAACAACTTTTTCTTCTCTCATCAACACGGATTCAGAAAATATTGTTCTTGCGACACGCAATTATTGGAATTTACCACCGACTTACACTTCAGCATGGATGCCAATAAACAAACTGATTGCATGATCCTTGATTTTTCTAAAGCTTTTGATCGCGTAGCTCATGGTCGACTAATATCCACATTACCAGCCCTTAAACTAGACTCACTTACATTAACATGGATCCGGAATTTCCTTTATCACTTCAACAGTTCACAGTGGTTAATAACTTCTCCTCTCCCCGTTGCCATGTATCTTCCGGTGTTCCTCAGGGAAGTGTTCTAGGGCCCTTTTCATTTTTTATCTATATTAATCACCTACCGCTTAACATATCATCATGCATGCGCTTATTTGCGGATGATTGTATCATATATCGTACAATTACGGATGTCGCAGACATCGTCGCTTTACAAAATGACCTTAACATTATTTCCCATTGGTGCAGAATCTGGCTTATGTCCCTTAACCTATCCAAATGCAGGCTCATAACCTTCAGTCGCAAACGTAATAATTCTAACTTTGCATATGTCTTGGATACTATACCTGTATCCCAAGTTCCATCATATAAGTACCTAGGCGTGCATCTAACACATGATCTTTCCTGGGTCTTGCACATCACCACCATTTGCGCCAAGGCTTCCAGAACTTTGGGTTACTTACGTCGTAATTTGCGAAACTGCCCAACCAATGTCCGTAAACTTGCCTACCTAACATACGTCCGTCCTCAGCTAGAATTTGCATCATCAATCTGGTCTCCTCATCAAAAATATCTAATTTCCATGACAGAAGCGATACAAAACCGTGCTGCTGGTTTCATCTCTCAAAAATACAGCTGTCATCTAACCCTCCCCCCCCCCAGTATAACTCAAATAAAAACTGATAATACTCTCGAATCCTTAGACACCCGTCGTTCTGTCGCTATCGTTTGTTTGCTACACAAGTATATAAACTGCGCTTATCTTTCACCTTTACCCCTAGAATCCCCCATGCGCATATCCAATCGATTAAACAACCATCGCTCTTTCAAAAGCATCTACGGCCACACGCAAGCATTCAACTCATCGGCACGGCCCAGAGCAATAACATTATGGAATGATCTACCCAACGAAATGGTTTCAGTAACCGATCACGCATCGTTCCGCAACCAAGTGTATCAACATTATACATCTTTAAAACTGTAACTATGTTTCGTTGTGATTACGTGGGGGTGTATTGTCGCCATTCTTTCTTCTTTTTTTTTTTGCGTACCAGTTGTTGCCGAGCGCTTATTGCCTTCCCATTGAACAGGCTGTATCTCCCTTGTGTATCTTACATTCTTGCGTTATCGCGCCTTTGCAAACAATAACCTTTTTGTAACTATAGTGTACTTGTGTCATGTTAACCTTTTTTTTATTTATTTGTACTATGTAACCACATTGTATTGTTTGATCTGCGTTGCTTCTGTTGAACTTGTGTTTGATTCAATAGCCCCCCCTCACTCAATGTTCCTGACGGAACCTGTAAGGTAATCTGAATAAATAAATAAGTGAATAAATAAATACTGTAATTGCGCAGCTTGTTCGAACGCAGTTCATTACGCACGACGGTGATCACTACCAGTGCCTCTTTTCGATGTTGACGACTGGGCATGTTGGTATAGCATATTGGAGGTCGGATTGCGCAACATTTTGACGAGACACACAGAAGAGAAACACACACCACAGAGCGCTTGTGGTGGTGTGTGTTTCTCTTCTGTGCGTCTCGTCAAAATGTTGCGCAATCCAGTCTCTTTCCGACACTGGTAGTGTCGGCATCGGCATATCAGCCGGCATATCAGCGTCGGCATCGACACTGCTAGTGTCGGCAAATTATTTGTCTCTGCATACCGTGACCTTCCTTCAAGGAAAGACAAACTATTTGTTGGCGTCGACAAATAGTTTGTCTTTCTTTGAAGGAAGGTCACAGTACGCATTGTACAAGACGCCGCTTGCAAGATAAGAAATGTCAGTGTTGCCGAATCCCGCTTTTCTATATTTTCTTGTGTGTGTTGTTGATAGGTGTAACAGCGTTTCAGTTCATAGGAAAGTGGTTCTGCAGAAAGCATCAAACCTGCAAATAACTTCATTTTTCATTTCCATGGCCATGTGGCACAAACCTTAAGGTGCGATCATTGCGTGGCACGCCAGTGGGAGAGTCGTGCTTATCTTAGAGGTATTCGTAAAGCACAGTAGTTACTCATTGAAATAACAGTTACGGGCAAATAAGGAAGATTGAGGCCTCAGAAACAAGCGACTGTCCTCCTTCAGGTTTCGGTGTGGTAGGTCATCCGCTTACCCAGAGTTGTCTCAAAACAGGCAGTTTCTTGTTTGTGTGCTCGTTATTTTCTTTCCTAGGGGGGTGGAGGAAGAGGGAGCGACCATGTTCCGAAAAGTTGGTGCAATTAGACGTCAGCTGATGCGACTTACCAGTTACGCGTGTACGTGAGCAGTGAACTGCTTTTACGGGGCTTCAGAAATTAATGTGTAAGCAAATATTTTCACCTATTGTCTGCTTGACGGCCGTGCGCGTAATCTTGCGGCGTTTAAAGATTTGTGGAGTTGTGGAGTTGTCACTCAATGGGGGTCCCCATAGGAAGTTCCCCTAAGCATGAAAGTTTATACTTATTCGCCATCTACCTTCTTCAGATATACTTCATTACCTGTAACATTCCCAAATCAGTAGAAATGCAGGCGCTCGTTGTGATAGGTTCTTGGCTGATAGGGTATTGCGCCCCAAATGTGTGAGCGGTCTATTAGCAGCGTTGCAGTGAAATGCGATGTATTAACTTTCACGACTTAGTTCGCCATTCCCTTCACTAGAACATCAACACACAGGCATTCTTACATTCCACCGCCAACAGAATTCGGCCGCCCTAGTACACAAGTAAACACAATACCACGATTGATCTCGGCAGCAGAACGGCGTGAACATTGACCAATCTCGGCGGTTAGATTAACTTTTAAGAATAAGATTTTGAAGTATTCCATGCCGCACCGCGAGGTCGAGAAAAACTTTAGGCTTCCGTGTTCGGATATATTGAGGCCGTCTACCGGATTCTTCTCACGTAAACTGCAACGAGTCCCACGTCTTCCGGCAACAAAAAGGACAGCCATTCTCGGCAGATTGTGTTTCTCGACTTTTGCCTTTGGAACTTTGGCAGACGACAAGGCTTGCCGACATTTCCAATTTTCTTCAAATGAAGCGAAGGTACCAGAAAGGAGCATTCCATGATTGAACAAATAAAAATGTCCCGTGTCGTATAACCTTAGTGTGCCTCGAAAACAGGCGAGCGTCTCACGTTGCCATTTCGACGCAGCCACAGCTTACATGAAGCGCGCGCCAGATAGCTCTTGCTTTTTTTTAAATAAAGAAACAAGAGTCGCGCCGCAGATATTGAAATCTTCACACTACAGATATGGTTCTGTGTTTTTGTTTACTCTTTGTAAACAGACAAGATGGCTGTCCAACGACTGTGAGCAGAAGGAGAAACGCAATTCTTCAAAGTGTGGTATCGCGTCCTCGTCTTGCTGGTCAAACCAAACCCCCACCACATCGCCTTTCGTTTTCCTTTCCTTCTCTTTCACGTTGAACGCTTTTCCAGTTTTTACATTCATCCGCAACGTCGTCATAAAAGAGAGCGCACGCGGATTGCAGCCAGCACGCCCGTACACTCAGACGCGCAGGCAAGCAGGCACGCACACGCACGCACGAAGACACGCTCTCACGCGCACACGCACACACACACACACACACACACACACACACACACACACACACACACACACACACACACACACACACACACACACACACACACACACACACACACACAAACGCCAGGGAAAAGGCTGACAGCGCCGTCTCGCGGACAGTCACCGCCAAGCGAGCGACGGGAGACAAAATAGCTACAGCGGCTTGCTTTCGCGTCCTATACTCTGTGACACTCTCCCTCATCGCACCAGCACCAATATCATCAAGCCACTTGGCGTTCCTTTAACGGGGCGCCTGGAAGAAAATAAATGGTGGGCCAGAAAGAAATATCATGTGCGTCGTCGAAGGCGAGCGAACAAATAGGAACAGGCACCGGCACCTCTAGCGAGAAAAGCAAACGAGGGGCAGGCGGGCGACATTGAAGGGAAGAATTACGCCCAGAGAGCGGCAGTGGGGTTAGCGGCGATCGGGAAGAAAGGGTGAACGAGGAATCCTGCGGGAAACAGGAGAGAAGGAGGCAGCTGGCCGCGGAAGAGTGCCGCTACGAGTTGAGGAGAGGTGCGACGGTAGCAGAGCGTCGTTTTGGAGCACAAGACGTATATTTTACGTTCACTCTAAACTTGGCCCTTTTCATTTTCGCGGGGCCTCCACGCACGCTGTCTGTCTCTCTCTCTCACTCTCTCTTCGCGTTTGTGCCGCGCGGCGCTGTAAGCGTAGGAAGCCGTTGGGCCCAATCAAGTGAGCCTCCTTTCTCCTCGCACTCCTCCCCTATACTGCTCGCTTGCTCGGCTAGATTGATGCGACACCTTGCGGCGCGCTCGCGAAAGACGTTTCTCTAAATCGAACAGGCCACTGGTCGCCCCAAGGCTTCCACAAGGCTGCCAGGCCGGATGGCTGGGTTGTGCGTCGGCCGATGATCAAAATAAAGAAAAGAAGTATAAAGAAACAGAAAATAAAACGAAAATTGGGGAAGGTAAGAGTAAAGGGATAGGTTAGACGCGCTGGAGCCGCTGCGCTTGGGATAGAGGAGCGAGCTCCGGCCCTTTTGCCTGCCTGCGTTGCTGCCTGCAGCAAAAGTGAAGAATTCTATTACGGCACAAACGAAGTACGACGCGTGGAAGGCCGAAAGTGGCGAAAGTGTAATACGCGGTGGGGTCGCTTGCTCGCCTGGCTGCTTGCTCCGCTAAAAGTAAATAGCGAGTTAACACGCAAAAAAAAAAGGCCCGAAGAGACAAGAAAAGTTAAAAGTGGCGCCGACACACATCTGTTTCGTTGTTAGAGTTTCAAACTTTTCAGTGAGCCTCGAAAACAGCGCCTTGAGCGAAGAGCTCGTCTCAAACTGGGCGCGCCACTGATATAATACCGGAACCGGTAATACTGCGAGTTGTTGATGTCAGCCGATATCTCCGGCGAGTGAAGAGAAAAAGAAAACTTTAGTTGCTTGGCAGAGGTAAATGAACCGCGGATCAAAGAAGTGAAGCCTCTTTCTGCAAATGGTGCATATACGCGATAAGGTTATATCATCGGCTTGCCACAATGGTCGGTGATAAATATTGCGAAAGCAAACGCAAAGAAAGAATGTGCATAAACAAAAATTTATGTCCGTGACTTTCACAACACACGGACGTTCGACGGATGGCAGGTGCTCCAATCCTTGCCTATGCGCTGGAAAGTCTTGCAACAAAGTGATCTGAGAGTTATGAATCTGAGGGCAGCGTGGACAACTATATGCCTAGTGAATAGTTCCAACGTTTGTCAAGTTGTGACGGGGTGCTTCTTGTCACTGCTATTATTCTAGCATGTTTATTTCTAAGAAAGCTCGCGAGTCCCATTACAGGATTGCGTGACGGCTCAGTAATGAAAACAATTAACTGTTATCGGTTGCATGATAACGTAAGTTCTCGATGGCATTTTTCAACTGGCGATTATCTGTTATCAGCTGTGACATGGAGGACGGGAAGGTTGTCCCAGTAGTGCGTTATAGGTAAGAAAAGAAAAAGATTGCGTCTTCAAGGTGGTGGCTTAAGCGGCAAGTTGGTAAATAGCATGATGGTAAATGGCAAGTTGGTAAATGGCATGATCTAAGAAATTCATTGCCAGGTGGCAAGAAGTGGAAGAATCTATGACAAGTGCAAGGATGTAGCCTATTTCTTTCATCTTTTCGTCAGTCTCAATTTTAATTCACTCAGAAAAAACAACACACAATTATATTTTTACTGGTGCATCATCATTTCGATATTTGCGCAACGTTCCTCGCCCTACAACTGCAATAATTTGAATGGCCCTTTCGCACCTTTAGGGACCGCCGCTCGTGCACTATCTTGTTTGCAGTGGTATTACAATCGTGCGCTTTCTGCCATCTAATTCCGACAGTCAAATTGCATTTTACAGCCTAGCTCTTAGGAACCCGTTCCTGCGTCGAGCGTCGGCGTCAAACCTCGGCGGCGTAACCGAGCGAACAAGCACAGAAAAAACATGAAAGCGAACGCGAAGCGCAGCGGGAAAGAAGAGCGCGCGAGAAGAAAAGTGGAGGAGGACGCTACAGTGAAAGAATGAGGAGGAGAAGGAGCAAAGGCCATCGCAGCCGCGTGGGTTATATCATCTGCGCGCGAGGTAGGAGGGAGGGGGACAGGGTAGCGTGGGGTAGAGTGTGCTACGCTCGTCTGCAGCGCCGCCAGTCCGCGGTACCAGCGTGTGCGACAGGGATCGCTGCTCCTTCAGTTCAGTTTTCAGTTCGGTTTTATTCCTTAAAGGCCCCCATTTCGGGGGTGTTACATAAGGGGTGGGATTACATTTGTAGTGAGGAGGTGATAGCGAGCGGCTACGAGTAAAAGGCTCGATGTGACGCTCCCTTGGGGGTTGTCGCCGCTGACACTGGTGGCGCGACTTCCCCACGACGAAGGGTCGCTCCCGTCGTAGGTGGAACGAAAGCGTGAGAAGAGCGTAGTGTCGTGCAAGACGGGCGACGATTGCTACGATATGGTACCAGAGTAGCGGGCGTCGTCTGTATATATAGAAACAACGCGTGCTACTCACACAGTTCTCTTCGTAATCTAAACTGTGTACTTATATAATCACAATACAATATATTGACACGGGAAAAGAAAACACGTATAACGCCGCATTCAAATCTCGCATTAGGGAGTATCGTAATCGTCGGAGAATTTTTTTATTATTATACATTTTCCACGCGGGGGAGTTTCAGAGTTGATGCGGTAAAGCGTAATTGTCGTGCCATCATAGTCATTCGTCTTGTCATGAGGGGAAAAAAAGCAAGGCCCTCTAATGACTTAGTCATTAGGTAAAACGTCGGAAATGAGGTAGCAATAAGCCTCTTCGTAACATCATTAGTGTACTTGCTGTCGCGGAAGCACGACTCTGTCCCAGAAAAAGAAAACAGCCCTGTAGACAAAGACCCAAGATGAAAGACGACACACATGAGCTTCGCCTCGGCGAGCAAGAAAACGAAAGGCGAACAAGTGGCAAAAAGAAGCCAACCACTTTAGTCAACAATTAAGTGTATCCCTTTCTTGTTCGCAGATGGCACTACTTGTGTGGTAGCTTCACTTCTTTACGAACGACTTCCCTTTGCTGCAAATTGTTCGGGCTCGATTTGCTTTGTCCCGTACCCTTTCTTTCCTGCGGTTACCCTTCTCGGCGTTTGCCTCGTTAATTTGGCTGTCTGCCGGTAGCTTTTGTCTCGGCCAGCGTAAACAGCCCTTCCGGAGGAACTAAACCTTTCAGGGAACGCATTGCTGGCGAACGCAGTCGCGACTAGGGCCTTCAGTAAACAGACAGGCCCAGGTAATGTGCCGCACAAACACTATAATTTGAGGCAGGCATCCACTTCCATTGCACAGTTCCGCCTAACCTCACTGTCTGGATGTGGATGGTTTACAGTGTGATCAGACGAGTTTTTCAATCACTGAGCTTTCCTGTACTTGAGCTCTACTCAGCTCAAGAGAGGGCAGGCACTGTAGTGATAAGTACACACGCGGGGAAGAAAATGACGAAGCAAGACAGTGCACCATGGGGTGTTGCGGCGCCCACGAGGGCTGACGCGGCAACACCAAGCTGGGTGCTCACAAACACAATCACTTGTCGAGAAGCAGGCCACACAGAGGCGTCGGTTCGTTGGCCGTGGCGCAGAGACAACTGAGCTTTACGCGGGCACACGCCAACACCCGCTGTCCTCGGGACCGTCAGTACTACCGTGGTTCTCCACTTCTTCAATGACGTCCGCTACAAGACTGCTGCAGCCACCTAAGGAAACGTTGGCTGCACGTTAGCTTTTCAATTCTCGCACTTCCGCCGCGTGAAACGTTCTGTGGGTAACTGTCGCATGCTGTTTTCACTATGACCACGGATGTATAGTCAGTGTTCGTTGTTATAGCAGTGTACGATGTGTGTGTTTCTTATTTTATAGTTTAGGATCACTTGCTGCACTGAATGTACTGCAGCCTATAGTTTCTTTCTGGAGTGGTCAGGAAACCGACCAAACAATATTCCATCACCTACACTTACGCCACTACCATTTGTGCACCACGACTCTGCGATAATCCATTAAGAAATGGCCGTTCGTTTCGTCTTCAAAATTAGCCCAGTATGATACCTGTCAGACAGGCACTTCGTAATTATTTTGCAGTGGCTACCTGGCCATTGCGCTATCAGTGGAAATGATGACGCATACAAAGCTGCCCGAGAGTCACATCAAGAACAACACAGCGTTCCCATTACTCTTTCCAGGACAGACACTGCAAGGTAGCTTCGTCACCTGGCATGCAAGCTCTCTTTACCAGAGCGGAGCACCTCAAGTATAAGGTGCATCAGGTTGCACGAACTGAACCCTTCGCTCCAATTCTGCCCTTCACCCGGGCTTCACCGGCGTGAGGCATCGCTTCTATACCGATTGCGGTCGGGAGTAGCTTTCACGAAGGCGTACATTACTTTGATTGGAATGACAGACAGTGCTGCGTGCGACGTCTGTGGCAGCGAAAAAGAAAACGAACATTTATGGTGCCACTGCGATTGATTTCAGTCGGAAAGACAAATATTATCTATCGCATTGTGACGACTGGGCAATCGGCCGTTGTCCGTGCAGGTGCTACTTGAAGACCGTCCCCATCACTCGTCGGAAAACAAAGCTGTCAAGGCACTTTTGTCTTTCTTTAGGGTGACTGGCCTATGCGAATGCCTTTGACTTCCTAAGGCCCTCCATGTGCGTACGCGAGCTTACCGTGTCTTTCGTCCCCCCCCCCCCTCTATCTATCAAATCTTTCCATTCCCACTTTCCCGTCCCCCAACCAGACGCATTTCAGGTTGACATCCCTACCTTCTCTTCTTTCTTTCCTCCTCCTCTTCGGCCGACAGCTGCTGAACGCAGTCGCATGCTTCTTGCATATGACCGAGACAAAATCACATGATTAAAATGTGATCGATTTGATTTTACACTGCTGCTCAAGCGCCTTTTCACTCGTCCCGACGGAACGTACGAAGCCGGATACTCCCATATCGTTTACCTCCTTTACTTAGGCCAACCGCGTTTGTTAAAAATCCCAGGTCAGCTAAGCACTTCTTGTGAGTTTTGAGTGCAAAGGCATTAACGTCCAATCGAACGCCGCTGACTGATCCTTCGAGTTTTGCGCTGCGAGTAATGTACTGTAGTGGTACGTGCTGCCCGAGACAGGAGCAGCAGCCTACGGTGCCAAAGCCGCATGCCACCGACGTCCTGCTAATCGAGAGACCGAAGAAGCAGGAACGGCAACGAAGGCCGGCAGGCGTGCGCAGCAGCTAAGCCCAGTGGGGGTGTGAGAGAGAGATGTGGGTGGAGCGCCGGTTTCCGAGAGCGAGATGGCGACACCCGCACGTGCGCGACACGGGACTGCCTCGCCGACGACAACCCTCCTCGCCCAGAAGCATCGCACCGCCGTATCTACTCCGTCGAGGCGAGCTAGTGACGTGGCGTCACGGCGACACCCTCTCCGCTCACGCAACCCTGTTTCGCCCGCCATCGTGACGTCACGTCGCAGCCAATGGGAATTCAGGTGCCGTTACGCTGCTACAGACGCTGACTTTTTCGCTCAACGAGCCATTTGATGTTTTGGCATCAATAATGCGTTCGCTATCACGATTCACTGAAAACCGTTCCTACGAACCACAGTAACGTACGTTCTGATTAGTGACTACGGGCCCCAATTTGCAAAATCTGTGCCATAATTTACGGCAACAGATTCGCACTACATCCAAGCCCGCACTTCTCTGTACAGGCATAAATCTGAAATAATCCTATCTTGCGCAATTACCTGCCCAGAATGGAATACTCCAAAAAGTTTTGCAATGTAATCTTCGAGAAAAACATTTGAAATTCAGCGAACTGGCGCATAACAAGCACCGGAGACACCTTGGTGGGGCATTACAATGTAAGGAGTAAAGCGAAGTATTTGCTAAAGGCTCACTGCATCCAACACGCATTTATATATGTTTGAGTGATGCAGTTACTAAAGCCCTAGCCTGAGTGAGAAAAAGGACGGTCTTGTAATGACCTGGAGTGCAATTTTTCGCCAGCAATTTGGCTCAATATCTTTGTGATAGCCTGTAACTACACTATTTGAATAAATATTGAGTGCCTATAAGCCCCGTTATAGATTGAAGGAAGCGCCGGCTACCACGGCTAACAAAGAACCTCGGCAGTAGACGTTGCCTTCAGTGCTTGGAACATAAATAAGGACGTGGTCTCTGCATCAGCGCAACAACAGTCGTCTTTGTACACCCGTCAGGATCCAAGCGCTTTCTATGGCCCTGGCAACGTCGATGTCAATGACTGGTTCCCTATATTCTAGTGCATAAGTAACCAGAACATGTGGGACCCGTTAAAAAAAAAGAAGGAAAAAGCACCACGATGGAACCGATTAGCACGAAGAAGAATTAAGCAACTGAGACCTTTACGAACTGCGCCTGCAAGGGCTATCCGGAATTCCTTTTGGGCGGACAATGTGCGCAAGGAAATGTACGCAAAGAAATAAGTGGCATATTGCTTTAAAACGCCGACAGAGTTCTACAACGCATATACAGTGTATGGTGGCTTTGTGATTTCAGAGAAAGCTTTATTTCGGCAACAGTTCCAGCTTGAAGACTTGAAATGCTTTGCGGGAATAAAACTCAGTTCGATTTTCCTATTCACATACATGCAAAAAGCAGAAATTTTCTCATTAAAGAACTATTGAAGCGATATGAATGAACGTCGTTGTACTTAAACGAAATAATTCAATTCTACAAAAAATAGGGAGGAGAATATTGATTTAGGTGTCTTTTTTTCAGTAAGGTAGACGAAATTCAGTAAGGTAACAAAATTGAAGTACAAGCTTTCAATATCTGCGATTCTGCACCAAAAACACATACTCCAGTTCTGCAAACAGCATATTTAACGCATTTGAAAAATACAAATATGGTAGCTCAGTTTACTGTCTAAGTGAAATTTTTTCGACCCTTACGAATTTTCTGCAAACGTCCTAGTCACAAATAGGTAAAGTAGATGTAAGAACGCTGTGTAATGCATCATTAGGTACTACGCTTCAGATGTCTCAACAGGTGCTAATTATAGAATTGTCCTCCTGTTCATCTTTTTCTCAGTTCCAAATTCATAAACTTGACACTTCAGTTCCCGCATATTTTGTTCTTTTTAAATACTTTAAGAAAGATAATTCCCTAAATTAGTAATCTACTATTTAAAGTCGGTAAGACTAAGTTTTTACCCTTAAACGCAACAAACTTTACCAAAATAGGTGCAGTATAACTGAGGAAAAAGATTTTTGCGTTCCTATGAACTTAAAGAGCAGCTCCTGAGATAAAGCTTTCTCTTAACGCTGACTGAGTCACATCAAGGGCCGAACAGATTCAGCATGTTTTGAAAGCGATCCCTGACGACCATTTCAGTCGCCTAATGTGTAAAACAACGCACTCGTGCAGTAGCAGCACTAAAAAATGCAGGTCAAACGCACAATTTGAGATCCATGGGAAGCGAAGTTTGCGTGAAACGGTCAGCGAAATGCTGTAAATGTGCCCATTGTAATCTTGCGTCTGTGGCGCAAAGGAAGCTGGCGCGTACGCATGAGCTCTCGTGCACCCATGCTACGCACTGTGACAACTCTTACGGTAGCTTGTATTTTAATGCGAGGACATTACTTGGCTCATCGTGAGACACCGCCGTCATCAGAAAAACGGCACACAAATCCCACCATCTTCATCTACAACAACAACAACAATCTACAACAAATTGACTGTCACTTAGGTATCCTTACGTGACCTGAATGCAGAAGCATAATGTTCTCTAACTGATTGGTTACTTAAACGTGACGTCCTTCATTGCCACGTGTACTTCACAGCTCTACCTTAACTCACCTTAAACCAACTTGCACTAATTTCTACCAAACTTATTTCACCTAAATCCACTTTAACCTTCATTCATTTCACCTTAATACCCTTTACCCCACCTTAAGTCACCTTACTGTAGCTTCTTCGTAACTTTAATGCTGTATTACTACTGGCGTCATACAAGACTCTGATGATGTCATTGATGATGATGATCTTTGTTACTACTCATTGCGGTCAACGCCGGCTTTTCTGTTCTATGGGACATACAATGCTTTTGCTATAAAAGTGGCCACGGTGAGGATTTGATCCTCTGTCCCAGCACCACTGCTACTGTTCCGAAGCCGAGCTCGCTAACCACTGCACCATCGTTGCAACAGGTGGAAGTGATGCATATCTTCGAGCGTGTGCACTTGGTTGGGCTTCTGCCTGGCAAGCGATTCACTAGGTGGCAGAGCTAGCGGCTGCGGAGATGGCACTGTGAGCTGCAGCCGCTCGCTCTGGCTCTCGCGTTGTCGGGGGCTCGCAGACGCCGTCGCTGGAGCCCATGGTCGATGAGGACGAATAAGATGCAACGTGCTTCAGGTACCCGTCCGACTACAACTACGACATACACACAGAGTATGAGGTGGAGTTCGCCTACGAAGCCAATGAAGAAAAGTGTCAACATCATGATGTCTCTCAGAAAAGTACGGTCAGCGCACGGCGATGTGCTGTCGCCGTGCCGTAAAGTAGTCTGATTGAGAAACAACACTCAACGCAATGTCCGCGAAACACTACTTTAATGTGAAGTCCACCATTAAAACTCGACTGAGAATCGCAATATGGGCGGTTTGTCGTCTTGCGTTGGTGCGACCTCATAAGCAGCAACATTACACTCGGAAACATAATGCAGCAGCACTTAACTCTACAACATTTCGCTGCAACACTAAACTCAGCCACGTGACTCAGTGACACAGCGACAAATAATGCTCTCGCATTTATACATCATAAGAATTGCTTAGGTGCCATCACAGTTTTCTTCACTACTGTGCCGCTTTCGAGTAGAAGTTTTTTCTCAAACGCCTACTCATTCCTAACTGGAATGGCGGACAGTCCCAATTGCAGCACATGTGGTGTCAAAGAAACGACTAAACAGCTCCTGTGTCACTGCCCCACATACGAAGATGAGAGGAGTGCCCTTCGAACACCTTCGGGGAACTTAGACGACTGGCCCTTCAAAGAGATGATCTTGGGCCCTGTTAGGGTTGGCGTCTGACACCACGGGGCGAAAGGAATTTCATCCGACAATCTTCGTCGAAATGAGGCGTCCATTCTCCTGCGATGGTTGGCGTCCCGCACTTCGTGCACAAAGAACTTTCTCTCACCCGACTTTCTTCCACCAGGCCTTGTCGAAATGAAGCGTCACTTCCTAATTCGCCATGACCATTTCGAGTGTCTACCTGTCTGCCGGAAGCCCCGCAGTGTACAGCCTCTTGTGTGTGTGTGTGTGTGTGTGTGCGTGTGCGTGCGCGTGCGCGTGTGCGTGCGCGCGCGTGTGTGTGTGTGTGTGTGTGTGTGCGTGTGTGTGTGTGTGTGCGAGTTTAGAGAGCCCTTTTCCTCGAATCGGACCAAGAAGAGAACTTCCACGAACCCGCAAAGCGCAGAAGAGGCGGACAGGCGTCTACAATTCCGGGAGGCGGGACGACTTCTTCCTTTCAGCAGGCTCGGTATAACCAGAGGAGGAGGGGCCCTCTTTCTGTGCCGGTCACGTGACATCGACGGAAGCAAGATACCGCCCACTATTGTAGAGAGCCTATTTAAGGGGCTTCGAAATGTAATTTTGTCACTTCGTGCTCTTCTCATTTTCCTTCATCTACCTTTGAATAAATCGTGCAAGTTTCGCACTAGAAAATCGTCTCGCCCTTGCTTGGTCGCCATGGTCTACCGGATGCCTGCAGCCCGCCGACAACGCCACGCTACCCAATAAGTAACGTCGGTCGAGCTTCGATAGGCAGGCGCCGCTACTTCTCGGCAGCAGTACGATACGCTACCCTGGGGTACGCAACAGCCCATGGCCTCGTGCGCCTGTTACGTGCAAAGCCACAAAGGCGCTCGTGCGTTTCTTGAAATGCACCAGCCTGTATGACCGCCTGTGACTGACTCAGCGACGAATGCTTGTGTGTGTAATAGTGCAAACTGTGAACTTAGTTCTTCCATCTCCTCTTTCAATTCCCTTTACAGCTTCCCCAATGCAGCGTAGCCTACCGGGCTCAGCCTGGTTAACCTCCCTACCTTCCCATTATGACTTCTCTCTCACTCTGACTTCTTATTGATTTTAAACATACCGGCCACTTCTTAGCTGATCCCCGGTTGTGTGTATGTGTCCTAGAGCAGAAATCATAATCATCTTCAAGATGCAGCGATGATCTCAAAGAGCGAGTTGGTGTTTGCACCAGATGTGTAGCCATGAGGTCTGCTTGGAATTCAAAGTAGACATCCTACACTGTCGCGAAAACTTAGAAATGACTATAGTCATTAGGTGCGTTCATAAAATGGACACGTGAGCAGCCCGATGGTCAGCTTCTAGCAGTGTATTTGTTTGTGTTACGTTAACTGAGCGCCTAACAATCATTTATTTTTTTCTTTCACGCCCTCTGGAGCTCGCTGGTTCGATCACTGCAGCGACGGCCGTATATGATGGGTACAGAACACAAAAACGCTCGTGTAGCACGCATTGAGTGCAAACTAAGGAACCCAAGGTAATCAGAATTAATACGGAATATCCCACTACGGCGTGCCTCATAATCATATCGTGGTTCTGGTACGTAAAACTCCAGAGTTTTGGTTTATGCTCTTTTATATATTTCTCTTTTACAAATATTCTTAATGGAAACACATGTGCATGTCACAGCATAGGTGACCTGTGATTACAGTAGTAAATACTTAGGTCAACTTTAGTAGCTACAAAAGCCATTATGTCAGCAGTC
Source organism: Dermacentor variabilis (assembly GCF_050947875.1). Classification (NCBI taxonomy): domain Eukaryota; kingdom Metazoa; phylum Arthropoda; class Arachnida; order Ixodida; family Ixodidae; genus Dermacentor; species Dermacentor variabilis. The sequence continues at coordinate 90,344,000 of NC_134571.1, read as the reverse complement.
AAAATCCGACCTCCCCACTAGGAAATGGATGGTGTTTGTTGGCTGTACGCTTCTCTGTTCTTCAGCTCGACACAACCGTAACATTTATTTTTCATGTATGCATTCATTTTTACACCACGGTGATTCGTTCCTGAATTTTGAGTTCTTAATAGACTCTCCTGTTACGTCATTATGTCTGTGTCAACAAAGTAGAAAACGTGAGTTGGTGAGAAACGATTTAATTGCCCAATAAAGTATTTGCACGGGCCTAAGCTTTTCTTCTAAAGCAAGGAAAGTTGGTTCCCAGAGATAGGAAAAGGGCGACATGACCACTGAATTAGAGTGCGATTTTTTTTGCCTAATTCAGCTTTTTTTTTGTAACGTCCAAAGATGGCGTACGAGGCAGCAACAAGGAATCGTACTCAATATATTTTTCAATGTATAGCGCCCCCCCCCCCCCTCCCTTTCTCTATGTCCACTCCGAAACAGTTGGGTGCAATGTATTCTTACAGGCCGCGAGCAGCTGACAGATTCAGCTGGTGTGTCACTGCGAAAACATTATCCGACTAAGGAACATAATTTTTCGTACAATATTTAACTACGATATAACTTGCTTGATTGCATACTGCGAAAAGGGAAAAGAAATTTCTTAGGAAAAGGAAACATGGGTTTGACTCTGAAACCTGTGAGGTTGGCCCTCTCCATTAAAGGGAAAAGGTCTGGTCCTGCTGGACCAAAGCCAACTACAGGTTAGCTGTATGATGGGCAACACGAGCAAACAAACCGACGTGTTTCACTTTCTCTTGGAGTGCAGAGCCTTGACTCAACAACGATTCTAGACGACAACAATCTAACCACAGCCGTCTGTCTCGCAGGAGTTTAGCTATCCACGAAGACAAGAGGAGAGCGATAACATAAAAGAAAATCATGGGTTACATCCTGTAGAAGTTATGCGTCAGCTCCACTTTAACTAGACTTCTCCTACCCTCTTATTTTCCTTTCGAGATGGTAACCACTAAGCGGCTCCACCAAGGTCGTACCTGCTTTTACCTAAGAAAGCTTTTTCATCATCATCATTTCAGCGTGTATTGATGCTCTGTGTTTGTAAAACCTTACTGCTCGCTTTTCCCTGTGGCCTTCAACAAAAAAAGATTATCCCGCCGTAGAGAGACAGCTGTTCTGCTTGGCGAACACGAAAACTGCCCTCGTAATCATAATTTTAGCACTTCTCGTCAATGTTTTCAGAACTGTAGGCCTGCCTTCAGTTCTGGCTCGCAGCCCAAATTAAATGTTTTGAGAGGATTCCCTCAAGGCTTTTCATTTGGGTTGCGAGCCAGAGTTGAAGGCAATGCATCGAGACAGTTCCATTAAAAGTTTGTGTGTGTGTTCGAAACCAACGGCTTTGTCCTCAATGAGGTTGTCGGAGGCTCCGCCTAAGAGAACCGTTAAAACCTTTGAGTGCACGAACCTTTGCCCCTATATTAGGGTCATCACGGTGTAACAGTGAAAACTGTGAATTTTCTTCTTCCTTCTCCTCTTTCGATCGCCTTTCCCCCCTCCCCACTCCAGAAGAGCCTACTGGGCTCAGCCTTGTTCACCTGCCTGCCTTTCCCCTTGTTACTTCTCTATCACTTTCTCTTCGTGAAGGCAACTCCCAACCACGGCCGACACAGAAACGATTCTTCCCATTGATTATATCCGGGTGGAGGTCTGGGCTGCAGCGAAGGATTGAGTTCGTGCAATCTGGTACGCCTATATTTCTGGTGTTGCACTCTACTAACGAGTATGTGTGTGTCAGGTGGCGAAGCTGCCATGCAGCGTCAGTCCTGACAAGTGGAATGGGAACACTGCGGTCATTTTGGTGCAATGCTCAAGCAGCTTTGTTTGCGTAAAGATTTTGACTGATTCCGTAATGGCCAGATAATTCATCACTGTAAAGAAAATACATGGCCTTTTTGCTTAACGTAGAGGTTAAATGTGACAATTTCGTGGATGGACAGTTCGTAATATAGTATAGAAGTAAGAGCACTAACTTTATGCACTGTAAAGCCGGTTTGGAGTCCGAAAACATGGCCTATATATCAGTACTCTCTTTGTCTATGAATTGAAGCGCACTTCGCAGAGCAATTATTTCCGTCGCCGAAGACGGAGTAATAGGTGACGTCTTTTATCACAGTGTTATCTTTCTTTTAAGTATAACAACAGCGCCACCTGAACTAGTCGATGTCGTCTAGCGAGAAGTATAGATGTACATAGGCTTACTGTAGTTCTCGTACAAAAGGAGTAAGCTAAGTTGTTTCAGCGCAGATGATGGTAGATATGACTTTTTCTGAAGTCATGAAATCGTGAGGATGACTTCAGGACGACTCAAACCTAATGAAGGAAGCACCGGCCTAGCCGCAGGTGCGCACCCTGATGTAACAGCGGCCAAATGTGCACAGAGTGTTGAGCTAAATATCGTGCGAAATTTAGGAATAGGCATAGCCTCCCCTTGGTCGTACGAAATTAAGAACTGCCAATTCTCTAAGGGAGCTATAGCGCCGATTGTGAACTGCACAGGCAACAAAATAAAAACGCGTACCGGGCATTTGGGTATCTGATTAGTATTTGTGGAGCAAAACAATACAAAAAAATCAGTTCCCTTACACTCTGTGAAAAAGGATGATCAGCGAAGGTGTGAATTTGGGCCCGTTAATGGTGAACTCCAGCTCCGCCGCGAATCGGCCCGGCATTGCACAATCTTCGGTATCGGTCCACGTACGAGGAATGCTCAACACTTGCTTCAACTCAACCGCGGATCGGCCCTGTATTGCACTATTTTCGCGATCACCCCACGAATGGGGCGTGCTTAAGGCCTGCTTCACCTCCGCAGCTGGTGGGCCCAGCATTGCACTATCTTCGTGATCGGCCCACGTATGAAAAATTGTCGGTCTCACGGAGATCAGGTCCACCAGAACTTAGCCATCAACAGCTGCGCTTTAAAAACGGTAGACTTGTGTGACGTTGGAGCATGACAACCCAAATTCTTGCGAAGCTATTCCTTTCGAGCAGTTGGAATGAAGCTTTGAGTTGGCTGTAATTAACTCATATACTTAAGAACGGTGCTGGTATCTGACTGGCCCATTTTAAAGTTTGCCCTCCTATAGCGTTTTCGAGCGCTTGTCAAGAAAATGTTACAAAGACAGTAATTCATCCATTCACATTTTACTTCCCCTAAACACTGGCCATACTTTTTCCCCCGTTCGCACTTGTTTCGCTAAATTTAATCTCGGTTGCGTTCAAACTTCTTCCAGGGCAGCGGAATAAATTCTGGGCTGTTAGTAAAATCCGCTGTTAACGCTTCGGATTAATTTCATGCGTAAAGTACTGCTGAGGCTACAATAAGTCCACACGCTTTCAGCTTCGCAAGCTTACAATATTACCGAAAACATGCCCCTAATACTAAACAAAAAGAAACAAGGTGCCTTGTTTAGTTCATCGAGGAAACCAGGGAAGCCTTATACATGTATATCTTGATAGCGGTTTTTTGACTGATTGCGTACTTCTTTACGTTTCGAAAACTTTTGACAAGGTTAAACACGTATTGCTACTACACAAGCTAAGCGCACTAAACATTGACCCGGGAGTATTTAGCTGGATTCAGTCTTCCTTTCATCTCGTTCCCAGTTTGTTATAGCTAATGACTCCACAGCTAACGCGGTTTCAGTTGAATCCGGTGTTCCACAATGATCTGTTCTTGGTCCTCTTTCATTTTAATATATAATAACGATTTACCTGATAACATTTCCTGACAAGTTTGTTTATTCGCTGACGCCTGTGTTATATAACGAAAAATAACTAATGTCTCTGATGTAACTACCCTTCAATATGATTTAAATAACATATCTAATTGGTGACATACTTGGTGCATGGAGCTTAACATTAATAAATGCAAATCTATGCAGATTTCTCCTTCGGTAGTTACATCAGAGGCATTCGTTATTTTTCGATATATAACAGTCGTCAGTGAACACACAAAGTAGTGAGTAAGTGTTATCAGGTAAATCGTTAATATATGTTAAAAATAATAGAGGGCCAAGGACAGACCCTCATGGAACACCGGATTCAACTGGAGCCGCGTTAGATGTGGAGTCATTAATTACAACAAGTTGGGAACGAGACGAAAGGACGATTGGATCCAGCTAAATACTCCCGGGTCAATGTTTTGTGCGCTTAGTTTGGGTAGTAGCAATACATGTTTAATCTTGTCAAAAGCTTTCGAAAAAAAAAATATGTAACCAGTCAGAGAACTGCTATCGAGGTATACCTGTAAATTTTCCTCGATTTCCTCCAACTCCGGGCCACGGATCGGCCCGGCATTGCACAATCTTCGCGAACGGCCCACGTACAACTTGCCCTACCTACGCCCTCAATGACTGCGCCCTTCAATCCTTTCCATGCTACGATTATCTTGGCATTCATATAACTAGCGATCTTTTTCGGAAGCAGCATGTACAATATCTAATATATAAAGCTAACCGCTCCTTAGTATACTTGAAGGGAAATATTTCGCTTGCACCTGCTTCATTAAAACGGCTGTTGTACACAACTTACGTCCGGCCTCAATTAGAATATGCCTAATCCGTTTGGCATCCTCATAAGATCGCATTAATTAACCAAATCGAATCAGTACGAAATCACTCTGCACGTTTCATCCTAGCTAACTACCATCGCAAAGGAATCACGCATTTGCTTCTTTCATAAAATCTACTCCCACAACGCATCTCTTCGCCGCCTCTGGATCCACCCTGCGCCTTATTATTCGGCTCGTCGTGATCACGTACATAAAGTTACCCCGTCATAACAACGTCGCGTGCTCACAATCATTCCTTCCTAGGACTTCAATCGACAGAAATAATCTACCTACATCATTAGCAAGCATCAGTGACCCCACTCTTTTTAATAATGCACTAATCAACGTGAGAGAATGTATGGTAGCAAATGGCATAATTACGCACTTATTCGTGAACTTTGTCTGCTTGGTAAAGTGTGCTCTTTCTGTATTTTCATATTATCTGTCTTTTTCTTTTCGTTCTTATGAATACATTACTAGTTTTTTCATATCACTTCTGTTCCCGGCACTGTGAATTCCTAGAACTAATTGTTTATTTTACTCTTGTAATGTATTCTCACCCCCTCCCCTCTGCAATGTACAACTATGTACCTTGAGGGTCTCTCAAACAAATATCGTAAGTAAACCTACTAAGAATGTCTAACAATGCCTAGCAGAAAAAAAAAAGGAACGAGGATTAAGTTATTGTTTGTGACTCCTTTAAATAGCCTAAGAACCTGACGGTTTCGTCACAGATAAAACTTAACATGACTGCTTAATTTCCATAATATATAAAATTGGAATAACGTAGAACTATCTCGGGGAATTGAGAAACATTGATGACAACCGCCACATGACTTGAAACCCTTGCCTAAAATATCTTTTTTTTTTTTGAGATACTGGTATTTGGTCCACGAACATAGAATTTCTCACACTAATTTTCCATAGCATTGGCCCCGTTTCCGATAAATGTGATCTTCGTGCAATTTGTAGTTATGCCAAAGCAATTCTGCACCACTCGCAAAACTGGCTCATAACGTTCAGCGGTGTTTTTATACGTAATTTATCGGTGTAGCTGCAATTAACCTACCCACTTTAAACTTTGACTGCAGACCACCCATTACGTCTCCCACGCTTTCAGCAAACAAAAAATAGGTGCCTCGTTTAGCTCACTGAGGACAGCTGGCGAATCTCGTATAATTCATGGAGATGCCAAAAAGAAAAAAGGAAACGAGGATTCAACAATTATTTGTATCGTTCCTAATTAGGCTGAAGACGTTAAACCTTGCGAGACATAGCGCCTGAGATGCTGCATTTTTAATAAATATAACCTCGCCGCAATGCAAACTTCGCGCATGACATTTGTAAATGTAGCTGATAACGACCGCGTGACACTTTCGAACATAACATTGAAATCATTTTTGCAAAAGGTGTATTTTCTCCGCAGGTATTGAACGTCGCACACGGATTTGTCATAGTGGTCAAGCCACTTTTACAAAGTTTGATCTCGGTGGAATTTGTAGTTGTGCCAATGTAGCGGGTTGTATTTTGTGCCGCTCACAAATTTTTTAATTTATTGCAGAGGCCGCAGTTAAGCCAGAACGTTTCTAAATTTGCGTGCATATAACTCACAGTATGCCCCTTATTTTCGCCAAATATGAACTTGGTGTAACATAAAGTTCCCTCAGAATACGGGAAAAATAACTTGTAAAATTGCCATATAACGATTTAGGGCACTTGATAAAGCAGTTTTTTCTTTACAAAGGGTGCATTCAAAGGACAATTGCAAGAAATTCTGGTTCACGTATCATGCTTACCTTAAAAGGACACAGATGTAGAGGAACCTCCGTGCAAAATTTTACGTTTGAAATACGAGCGCAAGCATCACGAAGAGCTTCCAAGAATAGTTTTTGATACTGAAAGTGAAATAAAAAATAAATAATAAAAAAAACAACGCCAGTGCCACTCGCCAGAAGTCACAATGACCTAGTTCGCGGCTCCACGGAATTATTGTTGAGAATCTCAGAGGCCATGCTGTTACGTAGGAGTAGATACCGCGGATGCCGCGACGAGCCCTCTCACAGGCGAGACATTCAAATTCACGGCGCGCTCGAATTGGTCTCCTTGGATGCTCAGTCATATAGTTTCTTATTATAGCACCTAGAGGGAAATCTGCACCTAGAGCACCTTATTATAGCGCCGAACCGTCATGGGAATGACGGTATATGTGGCTGCGAGGCTTGTGTTGTCTGGTGTTGTAAGAGGCTTCGTCCAAAACATGAATGGCTACACAAATAACAGGTTCCTAAACGGGAATCTTCATAAAAGGCTTCCATTCACCCATTTAAGACCTACTTCCATTCTGTCTTTACGACTGATAACTCTGTAACCCCTGTTTTTGATTCCGAACCGTACCCTCCAATAGACGATATATCGCTTTCTACTGAGGGTATGCTTAACTTAGTCCTAAACTTAGATGCCAAGAAGCCGTATGGTCGCGACGGTATCCCGACTGTTTTTCTCGCTCGATACTCTATTTGGTGCTGCAGATATTTTACAATTATCATTAGAAAATCTCTCTCAACCGCCACCGTTCCTCCCTCGTGGAAACTTGTTTCAATTTTGCCCTTATTTAAGTAGGGTAAAGTACGATTGTTTTCGAGCTATAGGCCAATCTCCTACCAGAACCCTCATGTAAGTTACTTGAACACATTATCTTTAAAGATATTATGGAATTTCTTGAAACTAAAAAAATTTTATGCACTTTCCAGCATGGTTTCTGACTTGGCCTTAACACTATAACACAACTGACAGACTTCATTCATGACATAAGCAGCTCTTTAGACATAGGTAACGAGAGTAATGCTGTTTTTAGAGACTTTGCAAAGGCCTTTGACACTGTCTCCCACCCTAAACTTATGCACAAGCTGTTCGCTATACTAAAGAAATGCATCTTTGGTTGACGTGATATCGGAGTTTCTTTCCCAGCGTTCGCAATATATGTGTTTCAACTCTACTAACTCACCCTTGATGCCTGTTTCATCATGGGTTCCCCAAGGCTCAGTACTGTGTCCTCTTTTATTCCTGCTTTATATTAATGATCTCCCCCTGCACACCTCAGTTAAAATATGCCTTTTTGGAGATGATTGCGTTTTATATCATACAATTAAATATCCTACTGATCATGTTGTCCTTAACAATTATTTTGCTGACTTCTGTAACTGGTCCAAAGCATGGCAAACGAATATCAACTTTTCTAAAGCTGTCTCCATGTCCTTTACGTGACACTCACCCCTTCCTTCTTTGCCTATGCCTTTGATAATATTAGTTTAAATAGGGTCTTCGAATTCAAATATTTATGTGTGCTACTAACGCACGATTGGTTATGGTCGAAACACATTGATTTCACCTGTAACAAGGCCCTTAAAAGACAAGATTACTTAAATCGTACGCTGCCGCCTTGCTCTTCAAGAAACTAAACTTCTTACATATAAAACCCTCATTCGCCCCGTCCTCGAGTATGGCTGCGTTGCATGGAATCCATACAAACACTGTGACGAAAAAAAAAACTAGAATCAGTGCAAAAAAATAAATGAAGTGCGTTTTTTTTTGTAGGTGATATGACAAGGAATTTTCGCCGTCTAACTCTCTTCCCTACTTGGTCTCACTCCTCTTGCAGAGCGTCGCAAAGTTGAATGCCTAAAATTCCTTCGCACGTTAATCAATTCTCCTCGCCTCTCCTCTATAGGTAACTATTTGTCTTTTTGGAACCCCTCGTGTACGAGAAGTCACCATGCTCTAAATATCTCAACCCTTTTTGCCCGCACTGATTCCTGTAAACACAGTTTTTTTCCATCACCAATTAAAGTCTGGAATTCATTACCGGGTAACATCCGTTCACTACCACTGAAACAATGCACGCAAGCTTATTTATAAATGCTGTATGTTTGTTGTTCACCCCACTCCTGCAATAGCCTCATTGACGCTGAAGTATGTATAAATAAATAAAAAAAATAAATATTACATCTTCCAAGGAAGTTTACTCACTTACAATGCATAACCAAGCGAAGAAAAGCAAGAACAAACGACAAACTGCTCCAAAGCGAGGCCCAATCTTGTCGTCTGTCTCCCCAACTTTAGCGGCTTTAGCGATAGCGATATAGTTGTACACCCGCGATAACAAGTTCTCATAAATAAACAAAACATGTTTTTGTGTAACAATAAAGCCAGAACAGCTTTTTAAGTGCTGTTTTAGTAAAAGATGAAACATTGTGACAGACGGAACTGTGCTTGCCAGGCTAGTCTTCAACGTGTCTTGGCTCTCCGAGAACGATGCCAATTTGAAGTCACTCTATACTAGAACTCCCGAGCATACCACACCGTAGCTCTCTAGGTAATATAGTGAGAAACTCTATGTATTCAGGCGTGGTGACAGAAGCCAACCTGCGGCTGCCCACGGCACGCTGAAAATCGCTGAGATAATCTCGGACGCGGCCTGCTGACATTTACGCCATATTATTATTATTATTATTATTATTATTATTATTATTATTATTATTATTATTATTATTATTATTATTATTATTATTACTATTATTATTATTATTAGTTTTGAAAACCTTTACACGAAAGGGAAAGTGGAGAGGAGGCTGGCAACTGTCACCAAAAAGGGCACAACGCCTGCCCATTCTTCAGAAAAGAGGAGACAGAAGCATAGAAATGGAAGATGGGAAGGAGGGGAGGAAAAAATAAAGTAGGATCAAGGCAACAAATTTCAAAGAAAGAAAGAAATAAAACACAAAGTATAAGTCACACACTGGAGGGCCGGTCACTGCCGGTCACGCTACTAAAGAATGTTAAAATAGAAGAAATAGTGTGTGAGCTACGAACATGAAACTAAGTTGGTGCATTATAGAAAAGCAAGGAGAGTGCGATGAGCGGGATACGCCATAGCAACACCACAAGATGGTGTTGCTATGGTGTTGATGGTGTTGCTAAACTTTCCAGAGGAACTGGAAAGTTTAGGTACACATTGCATTTCAGCGAATTACAGCCGGGTGTCTCGTACAGTTGTCATTGTCATCATTGGCCTATTTTTATGTCCACTGCCAGACGAAGGCCTCTCTCTGCCAGCGACCGCCAATTAGCCCTGTCCTACGCCAACTGATTCCAACTAGCGCGTGGGAATTGCGGCCGCGAAATACATTTGCAGCTTTCGTGTAACGCAAGAATACTGGAGAAGCCAAGTGTTTAGGAACTACTCGCAAAGCATGTAATTAACCTACGCCCTTCAAGCTTTCGGTACATGTCACGCATAAAATTGCCCCTATTTTCACTCAATATTAAACCTCTGCCTTTCTTGGAGCCTCTGAGACAAGCCGAGAAACTTTGTAAGCGTTTCATGTTAAGCCTTTAAACGAACCGACGAGGGTTCATAATTTTAATTAACCGCTAATTAACACACATAGGCTTAAAATTTTGCCTGCGTATTGCTCCCAACAATCCCTGAATTTGCTCAAAACACAACGTTCCTGAGTGATCTAGTATTTTTTTTTTCGGTGAACTGCGAAAAAATGCTTGCCTATAACGTTTTCCATCGTTTATATTCCCATTAAAAGTTTTATCGTAGAAAGGTAGTATCATCCCTTTCTGCATGGTGACAAGGTGATGGTCGCCAGTGATCAACATTAGAGGTGGCTAAGAATAATATTTTATGCCCCCTTCTTCCATGCATTCTCTTTCTGTTTCATAGTGATTCCATCCCACGAGTCCCCACGTATTACAAGCAGTTCCAGCACCTTCAGTCAGCACATGTGACGTTGATAAACTTTTGGAACAACGGACTTGGAGAACGGTTGTAAGAGTACTGCGACACCATATCTCCCTGGTGCCCCTCCTAGCGATGTAGTGACTGTTTGTTTCAGTATCGACGCATATATCGACGCCGTCTTGCATGAAAATGCTGGTTGTGAGACATAGAAGCACACTAGCCTTAGTACAATATATGACTAGCTTTAACACGAGAGGTTAAGGGACACACTATGCCCTGTTGCTCGAGCCTTGGGAAAAGACATTGCGCCATACTGTTTAAAAGGCGACGTACACTGGTACCAACAAATATAAAACAAAGCGTTCGCTGTAAGGCACCATTCAGTGATCGAGCACGACACAAATCGAAGTTGCTACAAAGGAAGACGCATGTTTGTGTGATCCGAGTGATGGGCGAAGTCACGCAATTTGTCGTCTACTTGAAACGAGATAAATATGACCTGATTCGCTTTCTTTAAATGCTTGTACTATGCATGTCGGAGCCTCTTATTACGCAAACATGCTTGCCAGTCATGAAATGGGCATCTTTGCACATCTCCGCGGACATGCTTGTCCAGAAGTCCGGAAGCTTTCTTCAACCGCGGGGCGCCCTTTCGGTACATCTATGGACATTCCCTTCTCTCGTACGCATTCAATTTAGCGGCATCGTTAAGGGGCCTCTGCAGTGCAAAGGAGAGACGCGCTGAGCTTTCGCTTGCACGTCCGTCGCCAAGGCCTCGCATTTAAATCAATGCTTCGCGTGATCGCCCAGTCTCGACAAGACTTGGAAGTCTCTCGACTTACCGAAGCCCGCCAGCGGCGGCGACGCACGCAACGCCAAACCGAAATCACGCGCTTCTTTCTTTCTGTCGCTTCTATTTTATATTTCCTGGGGAGAGGGAGAGTAAAAAGCGCGCGCGAAAAATCTCACCCAAACACTCGATCTCGTGACGTCGAGGCATCGAGCGACGGCGGCCAATCGGAGAGCACGAAGCGCGCTCCAGTGCTGACACCGGAAGAGACGGAAAAGGGTGGGGGGGGGGGAGATCCCTCTTGCCCGAAACGGTTGAGGAGGCGGCGCGAGAGAGAACACCAGCTGCAAACGAGAAGCGGGAGAAAAGGAAGCAAAATATAAGGGAAATGGGGTGCGAAAGGACGGCATCGAAGGGAAATACGGCTGCTCCCTTCCTCCCTTTCTCTCTGTCTCTTCACTTCTCTCGCCTTCTCTCGTTTCCACTGTCGTCGCGAGGTCCACTCCACGGTCCGACAACGTGCTTCGCGTCAGTCGGGAGCAGACGTGCTTTCTTCCGATGCGGCCAGTGGCGCAGGTTCGCCGCTATCTCGAAGAGGCGCGGAGCGTTTGAGCTGCACGCGGTCTTCCGAGGCTCGGCGTGCTCGTTGAAGTCAGTATACTCTCTCCGTGTTCTCTCCATACTGCGTGTCATTTCGTGGTGTTCCTCAAAGACGCGACGAGAGTTTCACATACTTCATTAGACTTCACGTACTTCGTCACTGCAGCGCGCAGAGACAAAACGAACGGAACTTTGGACCCAGGCTCACGTCCCGGTTGCACTGTGCACCTTTGCTTTTCCCTGCTTTCTTTTTTTTCCTTCCTCGCCGACATGCGTGCGGCGGAACGACGGAATCTCCCGCTGTGGATAACGCTGGTCGTCGCCTCCTGCGGCGGTCTCGTCGTCGACAGCGGTGAGCCCCGTGTCTCTCCTCTGCCTTCCAGTTTCGGTGGTTTGAACCACGCGTCGCGGACGTTACTTGGTGACAATCGACTGCAGCCTTCGATGAAATAGCGGGCTCCTAAGCCGGAAGCTCGGCCGTTAGGACCCTTAGAGCACATGCACGTTCGTGTGACATAATTGAAGCTTGCGACAGTAGCCCGCTGTCATCTTTTAAACGGAGTTCGAATTAAACGAAAAGATAGCTATTAGAGAAAGGGCGCAAATTGAGGCACCTGTACAGAGAGTACGAGTGTTCTCTGCGTCTATGTGTCAGTTTGCGACTGGCTTCTAATAGCTATGCTTCGTTAAATAGCAGAACAATAAATACCATGAACACATACGTCGGTTCCGAAAGTCAACACTTGTGCAATGACGCTGACAAAAATATTGGCATAAAAATCACGAAATGGCGATATTGTCCTCTAACGAAGATGGCAGCCAAGAATCAAATGGCCTGAGCATTGATCTTTTTATTACATTACTAATGTTGGGTATGTTACAATATCTGGCCGCATGTGTGCGCAGGCCGTGAGTAACGCTGACATTTATCGCTTTATTTTCTAATTCCGGAAGATTCCCTGACTAAAGATACGACATCTAGTGCATGTCATTTTTGAATGTGCGATGAAACATTGATTTGGAAGTCGCTGCAAAGTGGACTGTCCCGGTAAATACTTCGCGTCCGTAACTCCAATGACAACGGCGGATGTGAACGGAAGGACGCGTTATATTTAATCTTGTTTGCTTAATTTTCAATTTAAGTAAAGCAGCTTCCTGTGCACTCACCTTCAATTGGGAGATATTTATGTACTTAATGTTCCAAAAATTGCTTTGCAATGCTGTAAGGGTCACCTTTCGTGTTGAGAGTGAAAACTCTCTAGCATGTCCCTTCGATGGTACAGTCTCGTACAGCGTCATTGAGAAGCTGTCACTTATTTGGTCATGCTGCCAAAGGATGGTAGCACCTCCTGGCGAATACCGTAGAAGCGAAATAAAATGCCTAGCAGTTTCGTTGAAAGTGCAAAATAAGAGGAGGGCTTTATTCGATTATATTTCACTGCGCGATCAGGTGTAGAGGTCGCTAGCACCAACTAAGAGAAGGATGTTGCTGCTTGTAGGAGGATCTAGTATCTGGACAAGTTGGACAGGAAGCAATATCGGGCTTTCTGTTCAGAACTCGATTCCAGAAAACCGCTGTCTAGAGTATGGATCATTGGGCGCGGCCTGGAAACCCCACCGACTCGAGTACTTTCAGTTTTATTGCACTATCGCGCAACAGCAACAAGTTGGACGTGGCTGATACTTTCTGCTTTAAGATCAGTGCTGCAGCGGCGCTCAAAACTTTGCCCCAACCAGCACAGAAGGTTTGAGCGACAGTGAGCACTATTACAGCAGATGAACCTTTTTCTATCATGGAATTGCTTGGCGCGTTGGCAATGGTGAAAAAGACGACATGTCCTGGCCCTGACCACGTCAGTTACGATGAGTTATCACATTTAGGCGGAAGCACAAAGATGTGCTTTCTTACCACCTTGAATGCCACCTCGCAGAGTTTCCGCTTTTAACCTTGCTGGAAACGAGCTCGTTTTATCCCTGCACTCAAGTCTGACAAAACACTAACAGCCATAAGCGCCTTTCGTCCGATGGCTCTTCTCAGTTGCGTCGGAAAGCTTAGGGAGAAGATGGAATTGGCACGACTGGACTGCTTGCTGATAAGCATGAATGTCTACCCTCCGGAACTGTCATGGTTCAGAAATGGTCGCAGCAACACAGACAATGTGATTACCCTTGTAAACTGCGCAACTCTTCAACAAACCCGTACGCAACATCACTGTGGGCGTATTCCTCAATGTCAAGGGAGCATTCGATAACATGACTCACGAGGCTGTCTTATACGCTCAGAAGTCTGTTGGAGTTGGTGGTCCTACGCGCCACTGGGTCTCGGACCAATTGACATACCACGTATCCAGAAAAGCGCTTGACAAAGCTTAGAACACAGTACATCGAAGGGTTCCCCCTGGGCGGCGCTGTAAGTCCAACCTTATTTAACATCTCTTTTATTGGATTGGAGAGGTGCATTACTGCATCGGCAGGAATATCTTCATATGCAGATTGCATGTATATATGGAGCTGCTTCGGGAATGCTCTGCTACGCATGTATACGGATCCCTGCGATGTCGCCTACGGTACAGCCTTCCTATTCTACAGATCATTTCCCAAACCAACATGAAAGCACTCACTGGTACACAAGTAAAAACGTCAAGTGTGTGTCTCGGCGTACCGAAAAACACATCAAGTGTAGGAACCCTTGGAGAAAGCAGATGCCTCTCGGTTCCAGTGCTTCTGCAGCAGAAATTTCTTCGAGTCCATATGCGCTTTGCTGCCAGAGTATCAGGTCATCCGCTTGCTTCAGACAGCGGTACTGTGCTGCGGAACTTGCTCCTGGCAAATTATGAAAGCGCTTTTATGCCGACGGAGCCACCGCAAAATTTCCTTCGTGGCCATTTGTCGCTTACGTGCATGGGTTCAAGAGCCAGAGAAACAAACACTCCTGATCCAGCGCTGACGTATTGTACTATAGAGTTGAAATTTTTCTCTAGAGTCCAGGGAGACATTGACATGCATCACTATAAACTCCAGCTACAGGGCTCATCGTGATATTTACACTGAGGGCTTCGTTACACCTACATTATTTGCCACTGGTGTGAGGATTCTGCCTGTAAGTGTTACCATCTCTGCCACTCTCAGTCACCACACTTCAGCTAGTCACTGCCCCGTGGGCAGCTTTTATTTACGTCGTAGACCAGACAGCTGAGCTTTGGGTCGTCTTCACCGACTCAAAGAGTGATCCTGCAGTCCCTGAAGTCGCCACGCACGCAGAAACAACTCGTCACGGACATCAGGCGCCTATGCAATAAAGCTTGCGAACTGCATCACAGCGTAGCGCTGCAGTGGTTGTGCTCAAGCCCCCTGCGGAATACAAAGCAACGTCCAGGCCGACCGTGCTGCCAAAGCTGGACACGACACTTCGAGAGAAATGGTCCAGATACTTTTCTCGAGAAAATACGCGGCGACACTGGTATTAGCACGTGCACGCTTAGCGCTTCCAGAGACCCCTCTGGCACGCAATCAGTATGGACCCCTATAGGAAATTTGTCCATCGTGTGACTTTTACATGCCACGAGGCCTCAGTAGACAGGACCAAACATGCCTACACCCCAACAGACTCACCGTGGCCCACACAAATTGGTTCAGGTGCAAGATTCGACTGACAGACTCCCCGATGCTATCTAAATTCAACGTCCCTGAAGACATGCAGCCGCCCAGAACACGCACGGACGTGCGTGTGTGCGTGTGTGCGTGCATGCGGCCGTGCTTGCGTGTGTGCGCCCGTGCGTCCATTCGTGTGTGTGCATGTGCGTGTGTGTGTTGGTAAGTGTTTGTCATTGTATATATCATAATCATCACCTGACACCTCAAGCAGCATGTCAGGCAAACAGCCAGGCTAACATCTCTAGCATACATAATAAAATATGTAGCTCTCTCTCTCTCTCTCTCTCTCTCTCTCTCTCTCTCTCTCTCTCTCTCTCGCTTTCTTTCTCTCTCTCTCTCTTTCGCTCTAGCTTTCCGAGACTTGACAATTGCTCTCTGCCCAAGCACCGTCTTTCACCAGAGTTTCAATGCAACCAGAAATTTATAGGCACGTCTTTCACTGTGTCCTCATGCAGAAGCGCAGCAGTGTGACGTTGGCGAACAAAATGGCGCTCACAGTGAGGCAAAACAGGGTACAAGCCGGCTGCTTGTGATCTCCATACAGGCACGATGCCATGTCGGCACGTACAATGGACCGACGCGGAGCCCTGAAATGAATTCGCTGAGCATTACCCTTCACTATCGAATTCAACCTCACTAAGCAAGTTCGGCCAGGAGCCGGAACCCTTCCTTGCCGAATGTCCAGCGTGAGTAAGTGAGCGAAATAGCTTTATTTCGGTCCAGAGAAGATGCAGAGGAGACCCCGCACCACCCGGCTAGTCCCACGTAGAGACCGCCAAGCCAAGCTTCCCAGCCGCACGCGGGCACTCTGGACGGGCCAGGGTTTGACCAGCGTCGACGAGCTCCGCAAGCTGGTGCTGACGACATCACGTTTCTGCGAAGGATCGCGAGCGAGCGACATCGGTAGCTTCCGCAACTCAAGCACACTAACATGGCGCAATAACCTTAGGCATGCCAACTGATGACCCTATAAGTGACTAGCAGGTTGTGCGACGGAAATTGGTGGTTTATGAGGGTATACATCCTTGTCGATACTTACAGGCAATTTTCGTGCGTTTCATAAATCTCGTGCGTTGTCTATGGGGGAAATGTAGCAGAAAACACTTAAGCACTCACCCTAAACAGTTTCAGGCGATCGAATAGTTCATAAGGTGTAAGACGCAGATCTACATAATCTACTGCCAAACAGTGGTTGGTGTCCACAAGGCGCAAACGTACCAGCGGCAATATACATGTATTAAAACTAAATACGCCAGAGCAAATACATATCTATTGAACGTGTAACTACAAAGGGCGAATCAGTACACACACATGTGATTCATAAGTCTAAGAGCCTGCAAGGCTCCTGGTGTTTGTGCATCGCAGCTTTTTTATGTTTCCCTCCTGAACTGTCTTTTCCGTCTTCCTTCAAGCAGTTGGACATTGGGCTTCTTCCGAAAGTAGTCGCGAGCACCTCTTTAAATATTTTGTATATGTTTGCACACGGTAATACTAATAATAAAAACGAATGCATGTAAATACATAATGTCCAGAAGAACATTGTCGTAGAGGACGCACAGCCAGACGCGCGTACCGTCAAAATTTGCACCAGACAGGCAGGGGATTTAATATGCGCAGATATTCATTATTGCACATAGAGTCCTCGTGATGTGCCTACAGTAGTTTCGATGCTAAATACTCTAGAAAACAGACGAGTGCACTTTGTGAAGAAACATCTAAATTACGCGGTTGTATGTATGAAAAGGCCAGAACTGGATGATTAGCAGTGAATAATACAATCTATTAAAGTATGCCATGGAGTCCGTTGTCTCAACAGACAATTAGGATCACGTCTCTGAGAAAGTGTTTTCCTTATAGATCAGTAATCCACCTATATTAGACTAAAGAGACCGATCACGCAATTTTATGGTACCCATTTTTTACAGATTTTTTTTACTTCAAGACAAAGCTTACAAGTCGCAGTGTCTAATCTTACAGTGGTAACACGGAATACATCGTGCAAAATTTTTTATCAAGACTTTTCAATCTGAAGTCGTGATCGTCTTTATGAAGTCGTACGCTGGAAATAGTGACAGGTAAGCTCCCATAGCGATCCTACGCCGGCATTGCTGGGAATAGGTAGGATGTGCCGGTAGTGCTAGATCGTGTAATGGTGGAGCCCATTTACGACGGGATTAGTCGATGGCAGTGTGCATCTCACAGAGAGATCAAGGAACTCGGGATACTCAGTCGGCAAACTCGGACGCGTACAAAAGCACTCATGTGTGCCGCCACGCAAGAGAGACACCCGGCTCACCACGGTTCTGCTGTTCTACTCGTTGCCGCGAAGGCTGCGCCACTTGTTAGCATGTCCTTTATCTTTAGATCGAAATAACCACAAAATGAAGCGCGAAATGCGTATATAACATAACAAGTTAGATATTAAAGAGGTATGATGCGCTTAATAAGAGCCTACTTGCGTACAAAAATATACGATTACGTGGTCAGCAATCGTTTCTAGCACCAAGGTTTCGCCGCAAAGTGTCTAGATATACTGCATTATTTTTTTTTTTACTTTCTGCGCCAATATAAAATTGCGATTCCTGTTTAAACCGCGAACACTATTCTCGTATCTATCACTATGATTTCTTTTTATTTCTATCAGAATCTCAAGATGCGTTCTTGCCAGTTGTCGGTCCTTTTAGGCGAGAACAATTCTATATCATCAACTAAATTAATATATACGTAATTATAGTAACTATGGACCGTTATACACAACACTACGAGAAGGAAGGTTGTACGCACTGGAGCAGGATACGTACTCAAGGGCTCAGAGCTTGTTTATCAGAAACACGAGAATCCGCGTTTCTGACGGAATTTTAATTTATCCACGTTTATATTTACGTAGTGTGCAGACTTACTACAAAAATTTGTCTTTGCCCAATAAACACAATCTGTTGGATTGAAAGCGTCTACGTTTATTGTGCCTGCAGCAGGCTTAGGCCTACCACGACAGCCTCAGTGGATGCCGGAGCTTTGCACCAGCACAGGTGTATTCCGAGAAGACAAGAAGCTCACCTTGCTGTTTCGTCCTTCCTCCCCTTCTTCCTGTCTTCAATTTCTATGTTTCTGTATGCTCCCTTCGGAAGAGTAGGCCTGCGTTGTGACTCTTCCGGTCGTATATTCCAGCCTGTTCCTGGCTTTCCCTTTCGTGTCATGTGTATATAAGTCTTCAAAACAAATAGTAGTAATAATAACAATAATAATAATAAGCAGACGATGTCAGGCTAACACATTTCATCTGTTATCTTAATACAGCGAAAAAATAAATCACCGACGATTACAATAATCCGCAATGCGTAATTTGAGAGCAGCTATATACGTGTTTTCATGTCGTAATACATTGGCTGGCGCGAAGAATCTGTCTCATGCGACATGTTGCAAAGGGAGCAACGTTTGCAACGACAGATCGCGAGAGGTGACGTGTAGGTGACGCGTCAGCGCGATTCGCAGACCTCACAGACGACGCCCACTACTCCGGCGCCATCTCGTAGCTATCCTCGCCGCGCTACGCTTTTCTCTCGCTTTCGACATGCCCTCCTCCTCCGCTTCCCTCCTGGCGTCTTTCATTAAATGCTGCGCTCCACGTTCGCTCTTTCGTCCTTAGCTGTGTTCGTTCGCTCGGTTACGCCGACACTCACCGCAGGAACGGGTGCCTAAGAGCTGTGCTCTAAAAGAAAAGAACTCAGTGGAAAGAAAGGCCTGAAGGCACTTCAATAAAAGTACGCAAAGCAGAAGCGATGGCTGGCAAGGTTTTATATAACTCTGAAGGTCAATTCAAGCACCTCCACTGACAAAGACCGCAGCCTCTTTGCGACAGCGAAACAAAGCGAATATTGAACATGACGCAAGGTCAGTAGTCAACGTGATGCACTATATCATCCTCAGGCCATGCTTTCATTAGTGGGTGTGCCCATTTAACAAACTAATTACTCGATTAAAGTCAGGATAGTCAAAGCTTACGTATGTTTCCCAGCGCTACCCTCGCAGTTCTCACAATGACTGGATCATTGCGCCTGCGGAGCGTAGTTCTGGACACTTTCAAAATCCCAAAGGGCATATCGAATCGGACGCGCGTGAATGTGATAAGCCTCGTCTACTACCTACTTCATGGCATTCAAATATCCACGTTAAGGTCACGGAGACAATCTACAACGTTTCGTGATGCAACACTCAATTGGCACGCTAAGCGTTGCGTAAGTGCGCATATTAGCTGCAAACACTGCAGTATACTCCGTTCGAGTCAGTTTTCATAATGCAGAATTACTTTACTTAATTACCCGAGCCCTCGTACTTCGTTTTATACTTTTGCTTTGTTTCTGCAGGTCCTGACAATATGAGGACAAGCGCATTAGACGCACCAGCGGCGGCTACCTCATTCGTATTTTCTCCCTTCAACATTGTTTTAAATTTCCACTGTAAACACCATGCACATACACAATATATTTGAATATACACTCAAGACATTTTTTTTATATTTTTGAAAAAGAAAGAGGTAGTCAATTCACAATTATTTCTGAAGGTGTTGACAGCCTATGCTTATAGAATTGAATATGTGTGCTCACCTCACTTCAAGTTCCTTTTCGGGCTTTTTTGACCCTGAAAAAGAACATGTAGACTCCAGTGACCCTTTCTACCGTCTTTTATCAACGGCGTGGGAAATGCACGTGAATGATATGAGTCTCATTATTGCTTCATTCCAGTAGGCAAAGCTAACGACTCATAAAAAAAAACCGTTCAAATAATTTACAACATTTATTAGGGATCGAAACATTGTCACTTGCATTCAGAGGTAATAGATATATACAGGGTGTCCCAATTAACTACCATGCACCAAGATTTAAAAAAAAAGCATACAATGCAATCGCTTTTTTTTTTTGCCACGAACCAGTTTTTGAAGCATGTATAAACTCTAATGAAAAATAAAACCGTCACATTAATTTGGCTTCGGTCCGAAGCAAGTTTCTGGCGCAAAATATAGCTGGGCGCACACACTTCGGATGCGGTTCGAGCACAGCCGGGATTTTGAAACATTCTATGCCTATTAGATTGCTTTTCGTGTTTCGTGCGTGGCCAGAGTGGCGCTTCGGCCGCGTTATCAAGAGGCTTTCGTTATTAATGTGATCAGTCGGCCTAAAAAGTCCAGTAATAAATGTGACGTAGAAACGAGAGGAAGGAACAGCTGCGAAGCCGCGAAACTTTCTGTTGGTGCTCCTTCGGTAACATTATCGAGGTGATGCACTGTCTCTTCGGGTTTGCTACAGGTGATGCAGTTGCTTCCAATCAGCTTATTTCAGAGCGCTGCTTTATGATACGGGTGGGAGTGCAGTGATGTGATATCTTTTTATTTCGTGAGGTTTCCTTAGCAGTCGGAAAACATTACTACGTCGCTGAAGACACCGCAGTTAGATGTCATTTGGGGGTGCCTAGAAATTGCTCATTGAAAATTTGATAATTGTGACCGTACTTCTCAAGGTAAATAATTAATTGCAATTACCGAAATAAATCTCGGTAACGAAAGAGTTACTGGCGGATACTCCACTGCGCTGCAAATAATATGCACTACGTTTTCTTCGAGTAACGCAATTGCTATTCTTTAGTCTTGGTGCATGATAGTTGAGGCATCCTGTATAATTCACTCAGTGACTGAAATGAGGCCAAGCTGAATTCACTCGAAATAAAAATCAACAGCAGTCATGCGCAGCAGCGCTTGTACTCGGACTCAAAGCAAAAGAAAAAAGAGAGAGGAAGACAGGTTGCAGCCTCGTCGGAAAGGCGAAGCAGTATTAGTGATAGCGACGTATACGACTATTACAGGAAGAAAGATTACACCACCGAGAGACGCCGGTTTCTTGTTGGATACTCAGGCTGTGAAATTGAACTGTCTTCTACTATGAGGCTTGTAAATTCGCACACAAGGCCGTCACTTCAGTGAACAATTTTTCGAGGTCACACGAATATATATATATATATATATATATATGTGTGTGTGTTTGTAAATGAGGGGGGTTCTGGCTAAGCCCAAGGCCCTCACCACCTCACCTCCCCCCCCCCCGCCAAGAAAGATAAAAACTTTCCGGCTATGGCCGACACTGTGTTGATAAAAAGCATTCCATGGCCCCATTAGCCTAACCAGCTGCCTAATAGTCATCTTTCAAACGAGTATCAATCGACGGATGGAAGCACCTTAATATGCTTAAAACGTGGCTCACGCCAAGCGTCAATTCAGCCTCTTGAGTGTTCAATTAATTTAGGATACAAAGTATTATGCAAGTTTCGCGTGAGAATTTTCCCATCACCTAAACGTGCCACTGTTTGCCAAAAGAAATCTGACCCTAGTTACGTCGCAAACGCACCTGCAGTTTTATCTGCTCCACTCCTGCTGAAGAAGGCTGCTTTAGAAACACATTGCGGATGATTCTACAAGCGATTTTTTCAACAGGGTACGTCGCTTCGACGCAAACAAGATGGTGATGTGCTCTAAGAGAACTACTTATGCATTCCAGCTTTTTATTACAATAATTTATTCAGTATTATCATAACCTTAAAGCTTTAGCGTTTCTTCTTGAAACTCGGCCATCAGTTTCTGCAGCACTTAGAGTGGGTCTTCGGCTTTCTTTAATGTAAACGTTGCGATCCGTTGGTAAATACGGCCGAGAAATTTCGCAAAGATGGCACATTCTTTGGCAGCTAAGGAGCTGGCAATCGCAATGTAATCGCAAAACTTGCGACAGAAGAAGCAAGAGAGAATGCACAAAGGACGGAAGCTTTACGATTTTGAGGGTAAAACGTCACAGTGAAGCGCTTGCGATATTCGCCATTGCATTTCTGACAACATATCATATTCTTAACCGGAAACTACAGTTGTAAGCGAAGGGGTGTGCGTAACGTTTGCCGGCTTCCCGATTTCCGTCTATTGTAACGAAGGGCACACTAGCGTGAAGAGTACCCACAGGTTTTTCTTTTTTTTTTTTTTGCTCAGTCAACCACTGTATCTCGCTTGACATTATTGGCAGTTGCTGTCTGTTATCAGAAAAGTGGGAACTAGAACACGAAGGAGCTAAATATACTGTCACGCAATCAGCGTTATGTTAATGTAGACTTTGATACTTCAAATGCCTTTAGAAAAAAGTTACAACTTTTCAGAAAGAAACATTTCGCACGCGTACGTTGTGTTTAAAATTTAACGTGACTGTCCATTTTTCTTCATTATAAGCTATCCAGAAGAAAAGCCACCAAGGTTTGACACTGAATGTGCACAGTTCGACTGTCCGTTTTCTAATTTTATTATCATTTCTGTACGTTGCATAAAGTGATCTAGTTGTTGATCAGATAAGTTCGTGTCTTCAGAGACTTCAGAACGAAATAGGCTATACGGAATTCAGCTCTTTCGTTCTTCTTTGCTGGTACTTCTGTTAAAAAATGAAAAGTGGCACGCTGTTCAGTAAAGCAAAAAAAGAAACAAAATATAATATTAAAAAAATATTTCACAGCAGTTCAACTATGAAGACCAGACAGGAGAAGCAATGATAAGTGCAGTGGACATCAGCGTGTTATTACGACAGCCTAGACATCCTTCCCGAATGACAGCTACGACCGCACCTGCATTTCCGAGAGTCAGGACGCTGGCGATTACGTTAAGCTCGTTATATGTGCCTTTTACTCTTCTTTGAGTTTGCGTGTGCCTTGAAAATTCCTCCGCGTCCAGGCTTTTCGTCGAGTAAAGCGCGCCTCGCTAGACTGATCAATTCACCGTTTTGCTCGCCACTATGACAGGTTGTCGGCGTAAAGGGAATCGTGGGCGTCCTTAACGAGCACCTTTCGCAACCCACTTCGTCCTCGCGAGGACGATGTCTCTTGTGCAGCTTGTTAAAATAATGAAGGGGTCGAACATGTTGTAGGAAATCGGTCACACGAAAAGACATTCCAGTACCTGAAACGCGAAAAAGAAACACCGTAAACAAAACTTGCACCTTCAGTAGTTCACCAGCAACTCCGCAGCTTCGCTGCGTAATAAATAAAGAAGGAAAATGTACCCAAATAACATATGGCAGAATCTTTTTAAGCTACTACAAAAAAAAGTGTTTCCGCAATTATCTAAATACTAAAATAGAAAAAGAAAGAGAGACAGCATGGTCGACATTGTTAAATGGTTTGCTCCTACAAAGGTCTGGTGTCAAAGCAAGCTAGCGCAGTAGCGGGCGACTGTCTTCTGCACACTGAGAGACAGCCCATCAATTGTCTCCGATAGGAGCATATGAACATGTCATATATGAACATGTCTTTAGACCTTGTCATGTTCATATGCTGTGGTATTTGCAATCACACACACACACACACACACACACACACACGCACGCACGCACGCACGCACGCACGCACGCACGCACGCACGCACGCACAGACACACACACGCACACACACGCACGCACGCACGCACGCACGCACGCACACACACACACACGCACGCACACACACGCACGCACACACACGCACGCACACACACGCACGCACGCACGCACGCACACACACGCACACACACGCACACACACGCACGCACACGCACACACGCACACACGCACATATTGTCACCCAGATTGGCAAAAAAACGTCTGCCTTTAGCGATGGCTGCTCCTCGGAGAGCCCGCGCGCAACCACGAACTTCGTCGTCCTCGCCTTAAGGGTACCGTGTCATCGCGTGCAAACTTATTTCGCGTCATTGCGCCCCCTGACCTGCGTGTCGGGGGGTGGGTACATCACCTTATCCGTTGGACAATAAAGTTCATTCTATCTATCTATCCCCTCTCAAAAGCGACCGGCCCGGTCGCTTTAACGGCAGCGGGCGCGCACTATGGGCAAGAGTGCCAACATGAAAAGACAAAAAATAAAAAACATACAGGAATGTACACAATGCTAAAGCGGTTTGTGAGGGTTGCTTATCCCTCGCGTGCGTAGTACGGCTTCATCCGTACTACGTGGACGACTTCAGCACGGCGACGGCGTCGGTTCGAACTAGGATAAGAGCTTTGAGGCACCACCTCGTAGTTAACATCACTGAGGCAGCGTACAACTTCATAGGGGCCGAAATAGCGGCGCAACAATTTCTCTGAGAGCCCACGGTGTCGGATAGGTGTCCACACCCACACGCGGTCGCCTGGTAAGTACTGGACGTTCCGTCGGGTCCGGTTGTAACGGTAGGCGTCGGTATTCTGCTGGGTGCTGATGCGATTCTGAGCAAGCTGGCGAGCTTCCTCGGCTTTCTCGACGAAATCTTCAGTGGTGTCATTCCTTGTGGTCTACCGGGAGCATGGCGTCTAAGGGGGTTGTAACGCGACGTCCGTAAAGAAGCTCGAATGGTGCAAACTCGGTGGTCTCCTGCACAGCGGTATTGTAAGCAAACGTGACGTATGGCAAAATTTCATCCCATGTTTGGTGTTCCACATCAATGTACATGGAGAGCATGTCTGCTAATGTTCTGTTTAGGCGCTCTGTTAAGCCGTTAGTTTGGGGATGATAGGCTGTGGTCTTTCGGTGGTCGGTGTGCTTCAGTGTGACGACTTGTTGCAATAACTCCGCTGTAAACGCTGCACCGCGGTTAGTAATGAGTACAGCGGGTGCATCGTGGCGAAACACGATGTTGTGGACGAAGAAGCTGGCGACTTCAACAGCAGTTCCCCGCGGCATAGCTTTCATCTTCGCACAGCGAGTTAAATAGTCAGTTGCCACGATTATCCACTTATTTTGCAAGGATGACGTGGGGAACGGCCCAAGAAGGCCCATTCCCACTTGCTGGAACGGCGCCGGAGGCGGATCCAAAGGCTGAAGGAGGCCGGCAGGCTTGACGGGTGGAACTTTACGCCTCTGACAGTCATGGCACGTTCGCACATAGCGCTGAACGGAGGAAAATAGGTGTGGCCAATAGTATTTTTGCCGTGTGCGCGCTAATGTCCTCGCGAAGCCTAAGTGGCCGGCACAGGGATCGTCGTGACACGCCTGTAAAACTTCCTCGCGCAGTGCCGTCGGACCGCCGAGAAGGAACGTTTCCTGTCTGTTCTCGAAATTTTTCTTGTACAGGACATCGTTTCGCAGGGAGTACGACGTCAATCCTCGTGAAAGTGGGCGTAGGACAACAACCTCAGCTCCGTCGAGATATCGGATGACTGGAAGCAGCTCAAAGTCTGCACGTTGATAGTCAGACATGCGCACCACGTCGACGACACCAAGAAACGGCAAATCTAGCTCCAATTCGGAGGATGTCAAGGGAATAGGAGAACGTGACAAGCAGTCAGCGTCGCTATGCTTATGGCCGGATCTGTAGACAACAGTTATGTCGTATTCCTGGAGGCGGAGGCTCCAACGAGCGAGGCGACCTGACGGGTCTCGTAGATTGGCAAGCCAGCAGAGCCAGTGGTTATCGCTGATCGTTTGAAATGGCCGGCCGTATAAGTAGGGTCGGAACTTGCTGATGGCCCACACGACTGCTAAGCATCCTTTGTTGGTCGTTGAATAACTAGCTTCTGCTTTTGTCAGACTACGACTCACGTACGCAATTACACGTTCTGCGCCACCTTGCCATTGAACCAGAATGGCCCCGAGTCCTACGTTGCTGGCGTCGGTGTGTATTTCAGTTGCCGCGGTGTCATCAAAATGCGCCAGCACTGGAGCGGATTGAAGGCGTTCACGCAATTCGGTGAAGGCCTGCTCTTGGTCTTCCGTCCACGCATAGGGCACATCTTGTCGCGTCAGTCTCGTGAGTGGTCCAGCAATCCTTGAGAAGCCTTCAACGAAACGACGGTAGTAAGCGCAGAGGCCCAGGAACCGCTGAACAGCCTTTTTGTCTTTAGGACGAGGAAACTCTGCAACGGCAGCGAGTTTTTCTGGGTCTGGTCGTACTCCTTGGGAGCTGACAACGTGGCCTAGAAACTTGAGTTCCTGGAAGCCAAAGTAACATTTTTCAGGTTTGATGGTGAGGTTGGCCTTGCGTATTGCGGTAAGGACACTTCGTAGCCGGGCGAGATGTTCATCGAACGTGCTGGAAAATACAACAACGTTGTCTGGGTCCACTAGACACGTCTGCCACTTTAGTAGCGTTCGGTCCTTTTTGCAGGGGTCTTTTCTTTCTTCAACGAGTACTTTCAGCCAATCAGTGTATAATCGCATTGTATAATAAGCATTAAGGCAGCACTTAGTAAGTCATGTGAGCATGAGTGCGATCACAGTTTTTTAAATCGGATATCGCGACTACAGAACGCAGGCTTTCCCAGTTCTGTGATCACTTCAGTACGCGAAGCCATTTTGCAGAAAGAGAAAAGAAGTTCCGATGCTTCCCAAGAAGAAAACAAAGACAAAAGACAAGCGCACGTGGTGCCATACTTACACAAGTTGTCTCACAATCTGAAGAAATAATAATAATAATATTTGGGGTTTTACGTGCCAGAACCACTTTCTGATTATGAGGCACGCCGTAGTGGAGGACTCCGGAAATTTTGACCACCTGGGGTTCTTTAACGTGCACCTAAATCTAAGCACACGGGTGTTTTCGCATTTCGCCCCCATCGAAATGCGGCCGCCGTGGCCGGGATTCGATCCCGCGATCTCATGCTCAGCAGCCCAACACCATAGCCACTGAGCCACCACGGCGGGTAATCTGAAGAAAGTTTCCAATAGACATAATATTAATTTGGTTTTCAGTGCCCCGTGTAAGTTGTCCTCAATATGCAATCGCATGAACAAGCGCGAAAGGCACCTGCGCACCAGTAATCATAAAACTCGTTTCACTGAGTGCAGGCGCAATGTCATCTATCAAATACCGCTCAGCTGTGGGAAATCTTATATAGGTCAAACGGGACAGTGCTTCAATGAAAGAGCTCGTCAGCACAGCACTAACCTAAAGAATGGCTATGGGAGTCATTTAGCTGGACACTGTAACAAGTGTCAATACACCCCCATATTTGAAAAGACAAAATTAATAGGGAAAGGAAATAGTAAGAAGGAAAGGGAAATAGTAGAGACCTTTCATATAAGAAAGGAAGGCGATAGATGTGTAAGCACGCCCTCTCTTGCCTTGTCGGGAAAGGAAATCACATTTTTGGAAGAAAGATTAAAATGTTGATTTGCAGATGTTTTTGCGACTGATATGCGCATGCCTATGCTGAAGAAGGTATAAATGTCCGGTGAATTTCAAATAAACTTCCAGTTGGCAGTCAGCGCTTGTCTGTGGTATTTGTTTCCTTGTGTCCTCGTCTTTTTCGCGCTGTTTCACCTCAGTTCTAAGTATGAACCAACTAGCCCTCATCAAGATCTTACTAAGGCATATCTAGCCTCTTGACCAAGGTTCGCAAGCGCAGAGTATGTGATGCCATCGTGTCCTGGTGACGAAGATCCCCTGCGCCAAAGCACACCCCAGTGTCACCGACCTCTCAGCTCCGCAAAAGGCGGATATTTAGTGCACTCATTATTTCCTCAAGAGCTGCACGAGCGAAGTAATTATGCGATTTTGTCGTGGGTGTGCCCATTGTAACATTCCTTCCTCCCTGTGTGTTTATTTTATTTATTTATTTTATTTTTAGAATACTGTCAATCCCCCATGGGGGTTTTTACAGGGTGAGCAACAAGTCACATCAGTGAAGACTACTAAAACATTCTATAGAAGAGCACATAATGATTGGAGACTATTCAAGAATAGCAGTAGTACATTCATACATAATAATGCGCACAACGAAACCAATGTACATCAACCAGCAGGAAAGCCAGAAAAAAGAATGCAGGGTAGAAGGCATTCAAATACAAAATGCACAGAACAAAAAGTATAGGCAAGTGCTTTCCTATCACAAACTGAATCGGGATGGATAGCATGGCGAAAGCAATTTGTTCACCTATATTGACAACATTTAGGCTCATGCAGCATGCTCAATTAAATCCATAAACTTTGCTAGTGTTGACTGCTGATTTGCGACTACATCCAGTGCATTCCATTCACGAATTGAGCGTGGGAAGCAAGAATAACGAAACGTATTATTAATAAACGAATATTCTACAAGTTCCCATGCATGCCGTCCTCTGGTCGGTCTGGTATCACGAAATTTAAAGTAAGAGTCGGGGTTTACATAGAATGATCTATGCAATAGTTGGTCTACAAATTTGAGCCGAAAAAGCTTTGCGCGACTTTCAAGGGTAGCTAGACCAGCACGCTGTAACAGAGCAGTAGGCTAGTCAAGGCGCCCGTATCTGCTAAAGATAAAACGCACCGCTTTCCACTGCACCCTTTCCAAAATGGCGATATCGTTCGCAGTGTGAGGGAACCACACAGTACTGGCGTATTCTAAGACTGGGCGGACAAAAGTGACGTATGCAAGAAGCTTTGTTTCATGTGCAGAATATGCCAAGGCACGTTTAATGAAGAACAGCTTGTTTAATGCTTTATTTGACACTTGACGCACGTGCTCTGTCGAGCTCAGATTAGACGATATGGTGAGACCCAGATATTTATACTGGTTTACACTTCGAAGTGGCACATCGTTAAAGTGGTATGGAAAATCAAGCTTAGACGCTTTATTTGTAATGGACATGAATAGGGCTTTATCAATGTTTATTGTCATTTTCCAATCTACGCACTATTGAGCTATTTTGTTCAAGGCATTATTTAATTTCACCTGGTCATCGCGGTGTCGTACTTCGTTATAGAGCATGCAGTCGTCAGCAAAGAGCCTGAGTTTCACGTCAGCATAGTTAGTTATGTCATTTATAAACGTTAAAAACAAAACTGGACCTAATACAGATCCCTGGGGAACGCCTGATAACACTGGAGAAAGTTCGCAGGAGTGAGAGCTCCTCCGACCTATATGATTGTGGAATGGCGATTGCTATTCAACTAGAATGCTTTCGCTCAATTCGATTTGATCCCGTCGACGCACTAAAATACACATAGTTGAAGGATGGGTTCTCTCTTTTTAAGTAGTTGAAGTACCGAGTAATCGAATCCAATGAACTTCTTTAAACGCAAGCAGTAACAATGCATTTAAAGAAACCGCTGTTTAAAGAAACCGCCATTCGTCACGCGCTGTCACAGACAAAAGCAGGACCATGCATCCTTACTGTATCGATTCAATGCATCGCTAAAAACAGATGCCGCCCGAATTTTGTCAACACGCCGACAGACGTTCTTGTTTCATGCTGCCAAGCAATTACCGTAGGAAGCGAACGCCGCCCCATGGTCTCGTCTTACTGAACTCCACGCTCCGTGTTCTAGGACAACAGAACTAACATGTTTGGAACAAATAATTCTGCTACTATAGACCACTTTCTCCGATTCTTTTCAAAGCGACTGGGCTGGCATTGTAAAAAGGAAAGGAAAAGGAGAGAGGGAGGCTACAGGCCAACGACCCAACCCAGTCCTGTGCTTAAGCTCCTTGTCTGTCAGCAATGGGTATACAGGCCGAAGCTGCAGTATTTATCAGGCAATTTGTTCTGAGGGCTCTTGTCGTGATCCTGGTGTCACAAACATGCCTTCGCATGAAACACAAACATGAGCGGCTCTGAAGAGTGAAATTTTGATATATCCGCTTACGCATTCGATTCGTGAATCCGCGGGGGTTGGTTCGTGACTGCTTTCCTCGCGTGTGGATTGCAGTTGTCCGAAAGTGCGCGCTGATAAATGATTCTGTGATGGCTTGTCCCGCGAGCGTAGGGTAAAATTTTCTCCCGCAACGAGAATCTCGCTGAGCTGATCACCCGTCGCATCGCGTCTTTCTCTTCTCTGGCTTTTGACACGGACTTCGACAACATTGCCGCAGTGACAGGGAGCCGTTTTGGCCCGCGAGCGAAACGAATAAGCACTATCACAGTGAAACGGGATGGACATAGTTTCCCAGACGGGCTCTCGAAAAGAAAGACAGCAATGTGCAAGTAGTTGTACAAGCCGTTGTGCGGTCGTTTTACGAGCAGTTGCACCTTGGCAGCCCTGCTTTCGCAAGCATCCAGCAACCGGCCTCACCGGTAACGCGCTCGTTCGTCGTCGCCCAAAAAAATCCAAGCTCTAAAATAAAAGAATGCTTCGCGAACCAAATTCAATTGTCAGTGGCCTTGCGAAACATCAGAAAAAAAAATCGTCTGTCTGCCGAAAAAAACATATGCCTCCATATATTCGGTTCTGTGAATTGCCGTCGTTCACTATTTGAGTGACCCATACTTACAGGCTAAAGTGAATGTGCATATGGATAAGCATGTGGTGGCTGTTCAACCGGCATGAATGGTCCCTTTGGTCATTCTTCAGCTTTAAACAGTTGCTTAAATATTACGAAAGCCAGAGCTTTTTGCTACTGCAGGCCCACTCGGTGTAAAAAAAAAGCAAGCACCCTAAAACTTCGCGGTCGAACACGGGTGCCATGTGATCAGTTGGCGTCAGGAACATTGGTATTATTATTCTCTCCCTTGCCTCCTCTTTCCTTTTTATTTCTCTCACTTTCTTTGAAATCCTTTGCTTCAGCATCCAACGATATTTTTTTTTAAAGAAACTCGCCTTTCCTCCCGCACCACTCTATTATATGGATTTGCTTATGCTCTTAGCCCAAAGAAAGCTTTTGCTTTAGTAAGTGATAATGCTAAAACAAATAAATGAATAAAATTGACAATTAGTCTAATAAATATGACAACACCGTGACGGAGAGTTCACTTGATGTCTGTCCATTGCGATAACTGATTAATAGATATAATTTGTACTGTCTATACAAAGGCGCACGTACAAGTACGGTAGGCCAAAACACACACCTCCGTTCAAGTTCCGTAAAAAGCATAAGTCAGTGACTTCATATATAACTGCCAAACTAGTTCTTGCGAAAGTCTGCAAGGTGGAGGAAATTTCATGAAAGAAAAAATTGCTATTCAAGCGACTGTAGCACGAAGCTACAAATGAAACTCATACAGGTTCTTGAGAACGAAAACTTCGCGCTTGTCCGGGATTCGAACCCGGGAAAGCTTGGCAGTATTCTTTGTTTTATATAATTCTGTGCGCATGACTTCCCATTTCTTGAATGAAGTGGCTAAAATAAAGCTGCAAATAGAATTTCTATGAATTTCTATGACATGGCACATGATTTTTACCCGTACTTTTTCACCAGTCATCATTTTAGTGAAACGCGCAATGTCCCTGCTACGCTATCGAATGGACGCGACATTAGATGCAAGTTGGCTAGCCTTGTTAATGATGGTCACGCTTCTTTGTGAAATTACACAAGAAAAAAAAGAAATAAAGGTCGATAGCTATGTGTTTGTCCCGAATAGATTCGCAAGCCAATTGAAGCAAGTGGTTCAGTGAAGCTATACGAAATTCCACAACAGTTACGAAAGGGAACTATACGTAACAGAAAGAGCCGCAAAATCACGTTAGTAAGCTGTCGCAATACACTGTCGTTTAAAATTTACAACCCAATCTAAAGTACGAAGTCGCATCACCATTCTACCAAAGTGACGCAACCAGCGAGGGCGCAGGAAATATCGTGCGGCACGTCTGCTAAACTCGCAGCATATGTTACTCGAGGCTCTTACCCATGCTTTCTAGCAGCGTGTTTACTCTTGCATGAAAACGTGCAAAATGCATGAGTGTCTCGGATTATTTTTTTCTCTTTCTGCCCTTCATTTGATTTCGTTTTCTTTTTCGCTGAAACAGTAGCGCCCGTGATCGCATTTATATCTTCAGTTCTAGAGCAGTAGCGTCCTACACGCTCATGAAAATGCATTGTTTGACGCATCCGTACAGGAGGTGTTTCGCAGTCCCTAGCGCGACGCGAAAATGAACCAGTAGCAGGCTTGAAGTACAACTAATATTTGATACTCGTAAAAGCTACTTTAAAAACACTATGGAGTTTTACGTGCAAAACCGCGATCTGGTTATGAGGCACGCCGCAGTGGGGGACTTCGGAAATTTGTACCGCCTGATGTTCTTTAACGTGCACCCAAATCTATCATAAAAGCTACTTAGTTTAGACCTATATTGCTGCTCAGACTTACCATAGCTCTAATAATTATAACAGAAGCACAGACTAGAAGAGACGCGCTATATTATTGCGATATCAATTATATGGACACTCCAGGCGCATTGTTGCTGTCGGCGTCGGCGTCGCCGTGATGTTCCGCGTAAAATCCAAGCGAGATAACACCCGTGCCGCGCGCCGTATGCTTTATGTACGAGTCAAAGCTCGCGAGGGGAGCCGGAGATCGAGGCTCAATCTGACGCGCACAAGGGAGGGAAAACTTGGAGGAAGCGCGGAAGGAGGCGGCAGCGTTCTGTTCCGCCAGCGACTGCGTACTTTGCGCCGCCGCGCTTCCTTTCGTGGGCCCTATCTTGAAAGAGATCTGCAAGATGGATCATAACCTTTGTGCGTGCTACGTCCTCGCCGCTCAGTTTGCGTTGAAGCAATAGACTGCACGAAGGTGACTTCGCTCGCTGCTACTTCCAACGCGCTTCCTCACGCCGGAGTTTTGACAGCGAGCGTCCGTGATTGTTGAGTGTGATATGTTCATGTTAACCTGTGCGCGCTGACATTATGCTTGGTAATTTAGTTAGTAAGCGATTGTTTCCAAGTTTATATGGCTGATAAAGCTACTATACTTCGCGTAGGTGTCTACTAATTTGCTATCGCAATTGATGCTTCGCCTTTCGGGCAAGTCTGCGACTTCTTTCAACACTACCTCACGTGCAAATGAAGATACCGTTCTTTTATCTTCTTCCATGCTGAGTAAGGGCCCAGAGGATACCCATGTCAGTTATTGTAGGGAAAACAGGTACTCTGAGCCACATGTGCAACAAGGACCACCTAAATGAAGTCTACTAAAAGACCTCCTATTCTTTTCAAGCAGTCACGTGATACTGTCAGAGACTTCTTCCACGAAACGATGGACACGTGATGCGCAAATACCTAGCTTGAACAAATGATAGCTAGCACTGCGTTTAGCATCTTTGACAGCTCTCTATTCTCTATTTCATTTGGGGCAAATCTGTTTCCATCTATTCGAAGCACCATGCGATTCTTTTTTTTTTCATTCGAACCACACGTCCATGCGTTTCCAACTTTCTGCAACACAGTATCACGTAATAAGCAGCGACTTGTTTTGAACACTCTTCCTGCCAACATCTTCCACAGAGAAATACATGCGTGCGCATGCGCGGCTGCGCACTGGCTGCAAATGACCCACACTGTGTTTCACAAGCGGCACCTTCAGCCATGGTGAGTTCGTTGAATGCACCCACATGCGTTGAATTCACTGCGTGCGTTGAATGCACTGCGTGCGTAAGGACGCTTTTGGCTCGTTTGCCCGCAACTAATCTAAAAACGTTGGTGCGCCACGTTACTAAAACACCTCATCACCTTTAGCTTCTGTGTTGTTACTTTTTCCCTTCTTTGGTGCTGTGCGAGCCGTAAAAATTACTTCTAGAGGCATGGTTGCTTTCTCCGCTGCAATGCATCACATTTCCGCTAAAACAGATGGTATGGTCCATTCCCTGACCTGTTTTGGGCGCCTCAATAAAGAACAGTTATTCCGCACGCGCTGCGCGAACAAGAAGCCCGTAGTAGTATGTTTCATTGCGAGTGTCCTTAACAATGTCGTCAAATGTTTCGGTCAAAGAGCAGGGTACCCAAATATTTCCGACTTGGTACGCGACATCGTCGGGAGGAAGTTACAGACCTATTGTGTGACTATCGCAAGTACATGCACGGCTCTACGACAATGACACGTCGTGTCAGCTCTGGCGGTAACTGCTCTTCAAACGAGAGATTCCCGCTGATGTTTTATCACGAAGCAATCTTTGACCAGCGCGAAGAAAACGAGACAAAAGATGAGGAACATGTCTCGCTTTCTTCGCGCTGGTCAAAGTTTGCTTCAAGATCATGAACCAACTAATTCGCACGGCGCCACGCTTCTGATAGAGCCACTCAACCTCAGCTAGTCTTCATTGCTATCGGTACTTGGTGACAGCGGCGTCACAGATGGCAAATTTCTCGTCGTACCGACATCTCAGGAGCCACGGCAGGGAAACGACACGATCATTACGCCTTTCTTGTCTCGTTTGCTCGACGACAAAGTTCACACTCTCATCCTTTCGCTGTCACTGCCTGTGCTGCTGCTTTAACGACGCCATGTTAAACACTGCTGCTACGCGCTTCGGAGGCCGCCAAGCGCGCCGTCGAGACCTTTTTCCCAAGCGTGGCTTAAGTTCCGACCAGTGCGTGTCATGGCTACGTCTATGGAAAAAGCCCGACATCGAGCAAGCCCATCTCATTCTTATCATCGCCAGCAGCTTAGGGCAACCCCCTTTTCTCTGGGTTTAATGCACCGGTCTGTATTGCCCGATCGCATACTGGAAATCTGCAACAGATGCACACATCGCGACCGTTATCATTCTCGTGCCGTCTGCTACGTCAGTCCCCGCGACCCCATTGGATATTTAGCCACCTCTAATGCCTCACCCACTATTGCATTCCCAAGCTAGACGATCAAGAAATCATCGCGTACAGCACTAAGCCTCTATTCACTTGACCTGGACCGCCTACTGCTTCACGTCTGGACTGTGTATTTTTCTGTACATCTTCTGGGTGATCAAGTACATCTTCTGGCTAATTTCTGGGTGATCGCTCAGGAGGCCGAATGCAGTTACGATGCATCAAAAAGATTCTCGCTTTCATGTGACACAAAAATGCATCTCAGTGTCGCCAGCGCGTACCGGTAGTGCAAGAAAGTACCGGCGGCCATGTTGTCCGAGTATCGCATTTCGATCGCTGAGCGCAGTACATAATTTCGGAACGTAATTCTCTGTTGTACATTACTTCCACTTAAAATTGTACACATTCTTTTTCGGGTTTTTACTTTCGCTCGAACTTGACGTTCACGCTCCTAAAGGCGAACTGGAAGTTCGTCTGTAGGCCGTTGTCGAGCCAGCATTAATGTGGCAGCGACGAGGGCGAAGTTCGTCCGGTAGAGAACGCGCCCGGCCGCCCGGCTAGACGGTCGCCATCAGCACTGATTCGTTAGCCGTCGTCAACACGCTGGCGTCTATGGCTGCGCTGGCTTATCGCCACTGAGCCATGGTCGAAGAAATCGGTGGGCTGGAGATAGGGACGTGAATGCGTTGGGAGTTTGATATCAAACAACGACAAATGTTGTCAGAAGTGATTTGATGCCCTGCAGCAAATGAATTCAGTGCAGTATATGTTCATTTCAAAACTAACAAACAGGAATTGTTCATAAACCAAGACGGAAACTTAACCGCTTGCATGCGATACGTATTGCGAGTTTGTGAGTCAGCTATCTTGTATATCTTGCTCAATGGCACGTTTTGTCAAAATGTTCGTGTTTTAGTTACTCTTGTTTAAATTTTCACATGTTCTGAATGCACAGAAAATATTTCTTTCACAATGAAAGAAGTTTTACAATGCCACAAAAGAATAACACATATTGTCACATTGCAGTGACGCTGAAAAAACCAGACAGTACCGAAACTGCGAGTTACCACTTTAGTGCTTTACTTCGCGAACTATAGTGCCCAGAAAAAGAACAATTACAGTAGAACCCATCTAGTGATCACTATTGACGTTAATACGATTAGCATTCAAGTAATGTAGTGACCCACCATATTGCCAAGTGGAGACACCTTCATCTAGTATATGTAGCTGTCATACAGAGATTTCAATTGCTTCGGCTATATGCGACATACTCGGTCTCTCGGATCGGCTCATTTTGCTATCAGTATGTTCAACTTTGCCTGCCAGAGTGGGCCATAACCATACTAGCATAACGACGACTCCATGATGGACGACGCAGCGACGACAAAGGTGATATGACGAAGAAGGAATAACGTCGATGTAGCAACGAAGGTGGTATAACGAAAAAGTCGTGATGACAATGGGATGGCGATTTTAATTTGATGTCGATGGTATAATGATGCGCGCATGACGACAAGGGCATAATGAGCAGATGACTGAGCCATGACTGAGTTAATCAGGCAGGTCAACTTGGCCGACAACTATCGAACAAAGTGGCCGAACATGGGCTGGGGTTCTCGAAATAAAGTTTATTCTTTCTCTCTCTCCATGCATGATAAAGGCGATGGCGGGAATAGAACAGGAGGCTCACTAGTTGTACCGCAGCCTGTTGCGGCCGCGCACGGAGTGACTGCATTTCTTCTCACAGATTAGAATTTTTTTCTATAGGTTAACGCACCACATGTCACAAAGACACCTCTTGCCTGAACTCACGAGGCGCTAAAAATGAAATTTTGGCCTGGTGGGTGTACAAGAGAGAGGACGATATGCTGATTTTAAAGAGATGCTGGCTCCTGGACTGATGCCACTACAACTGCTGGGTGATAAGTATGGCATACATAGTGTACACACGAACAGGAAAAGAGCACATACACACGCTAGTACGGACATATGCACTAAAACTACTTACAAATGTCCGTGATGGCCTGTGGGCTTCAGAAAAACCAGCAGCCCTTTCGTGTCGCATAACGCGTGGATGAGGCTTCCCTGCGGGTCTAAAATGTCCCGAAGCTCCAAGCTCTACCAGCGCTACAAGCGCAGCGCGGCCTTCAGAGATGATCTATCCGACAAGTAACGGCAGCAGCCACGTTTACAATATAGGACGTCTTCAAGTACAAGGAGAAGACGAAGAAGTGGCTCTTTTGCGGAACCCGTTTTGAACTGCTCTCGTTTTACGAGTACTTTTACGTTTTTTCGGGAGGCGCCGCTCCTGAGACCTTCGGCGATAGAAGCGGAGTCAGCAAGACGTCCGGAGGAGATAGACGTCACAGGGTCAAACGCTCCGAGGAAGCGCAATCACCTCATGGGCGACACAGGCAGCGAGGACACCTTGCAGTACTACTCCGCTTCAGATCATCTGTCGGATGACGGCGATTACTTGAAAGTGTAAGGCAAAAACGAAAGAGGGGAATTGTCACTGCTTCCTCGTCTTCAACAAAGACGACGGGCATGGCAAAGAACAATGACACGGCTCATACCACCCTCTTCTTGCCCCAGACGCCGACCGATGACCTGAATTGGCTAACAAGGCAAGTCATATCTGTCACACTGGAGGCTCTTCTTCCGGATGATATTATGAATGTGAGAATAAACACCCGTAAGAGCATTCTTGCGGTCGATGTCAGGAACAGCGCAGCGCTAGATATCTTGAGTAGAGTAAAAATGCTGGGCAAGGTAAATGTTCGCACCATAATACTACAGGACAGCAATACTTCATCAGGTGTGATTTATGATGTCGATGAGTCAATCAACGACAGCGATCTACCTCTTTTGGTTAAAAACGCCACAGCAAATGTAACTACTATTGAAATCCGTTGCCTAGGAGAATCACGTTGTGTGAAGATAACATTAAAGGGAGGAAGCTTCCCGTCACACGTGAAAGTTGGACTTTCTTGTCATCCAGTGCGACCGCTCGTTTCAAGGCCACTTCAGTGTCATAGTTGTTTGAAGATCGGGCATGTCAGCAGCATATGCATAAATTCAACCGTGTGCCCAAAATTCTCTGAGTAACGCAGCGCTAATGCTTCCTATGTGACTAATTTAAAGTGTGCCAATTGCTCTGGTCCCCAAGAAGCATCGTCAAAAGACGGCCCGAGACACAAGACAGGGCTGAAAGTCCTAAAACAAATGGTGAGAGACAACGCACAGAGAAGCCTTTGCCAAAGTGCGACGGTGCCCGCCGCAGACGATCTTCCTCTACTCGAAATACTGAGGCTGTCGTAAGAACGACGCTACTTCCTGCAGTTGGTGCTCCCAAGGCGCTCACCCGCACTAACAACACGGTGTCTGGACACACAGTGAATACGCCTGCTGTAAACGCCCGGCCCTGCACTTCCGACATTAAGTCCTCAAGCAGAACAAAGATCAAGAGTGGACTACCAACGCACCAATGACGGCACATATCGCGTGCGAGGTCCAAGACAAGCAAGTAATCGTTATAATCAAGTCTCTAATGAAAGTCATTCACGTGTTGCTAAAAGACAGGCCGACGCCATATGCTGCTCGGGGTGCACTGCAAGTGCTGAACGGTCTGGATCCGTTTCTTGCCAGCCTCGAGTAGCAAGTACAATGGTTCTACCGCGTCAACCGTTATTCAGACGAGTCAAGAAAGCGTCTATTATGCAATGGAATGTCCGTAGACTGAAACACCGTATTTCTTATTTTCGCCATTATGTATTCACCAATCGATTCCCCATTATTGTCTTCTGTGAACCGAACCTACAGAAACCCATACGGATCTCAGGCTATGAGCCTTATGTGTCATCGACTTGTAATGAAATTAGCAAGGTGATCATCTACATACGGTGTGAACTTGCACGTTGTTCATCCTGTGCGGTGATATGACAGTAATCATTATGTTTTTCTGACATTGAAAAAACCCAAACTTTCGTTTTCTCTAGTGTGCACTTACCTTTCTCCGTCAAGTCACTTCGACAGACAGGCACTGAGTGACATTATAGATGCGACTCCTGGTCCATGGATTGCTGTTGGGGACATTAACGCAGATCATCCACTTTGGGGAGACATCAAGCTAAATTCCAAAGGCAGAAACATCGTTTCCTTGGCCTGCGACCATGAACATTGCTGTCTGAACGATTGCAGTTCCACGTTTCTACGTGGCCGGGCGTACAGTAGTTGTTTATACTTAGCTTTTGACTCGCGATTGGTTCGCAGATATAAAAACCCACGGAAGCGACCATATCCCTGCCTACCTGAAGATAAAAAGCCTAACCAAATCCCTTCCATCAAATTTTAAACAAACAATACATTGGCCCATGTTTAAATCACTAATGGAAGACGCATGCCACGAAGGCTTTTCGTCCACAAAATTCACATCGCCAAGGCTATGCGTTCATTTCGGTCATTGGTAAAATACACAGATTTTGATGCGGAAATACAGAACCTCCGTGCGATCCGCCGGCAAGCGGAGCGACGGTACAGACGGACTAAACCAGTTTACGACTTTAGAGAGGCCAGACGCATTCAAAAGAAAATTCAGCGTCGCCTTGATGTACTGCAAAGTCAACGCTGGAAATCAGTTTGTGTCTCGATCCGCGTAAACCGCTGTCGGTTGTTTGGAGAACAGTGCGCGGACTTCGAATAGCTCCTCAACAGCGCCGCCCATTTAAATCTCTAGCCCTACATCAAGGACGCCGAGAAGTCGACGTAGCCGAAGATTACTGCTCAAGGATTACTGCCCCTCAACCCTTCGCCCTTGCAGGGTAGACAATCGGAACTACCTCTCGTTAAACTACCTGCCTTTCTAGGCATCCTTTTCTCTCTCTCTTCAGGTATTAGATTACACACAAAGTACATTGCCGAATCTGGCCACTTATTTTGCATATGAAGTAGCGCTACAGAGCCAAATAGCGTAACATATCACAGCAAAAAAAAAAAAACAGAATTGAGCAGACTCAACTCCAGTTGACATCTACATGATATGAAAAATAAATGGTTTGGCAGAGAATGATCCTTATGGATCACATAACTATTCTGCAGCAAACGGTGAATGCTTTTGCGACTTGTTGCGAAATGATGCGGAGTGCTTTGTTGTTATGAAATCCAATGACCCAAGTTGACGTCACATGAGATTAATTGAGGAGCGGCTCATATCCAGTTACATATAGACAGCGGCAGATACCAACGGGACCGGACCACATTGACATCAATAGGTGCATACCCAGTGCCATTTCCGCAGTGGCCTCTGGGGCACATAACCTGTGGAACTTAAGCACGGGAACGGGCCCACATTACCTAGTTACCGGATAGGGTGTCAAGTAGGCTGATTGAAGAGCGGCACATACCCAGTAGTGCCAGGGGCCCATACCCAGTGCCCTCCGGTATCGTTCCACATTTTCAGACTGCTCTATCCTTGGAATCGGCCGTCTAAAATGGCCAGATTGTCGCCAGACAGCCGCTAAATAAAACAGGATTGAATTCGCCAAGAATGCTTCGCATCAAAGAAAAGGAAGAAAGGGGGAAGACAGGGGAGTTAACCAGAAGGGAAAATTAGGTTTGCTGTCCTACACTAAGGAGAGAGGGGAGGGGAGCTAAACAGACAGAAGGATAGAGAGAGAAAGAAAAATGTACACGATACACAGAGGAAAAATTTGTGCTTTCGAGAGTGAATTCCAAGTAGGAGGTACCGCAGTTGTCTAATGCAGTGCACGAATAGAATTCTATGTATAAAGCAATTACTAGCAAGAACTCTTATGCCAAGCGTAACGGAGCATGCGGCAACGAAACATTACCGTAATGAACGGTGGTGCATGTATGATAAGCGAAGACGCCGCATGGAAGTCCAAACAACACAGTGACTTCGCAACCGTTCGGGTCACTCGAGAATCTGTGTTCATCGCACCGGTTGACTGCAATCCTTGCAGGCAGGTGCCCGGTCGACCGCAGAAAACGGGGAGATAGGGCAAATGGACCGCAATATGTATCGGTGAGTTTTCGCAACGTTGTTACAAAATGTTTTAAGGTATCTCATCATAAGGACCCAAGGGCCGCCATACAAACTTATCGTGGCCTGCTCTACCCACACGCTCCAGGTGTTTGGATGTTCGGACCCCAGGGGAGCTACTGATAATGACTTGTCTTTTCAACGATTTTTCGCTAATGCGCTTGCTTGAGGCAATCGCCAGAGGCCAGCGGTCAAGCATGGTACACTTATCGTCTCGTTTTTTTTAAGCAAGCACGCACGCACAAGTGGGCACAGACACTTAGGTACGTTAACGTACTTGCGCAATCACAAGTTCGCGAAAGCATTGCCTCGTATGCTTTCAACTCATAACCAGCCAGCCCCTTTACAAGCGTTATCACTGCTAAAACCGGACTTCAGTGTTTTAGCCCCTTCGCTGCACAGATTAACTGGCAGAGTGTTCCTTCTCACAC
This sequence comes from Dermacentor variabilis, assembly GCF_050947875.1. NCBI lineage: Eukaryota > Metazoa > Arthropoda > Arachnida > Ixodida > Ixodidae > Dermacentor > Dermacentor variabilis. The sequence continues at coordinate 90,302,649 of NC_134571.1, read as the reverse complement.
ACTACGCCAGGTTCTCGCAAATGCAAGCAGTGGTAATAATAGCGCAGGATTCAAGTCGTACAGTCCTGGCGTTAGGTATGCATATACGAACACAGCAACTTATCAGATGCTGCCTCCCATTAGCCTTGAAATTCGGTAATTGTTCGCCAGTGGACGATGCACAAAATTCTATACCTTCACCACTTCGACTAAACAAGAAGCGATAAACAGTGATGAGAAATAGCACAGGTTCAAGCACAGGCGCAGGAAAACTTAAATGAGCGGCCCCTGGCCCATCTTGATTGCAGTTTTGACCACGTGGCATAAAGGGAGACGAAGTATTTGCGATTTAGTATGCTTGAATTGTAATTTTTATATCGCTCCTTTTACAAGACTACACGAATGTTAAGTGATCGAGATAAGTGAATGGGATGCCTACGTTGCTACCCTTGTTTGACACTACGCCTGCTCGCGACTGCCTGCATTCTCTGAGGGACCACTTCGTTGAAGATACTGTAACAGCCTCGTGAATTTTTCAAGCAGCGTTGATGCGTCAGCTCGCACACTTCCCGCCATAGTGCAGCGCATCAGTAAAAAACAGTGCCTGATATAGTTGGACTACCGTTGTCTTGCATAATGTGTTCGACATCTCTGTGCGGAGCTTTGCGCTGAGCGTTAGCGCTGCAGTGGCGTAGAGCATGAAACGCGCCCTCTCATATACAGGGTGAATCAGCTAAATTTAACCAGTGTTTAAAACTATGCCGATGCACTCGAAGATGTTGCTTACTTTTGTATGTTGTGTGCCACGCTACTTTTTGTATTTTGCTTAATTAGATAAGTAGTCAAGATTAATTCTCCAGCTTCTGAAGCAACGAAGCTAGGAAACAAATTCCAATTAGGAGGTTACAGAGCTGTTTGCAAAACATCCAAATAAACAGTTTCTGTCTTTCTATCCATTAAGTGTCAATGTTTTTCAGCTTACTGTGGATACCTGCGAAATACAAAAAAGAAAGACAGCACGTGACATGCCCGCTTGCGCGTCATGATTGCAGTGCTCCCAAGCGTTCCGCGCACAAATGAAGAAATCCGCCGCGAGGAAAGCACATCGCTACGTAAATCGCACAACCAACGCCTTCGTCATTGCCCTGTCACCTTTTAACCGGCCCTGCTAGATTCTATGTTCGTTTGTACACGGACAGCTTAGAATCACGGAGTGTAGGTGGGTATGTCACGTGGTATTTCTTTTTTTCGGTGTTTCGCGGGCATGCGCAGTAAGCTGAAACACCCTGATACTTCACAGATAGAAAGTTAGTAACTGCCTAATCGGACGTATTGCAAAGCGCTCTACAACTTTAATAATAATAATAATATTTGGGGTTTTACGTGCCAAAACCACTTTCTGATTATGAGGCACGCCGGAGTGGAGGACTCCGGCAATTTTTGACCACCTGGGGTTCTTTAACGTGCACCTAAATCTAAGCACACGGGTGTTTTCGCATTTCGCCCCCATCGAAATGCGGCCGCCGTGGCCGGGATTCGATCCCGCGACCTCGTGCTCAGCAGCCCAACACGTCTCTCTACAACTTTATAATTGGAATGGAATTTTTTTGCCTAATTTTTTTGCTTCATAAGTTGGTGAATTAATCTTGACTTATTATCTAATTAAGCAAAATACAAAGAATTGCGTGACACACTACATACAAAAGTGAGCAACATGCGTTTTGTCGCGTTGTCTTAGAGTGCAGCCGCATATTTTTAAACTCTGTCTACATTTATCTGAAACACCCTGTATATAGAGCACAAATAAATGTAATCTGAGAAAAACAAAACATAAAAAACAAAATGAACATTCAGTAACAGATCACTTTCCTTCGTGCTGCATATATATTCCTGCAGTTTTCTTCGTGCTGTATATACGTATGACAATTCTCCAAAAGCTTTTTTTTTCTGTACCGCCTCTCGTACCGCCTCAATGAAAGCATTGTCTCATTACAGTCAATTTTTTTAGACAAGTGATGCGAAATTAAGTGCCAGTGGTTTGCTTCATAAATCGAAAAGGTTCGGCATTAAACACGCGAACTTTGCGGTCGAATGTCATATACGATACGATTATTCTTTTTTTCCTACCGCAAATACTGTCTCTGCCATTTCCGTTACCGTCTGCGAAACGCGAAAGAGCCAGATGGAAAATTCAAAGACATAAAAAGGCAACGCCACCGGTGCAAGGCAGCTGGCGGTTGGAGCTACTTTGTTCTGGTTCCGCGCTATCGACGCCTTTCTGTTTAGCGGCAGCGGCGATAGAAGAGCGCAATTTGTTAAATTGTCTCGGCCGAGTGCTGGTATTACAAGCACTTCCAGTCATTAATGGAGAGCCAGTTCGGCTTGCCTCGTCAGGTTTTGTTTGTGATGGCATTAATCTTGTTTGTTACTTCCTCTGTTCCTTCTTCTTGCATGTTTCCGCAAATTTCCCAAGACAAGGTGTAATGGACAATGCTTCGATTACCGCTAGCAATCTGTGTTTGCGTCAGTTTGTCTTTTGATGTCCAGGCTGCAATAAAAAAAAAAAAGACGGCGCGCTTGCGTTGCGTGGTTATCGGCAAACATTGTGGATATTGCTATCGTGGGTTTCTTTCACAGCGCAAAGGGTCGTTAACGAAAGTTCAAGCTAATAACAACGGTTAACTCGCTCTCTCGGTATCAAACAATCAATTGTGAAAGCGCCTTGCTATGCTTGTGTTTCATTGCCGAGACATGACTGCTCAGTTGCACTTCTCATACGAATTCTTTCTCTGCAACTGCAGCGCTTTTTATTTTAGTATTTCCACGCTTCCACATCTGATTATGATGGCAGTGAATTCATGGCACACATGCAAAGTTGCAAATGTCCTAAAGAACAGTTAAATAAATGGGCCTAAGGATGAGATTCATTCATGTTTCATTCAGAGAATGTGAAAAAAAAAAAACTACATTTGCCTCTCTGGGAAGCTGATCAAAATACGCGATTGTCAGAAAGAGTGCCAGACGCCATATAGAAACGCAGACATTAAAAAATAATTCGTAAAGATATATATATATATATATATATATATATATATATATATATATATATATATATATATATATATATATACGCACTATATTTTAATGTCTGCGTTTTTATATGGCGTCTGGCACTCTTTCTGCCATTCGCGTATTTTGATCAGCCACCTAGAGAGGCAAATGTAGTTTTATATATATATATATATATATATATATTATATCTAGCCGTGCAAGCCAGGTAAAATATGCTGTTCGCCATCATCAGAGTCGGGTCCCAATTGGTCCTAGTGCTAACTCGTTCACGCAATTGGAGACAATCTTCGACGTCGGTGTTGTCAGAGCCGGAAGAGGTACCTGGGTCACGCGGTTGTGCGAAGACGACAATGCGGTTGGCGGCTGTTGGTTGAGGCAGGGTTGGTGCACTTGCTCGAAGCATTCTCGTGCCCGCCTTGCGCTGACAACGCAGATGCCGCCAAGGAGCGTTCGTTGCGTAAATCCGTCTTGAAAATTGAAAAACCCGCACTCTCCACCAAAATGTTAGGGGGAGATATGACGCTTGACAATATATTTACAAGACATATACAACGGCAAAAAGAGAGGCTTCTCGAGATGGAGCCAGTGTGCACGACTATCGGCGATCGTCGTCTTCGTCAGTCCTTTCATCATCGTTCGCTCCTGCAGTGCCTATATATATATATATATATATATATATATATATATATATATATATATATATATATATATATATATATATAATATAAGGATAACCCATTGTGTTACCGCCTTTGCCTGTGTCTTTCTTCATATTTTTTTTCTTCTTCCTTTTCACTCTCCCTGATTTCAAACTAGCAGACCGGAATTCTAACAAATTTCCTGCCTTTGCCTCCTTGGTATTACCTGTCTTTTTTATTGTTCTGTAAGCCTTCTATTCTTGTTTGCTGACAAACTTCATTCTCTTTATAAACTTCGTGTGATGAACCTAAATATCAGTTTCAAATCAAGTGAAATACGGACGTAAATATTCATCATATTTGTGGCGTTATTTGAAGCTGCCTACGAACGTGTACATTATTCTGTATGAATACTTTTATTATTTTTATTGTGACGCAAAATGTTGATCTCCAAATGTATAGTGCAAAGAATGATGGCACATAAATTTCTCGCTGTTTGGTATCATCAGAAACAAAGCAGCAACAGCCTTCTGTCGTGTAAAGAGCTTGATTTGGAGCAGAATTTACAAAATTTAAAGAAAGCTTTTTTCTATTTTTAATAAATAAAAGTAGGATCATTTGATGTAGGGCTTCTTCGGCAAGGAGTCACCCGAAATTATTCTGAACCTCAATAAAACGTCACACGAAACCAAAACGTAAGTTTTACAGTGAAAAAGATATCTTTCATAAAATTTTATCAACCAACAACGAATGTGACTTGACAGTTATGAAAGAAATAAAGGTTTCCTGAGCTTATTACTTAAGCATTGCTATAATTAGTTATAATTAGTATATTAAATGCGCATTGCGTACTATACGGAACGCTGCATTAGCCTGTACGAGCGCGTATACTCACGTACCTATTGACCCACCCACAGAATCGCGAAGTGACTTATTTTCTACGCGCACCATTCACAGTATGACAAGCCCGACGAGCCAGCGTACTGGAACCTATCCAAGTAACCAGCAAGCGCGTAAACCATGAAGAACGAAGACCAAATGTGACTCGCCAAATAATTTTTGCTGGTATTATGAAGACACAGTGCTACAACGCAGAAATACTCCGACCAACCACGATATTCGTTCGACCAGACGTAAACACGGAAATGTACTTAGCTTTACTAAAGCGAAAAAAGCTCCTCGAATCGGCAATGGAACTCGGCCGAAAAATAACAAGGAACACATTATCTGCTGCGATCTCCGAGAAAAAAAATTCTCTGTGATGTACGAAATAAAATTTAAAAAGATGATCAAGAGAAAAAAAGGATCCGTGAATGCAAGCTGCAGTCTAAATACCCCTTTTCGCTATTTTATGCGTCCGTGAATCTTAAGCGCAGAAGAACGAACGGAATAAAATAGCGTTTACTCTTTTATTTAGCTTTGAGTATTGCTTTTAATGAAGTTTGCGTGGTACATATATATATATATATATATATATATATATATATATATATATATATATATATATATATATATATATATATATATATACATATATATATATACTTTTTTTTTGCCTAGACTTAGTCCGGTTCTCTCGATACACCCGTTCACCCGTGTACTAATACCCGGACGTAGCATTTCTACGACGCTCCTATCTTGACAATTCTTTGTTTGTTTGTTTTTTCTACAGTCCTGGTCCTGTATGTTTTATGTCTCGTGTGCCGCTGGTTATTACATTCATTCTGGGATTGCTTTCCTATCTCTTTCTTCCCCTGCCTTTCTTTCTACCGGAGGCATTCTTGTGTGTTTACTTTCCTCGACACAAGGTTACCAACTTCAGTTCTTTGCATATCACGGCCCTTCGCTTACACTCTGAAAGTATTTCTAGCTTTCGTCGCGCCCACTGATAATTTCGGCTAGTAGTCAAGGCCGCATGCCCTAGCGAAGATGGCGCCGAGCGAGACAGAGCGTGCGAGAGAGAGAGACTACAAGGAGAGGATAAATAGAGAAAACTGTACAGCTTCATATCTTGTATAAGGTCGACAGAACTGCCTCGGAAAACTGGTATGAGCAGAAGCCCCCGGCGGACAAAAGAGCCCGCTTCGCTGCGGAAGCAATTTTCCCCGCTCGACATAAACTGTGGAATGCCCTGGAACAAAGCATGGAGGAGACATCCTCGCGTGCATGGCAGAAAAAGAGGGGCGGGGAATAGCTAGTGATGTGGTGGAGAAAGAAAGAAAGAAAGAGAGAAAGAAAGGAAGAAAGAAAGAAAGAAAGAAAGAGATGAAAGTGAGTACAGCCAGCATGGTGTGCATCAGAGGAAGGAGGCATCCAGCAGGAATGCGCCCTGGGGCGGTGTGTCCCGGTGGTGCTTCCGGAACTTTGGGCCAAAGACAAGAAAGCAGGGAAAAGAGAAGCAAAAGAAGTCATCCCGGTCGGCGTCCTCGAAGCCAGCGAGCAAGGGAGGTATGCGAGGCGTCTGCGAGCCGCAGAGCCTTTGGAGAGGCATCTTCCGGAGCTCGGAAAGCTCTCGCGAGTGGCCTTGGCTGGATCCTGCGAAGGCTCCACGCCGCCCCTCTTGCGTCGTCCTTCTCGTATGGCGAGAATAAGGTGTTACTTCTATCTTTCTTTCATCCGTTCTCGAGAGTCTCACTCTTTCTCCCGCTTTTCTTTTTTTTTTGCTTTTTTTTTGTACTTCTGCATCGCGAAATCCCGCTGATGTTATTACCGGGCTGCGGCTTCGGAAACCTCAATCACACACTCTTGGCACAGTTTACCCGTGACGACTTTGATCGTCTAAACCATCAGTTTGTGAATTCAGGAAAAAAGAATACACGAAGTATAGAACCAACCATTAAAACGATGAGAACTGCTTATAAAGACGAACGCAGTAATCGATTTAATTGGGTTCTTGGCCTCGGTATTTCTTAGCTTCTTCTGTTCGTCATGGTATGTCACCTAGCGGGATCAGTGCTTCAAAACAAAGCAGCTCATTTGTGCAGCTGGCTCTGAAAAGTTATCGTCGACCGCGGCGAAAGGAATCCGTATTGAAGAGATGAAAGCTTTTTACTTACAATGCCGCGACAGACGGACCTATGCTCCAGGCTGAGTGTCTATACTGAGGGAGCTGAGGTACACATTAATATTAAAAATTCCAGAGCCAGATATCAGGGGCCACGGTTGCATGAAGGGTTCCATTGCACGAGGTCGCGGTATCAAATCTCGGCCACAGCGGCTGCATTTCGAAGCAGGCGAAATGCGCAAAACCCGTGTACTTAGATTTAGGTGCACGTTAAAAAACCCAAGGTGGTCAAAATTTCCGGAGCCCTCACGACGCCGTGCCTCATAATCAGAAAGGGGTTTTGGCATGTAAAACCCCATAATTTAAAGAGTTCCATTAATTAAGGTGTGTAATACATGCACACCCCCTAATGAATGCAGAATATACCAATGTGAAAACTATTACTTTAACTAAACATGACAGCTTTACTAAACATGAACCTCCCAAGTACACCGGCGCTTTTTCTACAGCAGTATTCGGAGAAAAAAAATGCGAAGGGATAGATTGTGTGTTGGTTCTCATACGATGGTGAAATTTCTTGAAGAGGTCTTACCGTGAACAATTTTCTTTTGCCCAACAGGAATGCATTTCCATTGCTTGTACTTAAAGCTTTTAACGCTTTGCTTTTAACTTAAAGGAAAATAACGGCATTAGCATTAGGCCATTAGTGTACAGGCCACTACCAGTTTGAATTCGTCTTTGCGCTATCCGAAACAAGTCCTCGTCGTAATATTTTAAGTTACCCCATTTAAAAAGAAAGAAAGAAAGAAAGAAAGAAAGAAAGAAAGAAAGAAAGAAAGAAGGAAAGAACCGACTTCAATTGCACGTGTAACGAAGAAGAGTAGCCGCCTGCGCCACAGCACCATCGCCACCGGCATGAGCTCGTGGTTGCTGTCTTTCGCCGGACGCTTGTGACAGCTACCCGTTCGCGCCCGTTGCTAATAAATCTCTTAGCAAGTGGTGGAGGTGCGGGGTTTCGACCACCCTGGAACTTCGGAGTCGTACTCTACCCCCCATCATGCCCGACGACGCCCGCACTCCTCCTGCTCCTCCAACGGCGCCGGCCACCTTGGTTTGTGCCGGTGCCTTGCGTCAGCGAGATCCCCCTATCTTCTCCGGCACAGATGACAAAGACGTTGAAGATTGGATCTCGTCTTATGAGCGAGTGAGTGCCCATAACCAGTGGGACGACGTTACCAAGTTGAGAAACGTCGCATTTTATCTTACGGACGTTGCGAAACTATGGTTTCTAAACCATGAAGCCGACCTCACTTCGTGGTTGGTCTTCAAGACCAACTTTACCCAAGTTTTCGGTCGGCCTGCAGTAAGAAAGCTTCGTGCAGAACAACGTTTGCGCACACGAGCCCAAGAGGCCGGAGAAAACTTCACAAGCTACATTGAGGACATTGTCGACCTTTGCAAACGGGTGAATGCGTCGATGTCAGAGGAGGAGAAGATAAAACATATAATGAAGGGTATTCAGGACGACGCATTTCAAATGTTATTATCGAAGAGTCCTCACACTGTCGCTGAAGTGATAGAATTGTGCCAGAGTTACGACGAGTTGCGCAGGCAACGGCTTCACACCCGACGTCCCACCCCACCCGCCGACTCTCTATCAAGCCTTGGAGTCGACGACAACCATGCTGCTCTCTTCGTAAAAATCCAGGAATTCGTTCGCGCAGAGGTCGCCCGCCAGCTATCTTTGATATCTTCTGTCCAGGAACCACCCCCTGCTTTGCATCCTACGATCCGGGACTTCATTCAAGAACAAGTCTCTCAAGCCGTTCCTCCAGCCGTTGAGCAGACACCAGTCACGGCTCCTCTCACTTACGCTGAAGCAGTTTCCCGATCTCGTCCACAAACGCCCCTGCCGCCCTCTATGCATCGACCACCGACATTTTTGCCGCCATCTATGCCGCTTCACGACCGCCGGCATTTTCCTCCTATGCCGCTTCCCGACCGACAGCATTTTCCGAATCCTCAACCGCGACTCGGACCTTACCCCCACCAGTGGCGCACCTTCGATGACCGCCCAATATGTTTTGCTTGCGGTGGTGCTGGTCACGTGGCGCGCCATTGTCGTCGTGGCATGCTTCCTCGTCAGAACATCCGGCGAGCGCCACCTTTCCCCGCTCCGTTTTCCTCTTCGCCTTCCAGCCTTCCTACCTCTTCCTTTTCCCCTGACCGCCCAACCGCCTCTACTCGCCGCTCACCATCTCCCCGTCGTCGCTCGCTTTCTCCGATGCGGCGTCGTCCCGTGTCCACCGAGCAGGAAAACTGATGGCCGCAGTTCCCGAGGCACGAACTGCGTCCACGTCGCAATGCCCAAGTCCTTGTCTCTCTCCAGCCAACGTCATTGAAGTCTCTGTCGACGGAATCGCCGTCCTGGCACTTGTAGATACAGGAGCCGCCGTATCCGTAATTTCCGCCGAACCCTGCCGCACACTACGAAAGGTTTTGACGCCTCTCTCCGACTTCTCCCTTCGAACCGCGAACGCTCAAAATATAACGCCTCTCGCTGCCTGTACTGCTCGCGTCTTCATTCAAGGTCTACTGTATACCGTCGAATTCGTCGTGCTGCCCACTTGTTCCCATGACATCATATTAGGCTGGGACTTCCTTGCAAATAATAACGCCGTTATTGACTGTTGCCACGCCGAACTCGAACTTTCTGCACTTCCCGACGTCGAGCCTATCGAAAACGACCCTTCCAGTGTTAAACTGTTTGTGTCCGAAGACAATTCCGTCCCTCCACGCTCTTCCCTGCTTGTGCCTGTGTCGTGCGCCGCTATTTCTGATGCCACTGTTCTCTTTACGCCCTCTGAGCTGTTCATTCACCGCCGATGTTCTCCGCTGCCCTTTGCTCTCCTTACTCTTCGCGATGGCGTCACGAAAATGGTCGTCGACAATCCCACAGCCTGCCCTTTAGCTTTATCCCATGGTGAATGCCTAGGCCTTGTTCAACCGGTCGACACCTTTTGCATCTTTGACACTCCTGCCGTTTCTACTTCTGCGGGACTTGGCGCACTTACTTGTGACTCTGCGATTGATCAGTCACTCCTCGACGCTTTCCACTGCTCCATCGACGATGGCACGTCATCTTCAGAACGAAGCCAGCTTATTGCTCTCCTGCAGAGGTTCAGCGCTTCTTTCGACAGCCATGCTTCCGGTTTGGGCCGCACATCGACCGTTTTTCACCAGATAGATACCGGCAGTCATGCACCTTTCCGGCAGCGCCCTTACCGAGTTTCCGCCTCTGAGCGCCGTGTCATTGACTACCAGGTTGCTGACATGCTCAAGCGTGGCGTTGTGCAGCCTTCCAACAGTCCCTGGGCATCACCGGTCGTCCTCGTTAAGAAAAAGGATGGCTCTATTCGATTCTGCGTCGACTACCGACGTCTGAACAAGATAACGCGCAAGGACGTTTACCCGTTACCGCGCATCGACGACGCCCTCGACTGTTTGCAGGGAGCTGAGTTCTTTTCTTCGCTGGATTTACGTTCCGGATACTGGCAAGTCCCCTTGGCACCATCTGATCGACCTAAAACAGCATTTGTAACACCTGATGGATTGTACGAATTCATCGTAATGCCTTTCGGCCTGTGCAACGCCCCAGCCACTTTTGAGAGAATGATGGATAATATTTTACGCGGCCTCAAATGGAACACATGTTTATGCTACCTGGATGACGTAGTTGTCTTTTCTGCTGATTTCCGAACCCATCTCAGCCGTCTCGAGCAAGTTCTCAAATGCCTCACTGACGCGGGACTTCAACTTAACTTAAAAAAATGTCGTTTCGGCGCCCGAAAGCTCACTATTCTTGGCCATGTTGTATCACGAGACGGCGTCCTTCCGGATCCAGCCAAGCTCCGCGCTGTCACCGACTTTCCGCAACCAAAGAAGTTAAAAGAGCTTCAAAGTTTCCTTGGTTTATGCTCATACTTCCGACGTTTCATTCGAAATTTCGCTTCCATAAGTGCACCCCTGACAGCCCTTCTAAGTGGCGACAAAGAACTTTCCGCTTGGTCACCCGCCTGTGATGACGCCTTCACGAAATTACGCCACCTGCTAACCTCGCCACCTATCCTCCGCCACTTCGATCCTGCAGCGCCCACAGAGGTCCACACCGATGCCAGCGGCGTCGGACTTGGCGCCGTACTCGCACAACGAAAAGCGGGCTTTCATGAATATGTCGTTGCCTACGCGAGCCGAACTCTGACAAAGGCCGAGGCTAATTACTCTGTTACAGAGAAAGAGTGTTTAGCCATTATTTGGGCCCTTGGAAAATTCCGTCCTTATTTGTATGGCCATGCTTTCGATGTCGTCACTGACCATCACGCCCTTTGTTGGCTGTCTACCCTTAAAGACCCATCTGGCCGACTTGCTCGCTGGGCCCTTAAGCTACAGGAGTACGACATCCGCGTTCTCTACCGTTCCGGCCGCAAACACACGGACGCTGACGCCCTTTCTCGCTCACCGGTCTCCACTGACTGCGCTTGCCTATCCGCCCTTGAGCCCACAGTTCCATCTCATGCACTGCGCAACATGCCGTCGGAGCAGCGCAAGGATCCCTGGATCAGTGCTCTCATCAGCATCCTTTCTGATCCATCCACCTCTTCACCATCTCGCGCTCTTCGCCGCCAGGCTACCCACTTCTGCATTCGCGACGGCCTTCTTTATCGTCGTAATTACCTCTCTGACGGTCGCAAGTGGCTTCTCGTGATACCCCGCCATCTCCGTGATCTTATCTGCGACGCTTTCCACACAGACCCTCAGTGCGCACATGCCGGCCTCTTCAAGACCTATGCTCGGCTACGCATCCGATTTTATTGGCGCGGCATGTATAACTACGTCAGAAAGTTCATTCGCTCCTGTGCTCAGTGCCAACGCCGAAAATTACCTCCCGGACAAGTCTACCCATCACAACCCCTTCCCTGCCCTCGTCGGCCCTTTGATCGTGTTGGTATAGACATCTACGGACCGCTACCCTCCACTCCAACAGGCAACCGCTGGATTATTGTTGCAGTGGATCACTTGACCCGCTATGCTGAAACAGCTGCTCTGCCGACTGCCACCGCCCGCGACGTTGCATCGTTTCTGTTACGACATTTCGTTCTTCGCCACGGTGCCCCTCGCGAACTTCTGAGCGATAGAGGCCGCGCCTTTCTTTCCGAGGCTTTGAAGGCACTACTCGACGAATGCCGAATCGTTCACCGCACCAGTACAGCGTACCATCCGCAAACTAACGGCATGACCGAGCGCTTCAACCGTACTCTTGGCGATATGCTCTCCATGTACGTCGCCTCTGATCATTCAAATTGGGACCAAGTTCTCCCTTTCGTGACGTATGCGTACAATACTGCGACCCAAGCAACTACTGGTTTTTCCCCTTACTTTCTCCTATACGGACGAGAACCTTCTACTACTCTCGATACCATTCTGTCATATACACCTGACGCCTCCGAAAGTACTCCGCTATCTGAAGCTGCTCGTCATGCCGAGGAATGCCGCCAGCTTGCCCGCTCTTTTTCCACCGAGGACCAGTGGCAGCAGCAATCCCGTCAACCTGCCGGCCGTTCTGCACCAACTTTTTTGCCTGGCTCTCTCGTATGGCTTCGGGTACCCGCTACTACACCCCGCCTCTCCTCAAAACTTGTCGCAAAGTACCTAGGACCCTACCGCGTTCTCGAGCAAACGTCCTCCGTCAATTACATCGTAGAGCCCCTCACGCCATCGACGGACCTACGCTATCGTGGCCGCGAACCTGTCCACGTCTCTCGCATTAAGCCGCACTATGGCCCAATAGTAGTCTCTTCGCCTTAAGCCGCCAGGATGGCGCCTTTTTCTGCGGAGGGCGATTGTAACGAAGAAGAGTAGCCGCCTGCGCCACAGCACCATCGCCACCGGCATGAGCTCGTGGTTGCTGTCTTTCGCCGGACGCTTGTGACAGCTACCCGTTCGCGCCCGTTGCTAATAAATCTCTTAGCACACGCTCCTTAATGATGCTGATAACATTGTCGTTCATTGATTGAACACTAAGGCCCTTTTTCTGTGTTAAAGCAGAGTATGTGTTCTGTAGCTTGATCCGGAATTCCTCTAGTTTCCCTCTGACCGCTAACTCATTGATTGGCTTCTTATGTACCAGTTTCTTCCGTTCCCTGCTGAAGTCTAGGCTAATACGAGTTCTTACCATCCTATGGTCACGGCAGCGCGCCTTGTCGAGCACGTCCACATCTTGTATGATGCCAGGGTTAGCGCAGAGTACGAAGTCTGTTTCATTTCTAGTCAGGCCATTCGGGCTCCTCCACGTCCACTTACTTTCGGCTAACCCGCTTGCGGAAGAAGGTAATCATTATCCGCATATTATTGTGCTCTGCAAACTCTACTAATAACTCTCCCCTGATATTCCTAGAACCTATGCCATATTCCCCCACTATCTTGTCTCCAGCCTTCTTTTTGCTTACCCTGACATTGAAGTTGCCCATAAGTATAGTGTATTTTGTTTTGACTTTTCCCATCGCCGATTCCACGTCTTCATAAAAGCTTTCGACTTCCTGGTCATCATGACTGGATGTAGGGGCGTAGACCTGTACCACCTTTATTTTTTACCTCTTATTAAGTTTCACGACAAGACCTGCCACCCTCCCGTTAATGCTATAGAATTCCTGTATGTTACCAGCTATATCCTCATTAATCAGGAATCCGACTCCTAGTTCTCGTCTCTCCGCTAAGCCCCGGTAGCATCGGACGTGCCCGCTTTTTAGCACTGTATATGCTTCTTTTATCCTCCTAACCTCACTGAGCCCTATTATATCCCATTTACTACCCTATCATTCCTCCAATAACACTGCTAGACTCGCTTCACTAGATAACGTTCTAACGTTAAACGTTGCCAGGTTCAGGTTCCAATGGCGGCCTGTACCGCTTTGAAGCTCTACTGGTAGATCGACGTCAGTGCGGTGCCGAAAACGTGCGTAACGTAAGACTGCAACTCCACTTTAAAAGAGAAAGCTGTTAGGGCATCATCCGAGTTGCCCGGACTGCACCGTGAGGCAGGTAATTGATGGCTATCAAATTTAACGAAAGACCCCTGCGTTACACTTGGGTGACACTTAAATACATCACGTTGCTGACGAAGTCTTTTTGCAGCGTTGGTACTCGCTTGCTGGTGATGGCAGCGCGTGCCTGACTGCACGTACTCGTAAGGCGCGGCCACACTGAGTCGATACGAGACCAACAAGACGCTCACTCCAATGATTGACCGACTATTGTGCGTCACTGAAACCGTTTTATCATACCAGGTCAACAACGACGCAACCAACGAGCGCGAGTTTTACTGCGACGGGCTTTCTTGTCGACGGCACTGGCAAAATCTGCGTGCCGACCATCGTTAATTCGACAGAACCCCGCGCGATATGCATGCCGTCGAACCGACAACACAGTAGCGACAGCGTCTTCGCTTGTATACATAATTAATCGTCCTCAATATGAGTCAAACACGTCTGCCAAGTTGAAATGCACAAGCTTTAAACCTCTCAAGCCGTACCCATGAAGTTTGAGCCAATGTCGATCCTGTTCAGGAGCGAAGGTTAACCTGGCGCCTTCGAGTTCGTGCACCCGCTATCGATGGACCTGAACTGAAATGTAAGCAGTTAGGTCGAACGAAACAGCTTATATAGCCCAGTTCTGGCTTTAGCGATCAACTACACAAAATTAACTACACTTCACTTCGCACGACGCGTACACAGCAAGTGGTAAGTGGCAAGACAGCGCAGTGCCACTTGCGTCACTGAACCTGTAGAGTGCCGGCCGCATTCGCCGCGTATATGGGTACCCTGTAAGTATTGCTTTGCCGACACATTTCTCAATTTCAGAGATGCACTGCTTGCCTCTGCGTCTATCGGCAGACAAGAAACTGTATATTAGGTATACAGCAACATAAACAACCACAAGGCTCGGTTAAACCAACGCCGTGTGAGCGATGGCATCCGCTCATTTTCGTGAGAGAACAATAGGGCCTAAAAATGAGCACTTATGCGAGCACAGTTTTCTCTAATAACGCTCTATGGCACGCTAAAATTGTAAGTATGATGGAGTTAAAGAAAAGCGAGAATGACTTACCAGCCTGTAATGAAAGTATCTCGATCACAGTTGCCGTTGTTTAAGTTGCTCATCTGAGGGTGTAACAACACGGTACATATGCGCAGATATGCATGTTTTGCTACGTTTTGACACCATTTCGTATCAGTGATGCGCCTTTTCCACAATATTTGAAGATATTTGAACGATCTGCGACTACAGATATCGATGTAAACAATCGCACCGTTTTGATAAATCCGACGCAGAAGACCGCGCTCTAAGAGTTCTTGAATGAGCGAAATGTCTAAATAATGTGTAAAAAGAATACAAAAAGCGATGGCCAAGTGCAGAAATCAGTGACAAATTCCAAGGCAGCCGTGTCACCAAACAGAACTCATCGTGTCTTTATCGGCCGCACTGTTTGCAGAACAGCGCCCTCAGGCCTGCTCACCCAGTGGTCAGTGAGTGCTACATGGCTTCCAGGAACGACATGCTGTCCCGAAGAAGCCATTAGTAATGATTCGCGATCCACAAAACGCACAACCGACGCGCCATCAACGTGGGCCCGGGTATAGAAATCAACCGGGGAAAGCCCTGGGATCCTTCCAAAACGTTTTCACCGGCGTGCGGCCGAGGGCTGCACAGGAAAGTGAAAAAGGCGGATTGGAGCATGCTCTCAGGAATGGAGTAAGCCTAAAAGCAGTGGAGAAGAAGCTAGGAATAGGCAAGAATCATATGTATGGGTTAAGAGACAAAGCCGGCAATATCATTACTAATATGGCTAAGATAGTTCAAGTGGCTGAGGAGTTCTATAAAGATTTATACAGTAACGGTGGCACCCACGACGATAATGGAAGAGGGAATAGTCTAGAGAAATTTGGCATCCCCCAAGTAACGCCGCAACAAGTAAAAAAAGCCTTGGGAGCTAAGCAAAGGGGGAAGGCAGCTGGGGAGGATCAGGTAACAGCATATTTGTTGAAGGATGGTGGGCAGATTGTTCTAGAAAAGCTGGCCACCCTGTATACACAATGCCTCATGACCTCGAGCGTAACAGAAGCTTGGAAGAACGCCACCATAATATTAATCCAAAAGAAAGGGGACGCCAAAGACTTGAAAAATTATAGACGCATCAGCTTGCTGTCCGCAGCGTACAAAGTATTTACTAGGGTAATCGCAAATGGAATCAGGGACACTTTACACTTCTGTAAACCAAAGGACCAGGCGGGATTTCGTAAAGGCTACTCAACAATAGACCATATTCACACTATCAATCAGGTAATAGACCAATGTGCGGAATATAACCAACCCTTATATAGAGCTTTCATTGATTACGAGAAGGCGTTTGATTCAGTCGAAACATCAGCAGTCATGCAGGCATTACGGAATTAGGGTGTAGATGAGCAGTATGTAAAAATACTGAAAGATATCTATAGCGGCTCCACAGCCACCGTAGTCCTCCATAAAGAAAGCAACAACATATCAATAAAGAAAGGCGTCTGGCAGGGAGATACGACCTCTCCAATGCTATTCACAGCATGTTTACAGGAGGTATTCAGAGAACTGGATTGGGAAGAATTGGGGATAAGAATTAATGGAGAATACATTAGTAACTTACGATTCGCTGATGATATTGCCTGGCTTAGTAACTCAGGGGACCAATTGCAATGCATGCACACTGACCTGGACAGGCAAAGCAGAAGGGTGGGCCTAAAGATTAATCTGCAGAGAACTAAAGTAATGTTTACGAGTCTCGGGAAGAGAACAGCAGTTTACAATAGGTAGCGAGGCACTGAATGTGGTAAGGGAATACATCTACTTTGGGAGGTAGTGACCGCGGATCCGGATCATGAGACTGAAATAATCAGGAGAATAAAAATATACCGGGGTGCGTTTGGCAGGTATTCTCAGATCATGAAGAGAAGGTTGTCATTATGTCTCAAAAGAAAAGTGTATAACAGCTGCGTCTTGCCAATACTCACCTGCGGGGCAGAAACCTGGAGGCTTACGAAAAGGGTTCTACTTCAATTGAGGACGACGCAACGAGCTATGGAAAGCAGAATGATGGGTGTAACGTTAAGAGGGATATGAAGAGAGCAGATTGTGTAAGGGAAGAAACGCGAGTTAATGACATCTTAATTGAAATCAAGAAAAAGAAATGGGGGGCATGGGCAGGGCATGTAATGAGGAGGGAAGATAACCGATGGTCAATAAGGGTTACGGAGTGGATTCCAAGAGAAGGGAGCCGTAGCAGGGGGCTGTCGAAAGTTAGGTGGGCGGATAAGATAAGAAGTTTGCAGGGACAACATGGCCGCAATTAGCAAAGTATGGGTGAGGCCTTTGCCCTGCAGTGGGCGTAGCCAGGCTGATGATGACGATCTGTGTATATATATATATATATATATATATATATATATATATATTCATTCATACAGGGGACAAATTATTTTTTTAGTCTTTGTATTGTTACTTCCGCTGGTATACGTGTACGTATATTTTGCTAGACTTGAAGAAATCGAACATAATTTGTGGCAGGCTGGGGAGGTATTGGGAAATTACACGTTGCGTAAGATCATCCCAAGTCTCAGCAGTTTCTTCGCCGTTCCGGCTCAGCGGTTCGCCGCGGAATCTGAAAATTGAACGTACCCTTGCATTGCAGAGATAGCAGCAGAAACTCTGGGGAGACTCACATTTATAGGGTAGGATCTTTAGCTTTTCATCTTCTTTCTTTTTTGGTGCCTTTACGCGTGTGAAAGACCTCGTATTTCTTTGAAATCGACGCGTTATTTGCGTCGTAGCCGATCGGGGATGGCTTTCGCCAGTATTTCACGCGCCCTCTTTATACAGAAACCCGTCTTTGCCACGACCCGACACATGCAATGTTTGCCCGCTTTGCTTACTCCCACTTGCACTATCAAGGTATATTTTTTTTTCTTTACTGAAAACATATGGATAGCGGGAGCGTGAATCTTGTTGCTTTACGTTATCTTGTTCGTGGGCATGACGCCCCCCCCCCCCCCTTTGTTGTTGTTTGCGTTGTTCACTTTGTTGTGTTTGTTTTTGTCTTCCTGGCGGCTTCCTGACATGAGTAGCTCTCGTGTTCACGAAAGCCTTTCGGTGTTTAGTTTGTCAGCACCTTACGGTGAGGTTGCCACGACAGCAGGCTTTGTGAATTATGTAGTGCATAAACGTAAACGACCCACCGCACATGCTTAGCGGCTAGAGCGTTGCAGTGCGACGCCCTAGGTCGCAGGATCAAATACCGACCACAGCGGCTGCATTTCGATGGGGGGATATTGCAAAAACGCCCCTCTACTTCGAATTTAGTGCGCGTCAAAGAACCCCCAGATGGTCAAAATAATCCGGAATCGCCCACTATGGCATGACTCACAATCAGATCGCCATTTTGGCACGTAAAAGCCAAGAATTTATTTATTAGATGTGTAAATATTCCATGACACTAAATATGGCACCTGTTCGGTGCATAAGCGTAAATTTTTCGTTGCATTACACGTTGCATCGATATCAATACAGATAATTGTAGGCATAAAAGTTAGTTATGCAGTATTTAATTATCCACTTCACAAAATCTTAGCTTTATGTGTATTCTAGGATTTCCGTCGAATGTTATTTATTTATTTATTTATTTATTTAGAAGAAGACTGCCAGCCTGAGTGCCAGGCTTTAGGCCGGGGTAGGCGTACTAAGCAAGCGTGACATTACAGCATTTCATAGATGGGATCGTAACAAACATATCACTGCAATCAATTCACCATGAATACAAACCAGCACAATCTACCAAGTTTTGTAAGAAAACATAGAACAGATAAAAAAGGAAAAACAAACATTACAAGACAAGAGAATAAAGGCATTGCAGCTTGATGCCATGGTCTAAACTCCACTGAAAAAAAAAACAAGTAACAATACGGAGAGAAAATTTCAAGACAGCGCGCGAGAGAACAACGAAACATTTGTGTACCGTATGGTGTTAGTAGATAAGGCATTCCACTGCCGAGCTGTTCTTGGGAAGAACGACTCTTAAAAAATGTTAGTCTAGCAGGAATATGCCTTAACCTTTTTAGGGTCAAAAGAAGCTGTGTTTTGTGTGGGTTAGCAGTGTCTATTTTATGTGCTCTATTAATACCTAGGTGGTCATGAAAAAGCAAGTAAAAAAGCTTCATGCGTTCGTGGTAACACCTTGAGGCCAGGCTTTCCAAATGTGCATCAAGTAGGAGCTGCGTTGGGGACGCGGACCGATTATATGTGTTGTAGATTAATCTTACCGATTTGCACTGCAGCTCTTCATGTTTGATGGTGTTCGTCTGCTTCTAGGCGTCCTGAACAGCGGCGGCATATTCCGGTATCGGCCTAATATACGTTTTATTTGCTAACAGTTTTATGTCACGAGTTGATTTTGCCAGTGTTTTTCTCAGGTACCCAAGTTTTTTCAATGCCTTTTTTTTTCAATGTATGCTATGTACTCGTTCCATCTCAAGTCGCTTGTAATTACTACTCCGATATATTTATAACATGATACTATATCTAAGGCATGGGTGTTAAGGCAATATCTGAAATGTAACGGTTTCGTTTTGCGAGTGACCGTCATCGCTGCAGTCTTCTTGTGGTTTATGGTCATTTGCCATTTGGTGCACCATTCCTGTATTTTGGACAAAGAAGTGTTTAAGCCAACCTGATCTTCTTAACTAGAGATTTCATTGTAAACTACGCAGTCGTCTGCGAAGAGCCTGATTTTGGCAGGGATTTCACCGGCAGTGTTATTGATGAAGATTAAAAATGAAAGATTGGTCCAAGAAGCGATCCCTGAGGAATTCCGGACTCAACTGAAACAGATTTAGAGGACACATTATTAATCTTAACATTCTGACAACGGCACGAGAAATAAGCTTCTATCCACGCTAGCAGGGTATCATTGTTGAGTATAGTGATTCTAGCTTTAATAACAGTTTGGGATGAGACACGCGATCGAAGGCTCTTTCGAAGTTTTACAAAATAATGTCGACTTGGCTATCGTTATGTAATGCTGCAGCGAGATCATGAACTATTTCAAGCAGTTGGGTTACTGTCGACAGCCCTTTTCGAAACCCGTGCTGCCACATGTGAATTACTTGGTTGCTATCAAGAAAAACGGAGATGCGTTTGGAAACGATATGCTCCAGTAAGTTGGCGCATGAGCACAGTATCGAAATAGGTCTACATGATACGGGTTGCTACAAGTCGTTAGTTTTCAGGATACGTGTTGTTGGGGCGTATCTCCAATCGCTTGGAAATTCGGCGCATGCAATCGAATTGTTAAATATGGTGGTCAGATATTTTGTGCACCATTCGGCATACCTTATTGAAAATCAGTTTGGTATACTATCTACACCGGGTGACTTCTTGGCATCTAGGTTTAGTAACAGTGAAAGTACACCTTCTTCTCGAACCAAAACGCTATCTATAGCCGCAAGGTCACCATAGTGGTTAAAATGTGGGTTTAAGCCATCATCGCGTGTAAACACGGAATGGAAATAATCATTAAGGGCGTTTTCAATGTCAGATTTGTCAGTTGTGACTACTTCGTTCAGGCACATGCTATGCACGGTTTGTTTTTTTGGGAGCAATGTGCGGCCAAAATTTTCCTAGGGATGAACTTAAAAAAGTTTTTCAAGGACACATTTTGGTAATGAGTTTTTCCCTCCTTGAGGCTGTCTTTCAGTAGAGCACGCAAGCTGTTCATATTGTTTGCGTTGGCCACGGACGGGAGTCCCTTATGCTGTTTTCGTGCTATTTTCTACTTTCGTCGAAGTTGGATGATTTGTTTGTTTTCCCAGAAATTAGAATTGGGCAATATATTTCGCCTATGGTGTAGGAAGTCATTACCACATTTTAAAACTAAATTCTTCAAAAAGCACCATAGCTGGTCGACAGAACGCTGGTTAGAATCACAAAGAAAAGACAAGGCAAATACATTCACGCACTTCTTGTTGTTGAACACTACTCACTTGCATTGAGAGACATACCATCATATGATCTGATCGACAGAAAATAAGCGTACAGGAAGACACACACGAACAGCCGAGAAAGACACAGGACAGGCGCTAGTCCTATGTCTGTCCTGTGTCTTTCTCGGCTGTTCGTATGTGCCCCTTCCTGTAAGCTTATTTTCCGTCGATCTACAATGCACCATCTAGCCCGTCTGCAAGTGTTAAACTTATGATCTGAAATGCCGTCAAAAATGTGGATTTCAGGACTTCGTCGAAGAATCGCTGTGCTGACAAGAAACAAGTCTAATATAGATGACACGTTGTTCTGAATTCGGGTGGGCTGTTTCACTAAATGGATAAAGATACGAAGTAAGATTAGACCTACAAGTGGTTCTGCTGTTCGAGAAAGAGCGTGTGGAATATCGTCCGCCCAATTGATGGACGGCATGCTGAAATCGCCAGCAAGCAGTATGCTACACGAATGGTTCCTATAGCAACGCAAAAATTAATTCAGTTGTTTAAAAAACGTGTGATTGGTGCCTGGTACTCGGTAAGAAAAACTCCTATCACAAACTTCATTTCTTCCAGGAATACTTTCATGATAACACATTCTGTTTCGGCAATATAGGGCAATCTTGACACCTGTAGTGTCTCCTTAAACAAGATTGCGATGCCACCACCACGATTGTCTCTGTCATTACGATATATACGGTAACAGGTGGGCTTATTTCATAGTCGCTAATACAACAGTTTAACCAAGTTTCTGTTATTACTACTATGTGTGGGTCATGGGCAATCACAATGATATATATATCAGCTGTTTTGTTTGACACTACGGGCGTTAACATTATTGCACCGAAATAGGTTTTGTGCTTTTCTCTTATTTCATTCTGACCACTTCTGACTACCTATAGGAATCCTTTTGTTTTGCATGCTCTTCCGTTCAATCTTTATTTTATCGTAAAGGAGCTTTACTTTACTGCCGGCCAATGTATGCTGTGCAGTACTCTCCCAGAGATGCTTTCTAATTTGTCTAGTGGCTAGTGAAGAGTCCTCTGAGATACAGATTTTTTTTTTCCTTTTAATTTAGAAAAGTTTTGCAGGACATTGAGTCTCTCGCAGTGGTCAATGAACGTGAGTATTACAGGGCGGGGTTCACTTCAATGTCTCCGTCTTATTCTATGAATTCATTCCACTGACGATACAAGAACGCCAAAGGTTCCCTGGAAAGTTTTTTGAACTATGGTTTCTGTGAGTGATTATGTGCTTTAATTCATTTGCTATGTGACACCAAATATAACAAGATTATTGCGTCTTCTCCTGTTCTCTAAGTCCGTAAGTTTATTTTGCATGCCCATGATGCGTTTTTCCATACTATTGACCTAGGTTTAGAAATCCAGAATTTTTGCTGTTGATTCCTCAAACTTTATCACTTTTGTTTCGATAGTGTCAAGCCTCTCCTGGAACACTTTTTGGCCATCGGGAAGTTCAGTTGGTAATTCCTCAGTTGTGGGTCCGGGTCCGGGGTTAGGTTCCGCGTCTCCGCAAACCAACATATCGACAGGGGCGCCAAGAACACATTTAATGAGCATTCTCATAAATCGTGGGCAAGGCAGCAGTAAAAACCGGTTGTCATCGCGGACGCAGTAGGCTGGATAAAGCACACTAACCTGTATCATGAAGCAGAACGGGTTGTTACTGCTCGGTATGGTCTCGTGGGGTGAAGTCGCTCTAGGCTGACCCGAGGCAGATTTTTTGATGATTGTGATGCACGGTTTTTCGACAGTGCAGCGATAGCCAGTAACAGTAACAGCCAGTATCGGACAACGGGGTCACGGCTCGGCTGGAGTAAACGATACTCCTTGCCCCTGGAGAGCAGCTACAGGTTGATGGCTTGATTCCAAAAAATAGCGCCGTGACCTGGGTCATGAATCAGAATGGGGGGAGGAGGAAAGAGAAAAGTAGAAGACAGGGAGGTTAACCAGAGTAACGTCCGGTTGGCTACCCTACACCGGGGAATGGGAAAAGGGGGAAACAGATAACAGAGAGAGAGAGAGAGAGAGGGGGGAGAGAGAGAGGGGAGAGAGAGAGAGAGAGAGAGAGAAGGAAAGAAGAAAATCGCGGTGAGCTCGCTGACGCGTGTGGTCTTACAGAAATTGCATTAATAGTCACAGATGGTCGCACAAGCCCGTCGTCCTTAAGAAGCACAAAAGCGCCTTTGCCGCTTTATGGGCTGACGGGCGATGGGGGCGGTGTTCCAGCAGCACCTGCAGAGAAAGCGGCCGATTTTCCAGTTTTTGGAAAGCTTTGGCAAGTTCTTGTCTTTCTGTCTGGGGCATATCGTGGACAGTGGCACAGCAGGTGGTCGATGTTTTCTTCGGTGCCACAGACCTCGCATGCTGCGCTGTCAGTCACGCCAATTAATGTAGAGTATGCCTTTGTGAAGGCAACTCCTAACCAAAGGCGACAGAGAAGCGTAGCTTCGTGTCGAGGAAGTCCGAGTGGAGGTAGGCGTTGCAGGGAGGTGTTTAGTCGACGCAGTCGTGTAAGTCGTAAGTTTGGCGAGTTCCACTAGGTCAGTGTGAAACTGCGTGCCAGGTGTCAAAGCTGCCTTGCGGCGTCTGTCCTCGAAAGCGGAATTGGAACGCTGTGCTCTTGTTGATGTGCTGTGCGAGCAGCGTTATCGGTGGAATCATTGCCACTGATTCCACAATGGCCAGGTACCCATTGAAAAACGACCTCGTGTCCTTTTTGTTGGACACGATGGTAAAGTTTCACGATTTCGTATGTCAACTGGTCATGACATCCATGTCGGAGAACTGACTGCGTGCACTGTAATGCCGGTTTTGAATCACAGAACACAGCCCATCTTCTAGGGCTTTCAGAATCAATGAATTCCAGTGCTCGACGCAGTGCTGTTAGTGAGTTGGTAAACATGCTTCCAGCTGTGCTGCGGCCTAGCCCACTGTGTTTGTTATGTTTTTTCTTTCGTTTCTGTAACGCTTCCGACCATGAACATAACGTGTTGACTAAAAAAATTCCGACATAGACCATCTCAGGATTATTGCCGACGTTAATGCGATTAGCATTGTAACAAAGTAGAGGCAAACAACATTGACGTCATTGAAAGGCGCCGCGCAGTGGCGCCTTTCATATTTTCTTGTTTTTTAACTTCGGCTAAAGTTAGCTCGGACACCCTGCATACTGCTTGACGATGGGCATGACTTGCTGTTGAATGGACAGCAAGTAATTACTCATTTCATCATTACAGATCATAATTCCTGATTTCTCTGTACTAAACTTAAGGCGTAGATTTGTCGCTGCGTTGCTACAGATCTTCAAAAGTGTCTGTAAGTCCCGTGTATTGTCCGCTAGTAGCACTATGTCATCTGCATACATCATTCCCTAATTCAATGTTTTCCAGTCGTCTTTTTACGTCCTTAACATAAAGAGTGACCAACAGTGGAGATGGAGGACATCCTTGCGTCAGTCCTTGGTGAATTTCCACCACTCCATTGCGATTTCGGCCTTCCCATACAATTTGTAGTCAGTTGTCTTTGTATATCTCCCTCAGCCACTCCAGGACATCGTCATGTACGCCTTCCTGCTTGGGAATATCCCATAATAATTCACTGTCTACCTTAGAATAGCAGCTTGGGCTTGTTGGTTTTCCATCTTGGCGTTAACAGCTCAAAACGCAGACTGGACACGAGACGAGAAAACGACCGTCAGCGCATGTGGTGTCGTCTTCTCGTCTCGTGTCCAGTCTACGTTTTGCGCTGTTAACACCAAGGCTGTCTGCCTTGTCATAGGCACCATTAATATCTAAAAATGCTGTACATAAAAATCTATTATAAGCTACTGAAATCTCTATGCACTGAGTTAGTAGAAACATATCATCTAAGCGTCTGCCTGGTCTGAACCCATTCTGTAGTTGTCCGAGCACATCATCTTTCTCCGTCCGCTTCGGCTGCTCTAATTCTATGGCTTGCATTGTCATTCTAGATATCACCGATGCTTCTGTAATGTAACTGGCCAGTGTGAGCTCGTCTTATCCTTATCACCTTTGCCTATGTAAATGAGGTTCATATTGCTTTCAGGCCATCCAACCGGAATTTTCTTCGTCCTAATGACTTGGTCTATGGCATAGTCAGGAGCGCCTTGCTCTTTGGACCGATGTTGTTGATTAGCTGTATTGGGATTTCATTAAGTTCTGCGACCATGTTGTTAGGGACATTTTCTTCTGCCCTTTCCAGTAAAGGATTTCTATGCTAAATTTTGATACATCAGTCTTCTCCGTTATTGCTAGATCTGTATGCGTCTGAACTACTTTTTCTTTCGTGCCGAATTTTTCCCTAATAACGCCTATAATGTACCACCGCCCATCCTCTCCTTCGAAGATGTTACCGTCTTCATCCCTTGTAGCCATTTGCGAATATTAGTTTGAGTTCCGAGTACTTTTACATGGTCCCAGAATCTTTTTTGTGCGCCTTTGTCTCTTCGGCGAATGTTATGCACCCAACGGAAGCTTGCGCATTTAATTTTCTCTTGCACGAGCTCGCTCGCTAGCCTTTTCTTTTTTCGGTGTTTGTTCCATCTAAGGTGCACCTCTTCTTCGTGTAATCCCAACATTTTGGCTTCTCGATGATCTCTAGACGCATGCTTACGCTTTTCTATAGCTTGCTTTATTTTCTTGCTGTACCACTTACGTGGTTTCCTCTTTCCAATACAACATTTTTTTTTTTTTGCCGTGTCTGTCTTATCTACTGCTGCATAACGTCTGCGAGTGCCTTATATTTTAGACTAATTTTCTTCTCTATGTTTCTTCCGATCTCTGTTATATGCCTCTCATTCAATAAAACTTTGTGCTGGGCTACTTGGTGATGCATTCTTTAAAACTGAAGGTAGCGCTAAAAAGGACAAACACACGATGAAAAGACGACACAACGACTCATTCATTTCTAAAAGTACTGCTGCTATTAATTCGTGTTCTGCGTTAATATATCACCCAAATGCTAAGGTTAAACGTTTCTGATCACTACCCAGGCTATTTTTTCCACGTTCGTCTATCGCCATTTGGTCTAGTCGTTCGTAGACCGTTTCTGAGACTAAGGCGTAGTCGATACATTACTGCCTGTTTCCGCATTTACACGTTGCCTGTCCACGACACTTATTCTCCCTGTTAACTACTGTAATGCACTGTTCATCGCACATACTCAGCACTAACTAACCATTCTAATCAATATCCACCTAAATCCTACTTGTGCGTATTCATATCTCCTACTAATTCCACCTGGCCTGATTCTCGAACTAATTATTATCGCTTCTAATGCAATCACTACGTTCTTGATTTTATCTCTACCATCACAACCTTTCCATTGCTAAGCCACTCCGAGCCTTTATTTTTTCCTTCCAATGCGCCGCTAATCCATAAATGCTCCCTGCAAGTCTTTTTCACTCTTTTCCACTTCATATCTCGCCTAATAAGCATGCCTACGCCTCCGCCTTTCCTTGACCGAGTCACTCTGTCGCACCAGTCCCAGACAAAATTTTCTATTACAGATGGCTTCGACAAATCTCGTAGATGCGTTTCGGTCAAGGCGTACACGCTGATAGCTTCGTCATTCATCTACGTTTGAATTTCCAGCCATTTTTTTTCTGCTTGCGACCACCCTGCATGTTTATGTAACGAATTTTATCGTATTTGTACTTACCCTTTGTGCGTCTCTTCCTTGCTGGTGGGCCGCTAGATTCAATATTTTATATTAATTCCTGATTGCCTGGGGCCCGCCTAAAAAAGATACTGCCCGTGCCGTGAATCGGTGTCCAACCGGTGTTGCTACACTATAGCTAAAATGTATCCCGTCGCTCACAAAGGCGCCTCCGCAGCCTGCTCGGTGCATTTCTCGGTTGATTTCGACGACCGTAAAATTCATCGCCCCCAGCTAAGCTCCAAATTTCCCGGCTCAGGACAAGTACAGTCCTTTCAGTTGCATACTCCTGCCTTTCAACCTCTGGAACCGTGCACAGCTGCCATTTTCCCTTCCTGTGAAGCATTCCGTTTGTCGGTAAACCCTTTGGCTATTTTCTTCGCGATCCCTCTCCCCCGTCCTCGCAGTACTTCAATCACTCTGTCTATCACCTTATCACCACTGATGCCTCTTCTACACTGTGTCCCAAATGTGTTCCTTGGCTTTCGTCACCACTTTCCTAATCGGTTTCTCCGAAAGCGCGCTAATCTGCAACACCTCGCCTGTACCTACCCTCCCTATTATCATCAGTTCTACTTCATGTACGTTGGAATCCTCAACAAAGACAACTCGACGCAATTCCTCTTCCTCGTCGCTCAAAAGTGCACCTGAGGCCGCGATGCCCTCCTTCACCCATTTGCTTTGTTGTCTTCGTCCGTTTCCGGCACGTCAGTGGTAAGCCCATTCGTGACCATCACTCACGTGTGCGCCACTGCTTACCAGTGTCGCGGTTTCGCTTTCGTCAGCTGATCTCACTTTGGAGCCAGCCCACCGGGGTCCTCGCTACGTAGCTCTCGCCATTGCTTGGCGGAATGGTGACCCTCAGCTTCATTTCTACATGGGCTAGCTTATCCCCTACCACTTTCCTTTGCTTCAGCTCGCTCTTGAGTTCCTCGTTCTAATTTCACACCCTACTTAGCTACCTTATCCTTCTCCTGCTCTAGACGCTCTAGTCACTACCCTAGCACACACATGCAACAGATACCCCATTTGCTTCGTTGCTTCGTGTACCGACTTCCTAAGCGTAGGAAGGCTTTCTTCCTAAGCGTAGGAAGGCTCGCACTCAGAACAACGCACGCGTGGATTCCTCATAGTACCGACCATCATCTTGCACAAACAAAGCGTCGCACAGAAAAACAAAAAAAAACAATTATTCTTTGCTTACTCATAGCTAACCAAAAAGACCAAGAAATTGAAAAACATGAGACATTATTTATACAAACTGCTCGCTTACCCTAACACTTATAACAACCAAATGAGCGAAACAAAAATAAAAGTCAGCCCGCCCTTTGAACGCTGTTCCTACTGCGTTGAGAAGGCACTTCCACTCGGAACTTCTGTTGCCTTCGGTGAGTGACGCCGAAGGGCATGCTGGACACGCTCTATCCTCTGGACACGCGGGGCCATCTAGCGGCGGGGCCGCGGATTCTGTGCGTGAAGCGTGTCTGAATATATATGACACGGGCTGGATTCCGCCCAGCACCAGATAAATTTTTCAGGTTTAGTAGGTTTAATACCTACTACGGGCACATACTGAGGGACCCAAAGTGACATCGAACACGTTAGATAAAGACAAACAGACATACCACAAACTAGGTAAAGCTCTCAAAGAATGCTAAGCACTATAAAACATGCCCGACGATTGATTTCAAACCCGCTACCCTCATCACAACAGCCCCGACGCCCTACCCATAAGACCATCAGAACTAGAGACTAAATTTGGTGTGAAATAGATTGAAAACGGATATACAGACATGC
This sequence comes from Dermacentor variabilis, assembly GCF_050947875.1. NCBI lineage: Eukaryota > Metazoa > Arthropoda > Arachnida > Ixodida > Ixodidae > Dermacentor > Dermacentor variabilis. The sequence continues at coordinate 90,274,346 of NC_134571.1, read as the reverse complement.
CTACCGTAAATCCGTTGAAGTTCCCAAGGAATGGCAATCATATTAAACTAATAAAAAGTATAATTGTGTTTTAATGTTATAATGCGAATAGTATCCTTTGTGAACTTCATGCAATTTTCTCGGAACGTCTGTTTATACCATACCATTGGCCTTTATACCATTTTCCCCTCAAACTTGGGCCACTGCATAGTCCATAGTCTAATGCATACAGAAATGAGAGAACCGGGTTCAAAACCAACCATCCGACCAACTTAGCTCGCTAGATATGGGCCATTGGAATGTGCTATTCTGCAATGATCCCATTTTAGCCAACTTAGGTACCAGTGTTCGCAAATGTAGGTGCATGCCTGATATAAGCGCTTCCTTGAAAAAGTGCCGCATACACTTTCTGAACATTTAGGTACAGAGGGGTTCACCGTTAAAGGGGACACTCGAATGCAGAGCATGTCCGGATTTTCCTCCCCTGGCAAGAGTACAATCGCCTAGATTTGCAGCAGATAATTTGGAGGCGGCAGCTCTGACTTTTTTCCCTCCACCTGTGCAGTGTGCTGACACCGCTTCCGCCGCCACTTGCAGCTAGGGCGCAAGCATAGTGGGAATCGCACGTTTGCATGTTTCCTTTAATGTGGACCACACTATCAAAGTGCTCCCTCAATAGAACATTACTTTATAAAGTCCAATTTTTTTAATATTTCGACATTGAATTAATTCCTTTCCGATTCTTTGAATTAAATAGCTTTATCATGGCAGAAAATGTCCGAAACAAAGCGAATAAACTACTGGCCAGGAACGAGCATCCGGTCCGGTCACTTCTTATTTTATTTCTGCGTCTTTTCTACTAAAATAAGTATGAACCAGCCAGCCCAGAAACATCTAGCGATAAACTGCACAGCCAAAGGATGAGGAACCAGCACGAAGGCACACATACGCTCTAACCACGCATGTCAGGCCGCAATAACATCGTTCTGTGCTGTAAATGTTAGAGGCTAAGAAAAAAATTGTACGTAGAATCTCCTCAGGGAATCATCTGAATGAAGCCTAAGCATTTCATAGTAACAACGTGGTGTTGTGCGGCCGTGCACTGGTGTGTTTGGTATAATTTCGAGAATGACCGCGAAAGAATCGTGAAATAGCTAGAGAAGCGCGATTTCAACGCTAAACTGTTAAGTGAGACATGCGCTAAACTTTGGTTTACTTGTTTCTCTCGTAATCTGTATTCACGCTCGTATAGCTGCATTCCTGCGTTTCCCTTCTTCTTCACTAAGCGGATGCGGTCGTCTGGGCGCCATTACGGTAAATGTGACAGCGATGCGGCGACACGAACTGCTGCGGAAGGCGGCGCAACGTGAACTGATAAGCCAAGCAAAATACTGCAGGTGGTGGCGCTAGCTGCGCTGATGACGTTCCGATCGGAAGCCACGGCTGCTTCACAGTTCCGGTGAGTGCCTGATCGTACACATCGCATATTCACAGAGACGCGCTCGTGTCACTTCATCGTCGTCGTGTTCTTGTACAGCTGGCTGGCTGGCTCTATCTTGAATTGAATTATGGGGTTTTACGTGCCAAAACCACGATTTGGTTATGAGACACGCCGTAGTGGGAGACTCCGGAAATTTGGACGACCTGGGGTTCTTTAACGTGCACCATCTAAGTACATGATTCTATATTGAAAGCAATCATCTTACGGGAAGGAGGCACGGACGGACAGTTTTCTCGTTAGGTAACCATACAAATTCTTATGCATTTGAAAGTGATTGTTTAGCCAACTGGGTAAGACACGCAGCTTCTGAGCGTGCGGTCGCAGGTTCGAAACTCACCGTCGCCAACGTTTTGCGCTTCGAATTTATTATTGCCATAGCAACTATTAGACACTCCTGGCGTATTTCGGCTATCGGAGTCGCACGTCATGTTCCGTATAAAGCCCGAGTGCGATAACATCGTCGCTACCCCCCGTATGTGCGAGTGAAAGCGTGCGAAGGTGAGCCAGCAATAGTGGCTCAATCTCCCGCGCGCAGAGGAGGAAAGTGGGGAGGCAGCGCGCCGTCTTCCATCGCACGTGTGCGCTGTATTACCGCACCTTAGACCGCATTGGAGCGAAAGGCATCACGAGAGAGCGATAAAACTTTGTTATGTCCTTGATGGGGTTCAGGGATGGCGGGGTTCGGGAGACTAACCCTCAATACCCACCCCCCCTTCCTCAGACGGCGGCCAGTCCTTGCTTTGTGGCGGCGTCTTCGGCCATCCGGACGGCCCAGAGCTGCTCCTCTGGGTCTAAGCTCACGAAGATCAGTTCGCTCACTGATGCTGCCGCAATTCCTCATTCCAGCGCTTTGACACTGAGTGTGCGCGGTCATCGAGTGAGATGCGTTCTTGTTTGCCTTTGCGCGCGTGAAACCATGCTTGTTAATTTAGTTAGTAAGCGAATGTCTTCAAGTTTATACGGCCGATAAAACTGGTATCCTTACTTCTCATAGTTGTCTACTAATTTTCTATCGCAATCGAAGCTTCGCCTTTCCAGCGAGACTGCGACATTCCTTATATGTATGTATGTATGTATGTATGTATGTATGTATGTATGTATGTATGTATGTATGTATGTATGTATGTACGTATGCATGCACATATATATATATATATATATATATATATATATATATATATATATATATATATATATATATAATCGTTATAGCGATTCGCCTTACTTAACACACGTACAGACGGACGAGCGGGTTTCCTCCAAGGTCGATCCAAATAGGTCGCCAAGCTTTAGGCGAAAGGCTGCTTAGAACCATTTGTCACTGACGGCAGCAAGGGTGGTTACGGGAGCAGCGATTACAGCCCGACTATGTGAGAAGGGAACAAGCATTGAGAAAGAAAATAGCGTTATTTAATTATATGGAGACAGTTTGATTAATTCAATGAAAATCACATTCCTAATCAATTTTGTATATGCGTGGTGAGGAAAGACAAGACAAGTATATTTTATTGTAACATTATCATTAAATACCTCTTTATGAGCGCCCACTTTAAAAATGACGCTGCTATCAGTTGCATGCAATGCACCTCTTTTAGCGTGCAGAAAGGCGCGCTCGCAAAAGTTGACGTGTTGCAATTACAATGCGCCCCGCTCACACGCTGCGTTGTTTTGCTCGTGAACGTTTGTGCGAATTGGGCAGCGCGGGTAGTTTCCTCCTTTCTTAACACCTTCAGCCAAAAGTAGTGAATTACGGTTAGCGGGTAATTCTTTATTTAGCTCATTTCATGCGGCTGCGCTGCTCGATGGGCTTGGCGTCCGACCGATGCGACCAGCACTTTACACCCAAAGCTTTCGTCGGCCTCCAAAGAAAGTATCTTCTGTGCAGGGGTGCGATTTCGACACCTGTACGGCTGACCTTTTGCTGCATTGCCTTCCGAGCTGAAAGCTCTAAACGCTTACCGAGTCAAATTGCAGGGCATTCGAAAACACACCCTCTAATGTGAGGCCGCCAAGACAAATTTCGCCCCTTATAGAACAAAAGGACAACACTTCTGTTTTTAACGGATATGGCGTCACATAATTTTTCCTCCCACCCGAAGTGCTCCCTCGTCACACAGATGGCACTAAGCCTCATTAATAGCAGAGAGAAACCGCCATGTTTCGAACTTATGGACTTCTGTGGAACCTTCGCTACCAGGTATGTTTACCTCATTTCCTCGTTGGGTAGACATGAAAATGTTCACGCATTTAAAAGCAGGATGCAAAATAGAATGCCGTTTGAAGCAACTGGCCCATCTTGGAACAGGCGGACAGGAGGGGAAGCAAATTAAGGGGTACCCATCACGCACCTGCACCCGGATTATCAGCGCGGTTTCGAGGCCTCGCCGTCTATACGCCGTAATGTAGCGAAGCCGCCCTCGCACTGGACATATAAGCAACGGTGACTCGTCTTTCCACCACGGAACGCTCGTCCACGAATCGATACCACGCACTCCCATGCGGCCGCGAAAGAAGAGACGGACAGAAGGAACATGACCCGATGTAATCTTTCTGGCAGCCAGGCTGGTGGCACCCGAATGGCTGGTACGGCCGTGTCACCGCGGGGTTGCTGGAACGGGAAACGACATATCCGCCTTTTGTGTTTGTTCAACGAACAAAGCGGTGCCCCTTTTCCGTCGTCCCTGTCGTCGTATTCCCCCGAACGCGTCTCCCACTTTTCTCCCCATCCGCGTTCGCTCGCCTTTCCATGGCCGCTATATGAGATCATCTTTTCTCTATTTGTTTTTCTTCCTTTCTTCCTTTATTTCTTTCTTTCTTTCGCCGCTTCACTGTCTGATTACGTGTTGCCTGCTCGTTTCTTTCCTTCGTGGCAAATCGTGGCATCTCGCCGACGGGAGTTGCTAGAGTCGTGCCGAAGTGTCGCTATGTGGGCCGCCGGACGCTATTTCCGCCTGGCCGACGCGCTAGTAGTGCTCCCGGTGTATTTTTCCGAGAGAAGCGCACGTACGTAAGATGTCCCGTGTGATTTCGGGATGTGGACGCGAAACAAGGACGCTCGCCACTCGGTGTAGTTTGGCTCGGCGAAAAACAAACTCCCTCCCGAGGGTCGCAGTGACATGGCTGTTTGGGCCGAAGTGGCGAAGGAAATGAAAAGATTTTTACCTCCGTTGGTTTAATGCGATCGACGTATCTGTGGTCGGCGTCGATTTGTAAGCGAGTGCTCGGGCGCTTCACACTATAGATTTAATTTCGTCCTCCAACTTCTTCGAACGGCTTGACTGACTGTGAAAACGTCGTGACGATGAACGTGTAGCTCTGGAGATGACAGTCGGAAAGCGTATTCGACAAATAAATTTGAAGCAAGGGAATACTTTTAGGGAACTGAAGCGCACCAATTCTGTGGAACACAGAATTGGTGCACTTCACTTCTGTGAGGTATGTGCGTCGGCGCTCGTTGAATGTCTTACTTCAAGGTATAATTTGAAAAGGAGCCATAATGAATGAATGGAAGTCATTGATCATTAAATGGGGAGGTACAAGTCGTCTGTGGGGGAGAAACAGGCGAGTTGACGGACTGCACTTAGTACACGAAATCCCATATGTCGCCTTGGTCAGCGGCTTAAATCAGTTGGCAAGTGGTCAGTTCTGCTCAGGCTGTACTCGGTCAGAAAAACGGTTTTATCAGCACCCCTCAACTGCCCTGAGCAGGTCACTCTGGCTTCGATGTTTGGCAAATAAAAGCAGTGTGTTAGAATCCGAAAACAATACTTCATGGTAGTTCATGCATTGTGATGTCTGTATGACCATTCTATAGGTTTCAAAAGCAGAACTTTTCCATGCGAAATTAATAAGGTCTGCGCGGCAGCGCAAGGGAATCCGAATTATACACATTTCCATGCCATCGCTGTTTGGCGTAGCTCTTAGCTCTTGGGGAATGTTCCTAAATTATTATTGACCGTGAAAGGAGACAAAGTGGCAACATATTTCTAGCCCTCCCGTGCGCATTGTGTTGAGACAAGCTTTTCAATCCTGCCCAGTTTTCAGCAAAAGCCTACTTGCTATAAGGAAGGCAGGGATGCTAACCAGTCAAGGAACTAGTTGGCTACCCTACGCTCGGGGAAAGGGGAACGGGAAGAAAGAGAAGGGAGAGAGATAGTATAGCGACGTGCCTAGACAGTACTTGAGTCAAAGCCGCTCATACAAACCAGACGCTATGAGAAAGCACAAAAGTGCCTTCACTGCCTTCTGAGCTGATGATCGGTGGAGGTGGTGCTCTAGTACTGCCTGTTCACTCAGAGGGCAATCATCTAATTTCCTCGTTGTGTTGGACAAAGATTGTCTTTGTGCTTGAAATGGAGGACAGCAGCACAATAAGTGGCCAATGTTCTCCTCGCATCCGCAAACATCACATGCAGGAATATCAGCCATTCCAATCAGTGCTGAATGGCCTTTCGTGAACGCAACTCCCAGCCACAATCGATACAGAAAAGAGCTTCGCGTCGGTGCAGTCCGGCCGGAGGTCTGAGTTGCAGTGAAGAGTTTAGTCTGTGCAGTCCGGGGCGCCTTGTATGTGCGGTATTCCACTTTGCTAAGGAGAGTGTGAGTGCTATAATGCGAGGTTGTCTCCCAGCGTTGGTCCTTGAAAGAGGAACGGGGATCCAGCGGTCTTCTTTGTTTGACTTACGAGCTGCCTTATCTGCGTCATCATTTCCAATGAAACCGCCCTGACCTGGTATCTATTGAAAAGAGATATCATGGCCTTTTTCTCTCACGTGATGGATAAGTTCCGCGATTTCGGACGTGAGCTGATCGCGATTTCCATGTCGGAGAAACGACTGCACACATTGCAAGGCCGGCCTTGAATCGTCTGTACGGCCTTGAGAGTAAATAAATTAAACGAAAAGACTGCCCATTTTTGAAAACGTTCATAATTTATCACATGAAAAGCCTCGCGGAGACTCGCAAGCTCTGCAGCTGTAGACGTAGTGATATGGGAAGTCTTAAACCGTTGGGTTATTCCCATTGTTGGTATAACTACAGCGTCACTGGAACTGGTTGATGTAGCTGAGCCATCAGTTCAGATGTGTGTGTAGTCACTGTATTTCTCGTACAGGAGGAGTAAACTAAGTTGCTCGTGTGCAGATGGCGGTAAGTCCGACTTTTTCTGAAGTCCTGTGATTGTTAGGTTTACTTGAGTACGGCTCACAAACCATGAAAGAATCGAAGGTCTTGCCGCAGGTGCGATACCTGACCTGAGAGAGGCATGGTGCGCGAAGACCTTTGCACTGAATGTCGTGTGAGGCCTTTCTACTGGAAGACGTGCCGGGCGGTGGGTAGGGGTCCGAGCGAAGTGTCTTATGTGCACAAGCATTGTTTCAATAGTAATGTGGGTTCTATTAGTGCAATCTTGAACGACTGCAATAACTTCAGTCGTTAATGCACTCAGCGGTAGACCAAGGCATATATGGAGGACTTGGGCTTGGATGTCTTGGTTTGTATTCAGGTTAGTTCTGCAGGTGTTGGGGATGACCGGCTGGCTGTACCGCAGCAACCCTTAAAAAGAACCCTGTAATGTTGCAGCATAGATAGCATAGGTCTTTCCTGCTAGGAACATAAACATATGGCAAATTTGTGTCGGGCGTTTTCTCACATAATTCACGCGAGCAGTCTAGGAGAGATTTCTGTTAATGACCAACCCCGAAAATCTGTGACTTGTGCTGTACGATATCAGCTGTCCGTCGACGGATATCACGTAAGGAGAAATTGGTTTATCGACGCGTTCTGGACCTTGTCACGAAACGATGGCTTCCGGGGAACCATCATTTCAACCAAGAGCTGCAAGTACGGGACTCGGAGAGTCTAGCACCTGTAGCGCGCTTTGCGCACACGGAGATTTCATGTTGCTAAGTATAACGTGAACGGCATTCATGAGCGACCGCAGAATGTTGCTGACCTGAAGAGCGTCAGCCAGCATCGCAGCTGCCGAGGCCGTCGAGGTCGATGGCTTTGAGGTAACTTAGCAGGGCGTCGTGCTCTCGCTAGCTCAGTCCGTTCTTCAGGACGGGCGAGCCTTTCCACTTTCTTTGCTTTCCTTGTATCTGTCTCCGTGGTGCTATGCGTTGATGCAGCAATCCTTCTGACGTAAGGTGGTGTGTCACTATCTGCAGCATGCGGTATTTCGTGAACGTTTTAGGTGTCGATGCCGACTTCACCGAAGAGCAGCAGCAGCGTCTCCATGCGTGGAATTGTCCCACACCATTCGTTTGAGGATCGCGAATTCCTTCCACACCCGTAGCTTCGGAACGCCATAGGAAGCCGTTGCCATTACAGAAGCAATGTTCTTTGGCAAGTATATCATCAAAATTTTCTCTTATCAGTACAAGCGTGCGTGCGTGTGCGTGTGTGTGTGTATGTATGTATGTGTGCGTATGTGCGTGTGTGTATGCGTACGTGCGTACGTGCGTGTGTTCATCTCGCTTAACCGCGTTTCTTGACATTACGTGACCTCCAACACTAGACGCGTGGGTTAGCGCACATGAAACCACCAGCCATCTCGACTCGTCCTTAGCCATCGCAAGCACCGAAAATTGCCTTCGAAATACAGCGGCGTGGGCCGCGTATCCGCTCAGCAAAGCGCAGCCAAGGCAAGGCTAGAATAGGAGACGCACCCTCTCCTCCCCTAGCGCCTGCTTGATAACGTGATCTCAAAACTGCACGCATCAAGGCACCATCCTTTTCGGCTCACCGTCGCATGCTTCCTCTCGCGCGCACTGCATACAGCACACGGGGATAGGGGCGACCTTGAACTTTCTACAGAATACCATAACGGCGGCGACGCCAACGCCGGCGGCGAATATTCACATGGAGTGTCAATGTAATTTCTATCGCAATCAAATTCAGAAGCTTAAAAATAAAGTAAACATCTCGGTATGTTGGTCGTCTTTGTACATTAACCATTATCGATGTAGAGCATTATCTGCCGTTTTACGAGTGCTTCTCACGCCGGGTACTCGTTTCTCATAGCTCGCCGTGTGGTTTTAATTAAATGGCTCTGAATGGCGAGTCATAACGAAGTATATAGTAGGAGAAGCCACAAAAATGTTAGGAGTTTGGTGGGTGGGACGCCCGAAATTATATTTTAAGTATTACAATACTAACCCCAGAGTTTCGGTTTGTGTAATTTTCCTACATCACGTAGTCTATGCCAGACTCGACGACACGAACACAAAATTAGTTGTAATGGTGATGTTGCCTTTGCGCGGTGTTGTATGCATATCACCCGCCTCATCACAGTACGTGTCATGCGCCTTTTCCACGCACTTTCCCCTGATAACACTTGCCCTCTACGATACGGTAGCTTTAAATAAAAATCGTCGCTAAAGTCACGACAATTCGTTTTGTTCACTGAATATGGAATGAACCATTCCTTTTAAGTTGTTCGTCACCCAAGTGTCGCCAGCGTAGTTGTCTCGCCACACACAACACATATGGAGGGCATCAGAACCTTCCACGAGGGTGAGATGAAGTACCAAAGAATGTGCCTTCTTCGAATGTCTTTTCCGGGCATTTTGCGACGAAGGTGTGCCGTGGCGGCTGCTTGCTGTCATACTCTTGCACTATGAGTAAGGGGTGGAAGGTTTCCCTCGCCCAGAGTTGCTGTCGCCGTCGCCATCGTTCCGCATGCTCAGTGCGAGCATAACCCCGAATCGAAGGCTCCGCAGAATCCCTTCCTCCTATCATTCTAAACGAGATGAAATAGTAACAAATAAGAAGGGCATTAGGAGAGTGCGTGTTCCTCGCTATTATTGCTCACCCGCTGCTATAAGCTTCGTCTGGCTGCCATGTTCCGAAAAGTAAACGAGGCACCAATTTCTGGCAAATCAAATCATCGATGTCGACAGCGGTTAACCCGTCAATGTTCGTGTCCTGCAGCTAGAGTTGTTTTGTCCCATGTGCTCTTTCTATCTGCGTGCTCGCGACACTGTCGCGACACAAGTGGTATTTCGTTCGCCCCTCGGCTGGGTGAATCTTTTTTTGTTTTTTTTAATCTGGCCTGTTCGTTCCTCGAAACACTGCTGTGAAGGCACGTAGGTTTGTGCGGTTTGTTTATTTCCCCCTCCATTTGGGCACTTGTCGGCGTCGCTCTTCATGTATGCCGAAGACTGGCCTCACGAGACACATAGCATTCGAAATGAAGCGTCAAAAGTGACATGTTCCATAACTTTGGAAACAGGGTTCTTCCAGAGCTCGTTACACGTTGTTACGACCGTGCATAGGAAAGTGGCTCATTTTGTTACAGGAGCAATCACTGCCAGCTATTCATTCTTTCAGACAAATTGCGACCATTTTGGTGTTGTGGCAGAGAGGGTCCTATACTTTCGTCACCAAATAATTGTGTTCATGTGTGGGGCAGAAAACATAACCTTATATCCCAATTTTCTTCTCATTGATTTCTTAATGTGTCAGAACACATTTAAGGTAAACCACAAGGGGCACGAAGGACGAACCAGTAAATCAAAGTGATGAGCATCATTTTCTGTCACATACATATCTCGCTACTGATCACTGTCCTGTACTTCGCGCCTTTGTTCCGTAGTCTTAACGGGTCCCCAGAAGGACATCGAAGGACAAATTGCAAACTATTCCGCACAAAAAAGCGCACCGAGAGCAGAAAGACTGATCAAATAAATAAATTGCACGACGCCTGATATACAAATGTCATAATATTTTAAAGATATTCTCAGATACTCATTGCAGATATGCTCTGTTATAAAGTACATAAACTCGATTTATCACGGCAGGGACTACGTCACTGCAGCCCACATTTCGCAGCGTTCGTTCGATATTACGGCACGTGAACCTCACAACAACAGTTGCATAATCCTTAAATATAGAATCAAAACGTGTAAAAGCTACGAAGCTCTCTGTACCGTCCTTAGAACTCTTGACACGTTCGTTCGCTATAATAGGCTTTCAGTGAGGAAACCAACAACCCGTTTACGCAACCTGCTCCACCAGCTCCAGCATAGTGTACACCTATTGCATGAACAGCAGTGATAACACAGGAAATTATTCACATAAAAGGAAAGGACATACTAAGTATAGACTCTGTTATGAGCGGCTGTCTCACAGAACATGCGAAGCTCTTCGTCAGCAGCACCTGAAAGGGATCAGTTGAAGAGTTAGCGGGGACAGGCTTAGGCTTCGTTTCACAGCCAGAACGACGTTTCGAGTGTCTCAGGTGTGAAGCTACGGCCACTTTTTTTTTTGTAAGTACTTTGATGTTCCCTTTGTCGAATCGGCTGGAGAAACGTTTAGTGCACTGCGTAAGTGTTTCGTTTATTTATGTTACCTTATGCATACGCGCTCTAGCTCTCGCTGAAAGATTGGCGGAGAAAAAAGAAATGCAACATGGTGAAAAAAAAAAAACACACTAGAGTCTACAAAGTTTGTTACGTCGATCCCGCCGCATTCGGCGCCAACGGGAGGTTGTCAGAAGACTGACGTTCCAAAATTCCGCTGTCAGTTCGCGGTGGGCGCATGGCAGAAACGTGTTCGGTGCGTGAAGTTACTCGGATACGTGTCTTTACTCTGCACTTCGTGTTATTTGTTCCTTTTTGTTTTTTGAACGGCGGCGAGTCTCTTGGCGACCTGTCAAACCATCTGGGGGCCAAGAGGGTAGATGAGGACCATCCCCCCCCCGTCACCCCCCCCCCGCTTTTAAAATAAAAAAGAAAAAGCCTTCACTTCGGCACGACTCATATATGCGTGGCGAATACAGCGCCCTTCCACCAAGCACGATATTTACGATAATCATACTTGCTACTGCTCCTCCTTATAAAGTGGCAGCAAGCCCCTTCCACATTTTATCTCTTCACGTTTTTCTTCTAACTTTTTCCTGCTTCAGCTGTAACGAGTTACTTAAACATAAATGCAAAACAAGCAGCAATCCTTGCTCTCGGGCAACGACAAGTTTACGATGACATAAAGCTGAAAGTCGGCTGCTACCCAAGCTTCTTGTGAGTTGGGTGGCCGTAAAAATTGTGCTCACTTCGAGCCGCAAACTAGATGCGCAGTAAATTTTCCCTGGTTTGTTCTTGCGGTTCAAGCGCTCGACACCGTGCGTGAGCTAGCTTCGGGTACAGGAGGCGGTTTTTATGGAAGCGTTAGCGTTTCCTTAGCTGCAAGAGCAGATAACAAGTTACCGCTCTACTGTTTCCAATGAATCGACAGGCGGACGACATCTTCCGAGCTATAAACTAGGCAAATGTTCGCCATTAGCTAGGGAACTGACAATGCACGAGGACTGTCTTTCTTGGCCGTAGGGCTTTTTCGAATGATGATACTGTCATAAAGCTTTCCTGAAACCATTCAATCTGCAGGTAGCTCAATAATACATAACGCAGCACCTCCTCCTTTTGTTTGTTCTTTTTTTTTACATCTCATGGTTTACAGTGAACTCTCGTGAGCTGCGTAAGTGTCTCAAGGAGCGAGTATCGATTGTTTCCCCGAAGTAAAAGTGGCATCACACCCTTCACGACGGAGTACAGAACCACAAATGTCACCGTGTCACTGTTGCCTAAATGGTGCTTTGGGAGTTAAACCCAATCTATTAATCGATCAATCAATAACTTCTGTAGGAAATAAACACATCACGACATCTTATCAAGAGGAAGGAACCAGAACAAAGCCTGAAGGTTAACCACAAAATTGTGACTATTCATATTGAACAGGAAAATTGCGTAAATATGAAGTTATTTTTTTTTAATGAAGAAAGGCAGAAAACGAAGAAGTATGCGTGCTATCTGTACTTGCGGCCGAAACAATCGTACACTACGAATCCATTTATGTGGTTTGCTACTAAACGATTTCATATTTGCATGTCGTCCGTGGCCCGGAATCACGCAGTTCTTTAGCACATTCGCCCTTTGCTGTGACGGTGTTGAAACTTCTGCTTGGGGACAAGAATCTGTAATAACTAGATTGCGGCCCCCTATTTTAGTGACCGGAGCGTTCCAGTCATCGCTCTCTGAAAGTAAGCCGCTATTAAATGTAGTAGCAGAGAATTTCTTTATGATAGATTTAGGTACATGCAAGTGTAGGCTACGTTAGATCCGGCTTTTACGGAAATTTACATTGCAAGTTTCAAAACAACATGCTGCCTTTTTTCAACCCCAAGGAGCTAAAATTCAGTGCCGCTTATCTGCATACGGACCGTGGCAAATAGCGCACCTCCAACATAACGATGAATCAGAACGGTACATCATTCTTGGCGGCTTGACCAGAGTTAATTACGGCAATAGGCAGCAGAACCAAATGAGGCTGCTATAACAAACTTACTAAGAACACACTACCTAATTTTCCTTTTCTGTTTCCTTATTTGTTTCATTGCATTTTTTTTTACTCGTGCACTTTTTTAGAGGACATTGAAGCAGAAAAGTCTGGTAATCCAGCGCCGCGTTTGCTTAGGTTTAGGTGAGCCGGAGTCCGGGACCTGATGAGCACAGCAACTGCGGTAAGCCGCGAGGACAACAGAACTTCCCCTCGTCCTCTTCATCTGAACCGACTCGCCGATTGGCAAATAAGAGGAAAGCCATTAGCATAAAAAAAAGACATTCTTTGTTTGCTACACCAAGGTGACGAGGAACGAAGGCGATGCCAACTTCATTAAGAAACGGGCCCTTTCTCTCTCTCCTTTTCTCTGCCTCTCGTTCCTACGTATTTCGCTAAGTGAATGCAAACAGTCAATACAGCTGCGCGGAGAAAAGGAGGGCTAGAAAAAAAAAGAAAAAAAGGGGGGACACATTCGCGGGCGCACGCACGCACACACGCACGCAAGGACGCACGCACACACACACACACACGCACACACAGACACACACACACACACACACACACACACGCACACATATTCACCAATCTGCTTGAGTTTCGTTCTTCTATTCTTCTTTATTTTTGTTTCGTGCCATCGTAGTTTTTCATCTTCTGAATTATCGACCGTATAGCTACCGCAGGCAAAGTATGTAAAGTGACAAACGAGGCTTGCAGAAAACCCGAGAGGATTCTGGGCTTACGTCCGTCGCAACTCCTCCATCTAAGTTTCGCAAGCCTAATGTGAAAAAGAGCCCGTCGCCGACTGAAAAAGTAGGAGCGGTGCCCACAGAAGGTGTAAGGCAGAATGCACGAGACTTCTAAACATATGCACGCGCGCACACGAACCGCCAACACATGCATACATACGCGAAACCACGTGACAGCGCACGTACGTACAAAGAGCAGCGCGTCTCAAATGCCAGCCAAGTTATCTTTCAGGTCGGCCGGGCTTCGGTGCGAGCGCTGCGATGCGCGAACGCCTCCAGTGCATTCAAGGCAGCAGCAGCAGCAGCAGCAGCAGCAGCACCGGAGACGGCTGGTGCGACTCTCAGGGGCATATTGGTTTCCCGGCTTGGAGCAATGACACGACGACCTAGCTGCGGAATCTCGGCAGAAAGGCGTTAAAGGGATGCGAAAGCAGGGGAACGCGGAGTAAGGAGTTGAGGGAGTTGCGGCAATGAGGGAATTGACTTGCTCGCTAAAGAAAGCAAGATAGCGGGGTAACCTCTTCAATATTGAAGAGACGGAGCCTAGTCACTGTGGTTGCTAAGAGCAGTACACAATTTTTTTGTGATAGTTGATTGCTTTTTCTGCTATATACGCCTGCTGTGCGCCTAGGGCGAGTTCTTCTTTTTTGCAGGAAAATCTATCTATCTATCTATCTATCTATCTATCTATCTATCTATCTATCTATCTATCTATCTATCTATCTATCTAGCTATCTATCTATCTATCTATCTATCTATCTATCTATCTATCTATCTATCTATCTATCTATCAACTGAACAACTTTTTCTTGCCGGCCAAAAGGCTTCCAGATGTTTCATCTTTCTTTGGGCGTCTGCGCGTGCGTGCGTGCATGTTTGTGTGCGCGCGTGTGTGTGTGTGTGTGAGGGGGGGGTGATATCGTCAATACGAGTTTAACCATTATGGGCTCAAAGATTAGCGTGAGCGATTCTAAAATTTATAGTACGGCGCCATTGCACAATAAACGCCACTTGTGGCCCGCTGATGAAACAGGAAGTTAGATTTGCTTACGCGACATTTTATTTAAAAAAAAAGCGAAGTCAGCATTTAGGCCGATACGCAAATTAGACCGCCATTTAATGTCCGCCGTACTTGATTTGCAATACCTTTTTTTTTTCTCTTTCACAGAGACCATGAACTTGTTTCGAGCAGAGCCGATTTCAGCGGGCGTGCTTTCTCTATTGAAAATTATCTTGTACTGATCTACTCTCAACACCGCTTCATTATTCTTCTGCTCATGCTGTACATATTGCAAATCGTTTGTTCACGTGCAGTATCGTGCATTACAATTATCATTGTGTACCGCTTTATTATTACAGACCCAACGTCATGCAACAATTATTTTATCTTAGAAACCGTCGACATATGGCAGAGAATTTAAGTAAGTTTGATCTTCACCACTGCGATTAATGAAACCCTATGACAACCAGCACAAGTAACGTTTGTTTCGTTCGCACTGCAGTACTTATATGTAAAATCGCTGGCGGAGCAGCATTAACCGTACACAATGAACCGCATTAAACGTACGTCGCTGCAGATCATTATCAATCGTTGCCGTGTAGAAAGCGTGCACTTAACCTTGCAACTGACGTAACGTTGACTAGCTAAAAACTGCAGTAATGGCAAGTAAAGGTTTGTTTATTCAACCCATTTCTTTTCTTTGCACCCGGCAAATTAATCTTTTTTTGTTTCTTTATCACGTGCGATTACCGTGAAGAGTCCGTGTTGTAAGGTTTTTTTCGCGGCAGAGAGGCATCAAAGCAACTTCTTTTTTAGTAGGTTCATTCCATGCCAGCACAAATATTCGGTGTCAAGTTCTATGGCTCAATACTGGCATCTCATATAAGCGTTTTCTTTCGTCCTGTATGAAGTCCCACCTTTTACACAACGTTGTGAATATTTGTTCACGTTCACACCAAATGTTTCCGTACTGAGTACTGCACACTACGCCTAACCATCGCACCGATTCCACGTGCTCTGAGTGTAAAATTAAACAAATATATAGGGCCCAATGCTTGTTCAAATATGCGTACCGAGCTCCAGTAAAGTCACAAAAAGAACCCACGCTTGCTCTCCAGCAGACGTTTGCAATAAAGGTGCTGCATAAAAGAAAAAGAAGAGACTAACTGCGGTTTTCTTCCCGGGCTCTAAATTGCGTGACGTAAAAATATTGCACAAGAATGAGAAATGCAACCGACCACCACATCTGGAAACATCATTCTGTCCAGAAGCTCATGTTCAGGTGCATCTACTCAACCTCAACCGGCGTTTTCCTCAAGTCTGGCAGTCTAAGAAGTAAAAAAAAAGAGGGGTCGTAGATTCAGAGCGAGAGGCGTCATAAAGAACGTGTCTTGCTCTGTTCCCGTCTTCGTGGGCTATGTAAGGAGATACGCCATCTCGCTGTTCACCCGTGCAGACCATAAGCGTATTCTCGTGCTCGGACCGACGCGTTCAGCTAGGTTACCCGAGTTCGAAAACGCGAGCGCCTCTTAGACAACGAGAGCCTTGCGCAAAACAGGAGTGTAGGCAGCAGCAGGGGGTTGCAGGGGAGGGAAACACGGCGAGAGGTGGAGCGATACGCGGCTGGCTGGCTGCATACTCGAAATAAAAGTGCCCGAGTGGCGCGTGGCTCGGGCGCGCAGATGCGAGAATGGAATAATAAAAGCCAAAGAGCCACGCGACATGGGGACTGGCGGCGAGAGAAGGAGTGCGTGGCAGCGAGCCCACTCGCCTTTCGGCTGCCTCTGTAAGCGCGCGTGTATGTGTACCCACTCGCTCAGCTGTAGGGTCCCGATGCATACACACAAACGCGGCGGCTCACTCGTCGGTCTGGCGTCGCGCGATGCGATACAGTCGAAGGCCAGAAGAGTATAGGGCAGAAGCGTAGGCACCGAAAAGGGGGCATAAAGCTCCCCATATATTCCCAGAACGCTATTTTGTTTTTGTTTGTTTTTTACTTTTGCCTTATATGCTATTTCCTCGTACTCTATTTTTTTTCTCGTTTTGCACCGACCGACGTCGTCGTCTCTCAATGCGGGCAGAGCGATGCCCTGTTTCCTTTCAGAAAGCGTTCTTCACTCCTTATACCCTCGTTCTTCTTTCCCCTTTATTTCTCTTCTTTCGGGGAACGCCGCGCTTGTTTTACCCCTAAGGAGCTTTGCGAGCAAGGCATATATGCTTCCTTTTACAGGCACATTCCTTTTTCTTTTCTATTTACTGTTTCAGCGGTTAGGTGAGCGATGCGGAGTGAAGGAGGGTACGAGCACCGCTCTGAGTTTGTCGGCGACGGCACGTGGTGAGTAGGCGCCTTCCCTCTCGCTGAAGGCTATGTACGTTGAGGTGCCGGCGAATGCATCACGGGGGCGGCGGCGGCGGCAGTGGTGCAGAAAGGAGTGATATCCTGACGTTGAGAGCATCGATATGACAAGGGCTCCCCCTGTCGAGCGCATGATACAGACAGGCGCGCTCCTTTGCAGTGCGAAAGAAAAAAAGAAAAAGAAAGAAAGAACGAAATATGGACTGAGACGGAATGTGCTCTCGTCGAATGGGTCGCATCGGTCCTTCTTTTACGGCCCGTCGGAATACGAGATGAAAAGGTGGCGACGACAATGAAGAAGAAGAAGAGGGAGACAGCGTTCGTAGATATATTTTTTCACTTCTTTATTTCTTTTCTTTTTCATTGTACCCGTTTATTTTCTCCTACATATGCACGTGCGTCCGGAGCTCTCAGCTCGCGGGCTTTGATACCCGGACGCCGCGCCTAAATGTTGACACTCGGAGACACGTCAACTGTCGCGACGTGAAAGCAAGCGGTGGAATAGAAAACGGCAATGTCGGTGACCTTATCCGTGTTTGGCCCGAATGCGTCGCCGTGGAGCAGCGGAGTCGTTGGCGACATTTCTTTTCTTTTCGCTTGTCGGCTCTGCGCAAACGCACTAATAATTCGAGCATAAAGCGAAAGAAACGTTTACGCAGCAGCGCAAGTGAAGCTTTCTTCCTGTCTGCCTCTTCCAATAAGCTCCCGGGTAAAATACTATAGAAGGAAACTGTAGGCAAATATTATCGTTGGATTATTAAAATGTCCCCCGCTTGAACGTTACGTTTATGAATCGTCGAAAAGATTGCTAAAGCCTGTATGAATGCCTGTCGCACGCGACTACGTCATGTGCAAACAAATCCTTTGACTGAACAATCTTATGTTATTCTTCTGTTTAAGAAAATAATTGCACTCTTCTCTCTGAAATTTATCAGATGAGTGGAGGAACCCATCCTTTGTAGAATTGAAATTCCAAGATTGTACGTTCCTTTCATCTGTACGGCCTCACTGTCACTCGCACCGTGTTCATGCGCTCGGAAAAAAAAAATGAGACTGTGAATTGCTGTAATACCTTAAACAGAGTCGTAAAATTATTGCTTCCAAAGCCTGACCATGACCAAAGAAGAAAGCGCGAATGAATACGCAAACTGGGCTACGCAAGCTGGGTTGCATGCTCAAGCCTCTCCATAGCCAGAGTTTATCTGGCCCCGCGTTACGTTCTGTGGGACTAACACAACAAACTCTACACTAATGGTCTGCGACTGCGCGGTTACAAGCACAATAGGCGCCTGTTGTGATTTTAAAGCTTTTCCAATAGCAGCGAGGCATCACCATCTCCTAAATTATACTACTCTGAGCAAGGCTTCACACTGAATTCCCGAAGTTCATTCAATAAAAAAATCCACAGTTTGCACATTTTATTCACTTAAATATATCGTGCTAGTTAACATCGTGTTTTAGATTTCCACTCAAGCGTCCTTCACACCAAAGAAGTAAGAAAAAGCTTAACACCACATCATTTAGGACAGCAAACCTATTATTTATAGATTATCAGGTTCTTCTTTTTACGAAACTCTACATTAATTGTAATAATCGGAATAAAATAAAAAATTGTCTTGGATTACACTTTTCTCATTTATGTTACTCCATGCAAAGTACTACACTGATCCATCTATTGTATAAAGTGATGATAAAAGGGGCCCTGAACAACTTTTTCTCAAAGTCGAGAAAGGAAAGGCATATAAAGTTAAAAAGGCTATTTCATAAATACTTTCCCATCAAAAGTGCTTCAGTGCGTTCAATAGAAGCGAAGTTGTTAGCAATCAAATACGGCCTCCGTTGGCCTCCCGTTCCTTCTTCAATGTCAACGCTCGGCCTTCTAAATGTCACCGTGGCGCGAAGTTCAAATTTCATTTTGGATAGGAGAGGATAGTATAGGATAAGATTGGATAGGATAGGATAGGATAGACAAACTTTATTAAAGAAATAATAAGAATAATCGCTAATGGTTGGGGCCCCTAGTCCAGGGCTCCGCTGTCTCTTGCCATCTTCACAGCTCTCTGGATCAGCTTGAGCTGGTCGTCGAGGGCTAAGCTGGACTGCAGTGTTTTTTTTATTGAGATAAAGACTTGCTCTTAAGGCATAATTCTTGGTGCGTATATGTGTATTATATGTGTGCTGTGAGGCCTGTGTTGTGTATGAATTGAAGCAGTGTTTTGTGGAATCTGTTGTCATGTATCCAGCGGTCATAGCTGGTTGTCACTCTGTAGTGGAGGCCGGCTTGTAGTAGGAGACGTGAGCGTTCCGATTTTAAACCAGTACATATCCATATTAGGTGGTATGCATCTGCTTCCATCACAGGAACGGAGCAATATGGACACGTAGCACCCAGTGGTAAATGCGACCAATTCCACCTTGAGATAACAGCCGGTGTAAGGGCCACCCCAGCCCGAAGCCTCCTAAGCACAACTTCCTCCGCCCTAGTGATGTGAAGGGGGAGGGAGCAGGCACACGGTGGGATAAGAGCGCATGTGTCCTGCCGGAGAAAATTTTTACAGGCTCGGAGCTAGTTAAGGGGTTGAGGTGGGAGGGGAATAGGTGGAAGATCAGGATTAGGAGGGCAGTGTGCCTGCTGGTCAGCAGCAATGTTGTGAGGGTTCGCTGAATGGCCTTGAATTCAGTGTACCTTCACGCAAGTAGCCGTTTTACTATTCATAGTGTGTATTGTCTCGCAGATTTCCATCGCCTTATCAACCTTCTTGAGCTCCTGAATAGCCGCTAAAGAATCAATGAAGATATCTAGTTGCTTGATGGTAGGCAGCTTAGATCTCGCATCTTGTACAGCGTCGTGGATGGCTTGAAGTTCCATTACTAGAGCGCTGGCTTCCGTAGATAAATAGCGCTCGTGGCCGCTGATGAAATTCTGCGTAGTACTGAGGAATGATGTCCTTCCGCCGTCTGGGGGAATGGCAGCATCCGTATAGACTTTGCAGGTGTTAGCGCATGATGCATCGACGATATTATGTTCGTCAATAATACCTGTTGTATCGCTGCGTCGTAACTTCGTTGGCTTATTAGTTGTGATGCTGGTGAAGTCCCAGGGAGGCATTGGATAGGGCTGATTGTCAATCCGAGAGCCGCGTTGAAAATGAGCATGCAACGCAGCGACAGCCGGAATAAGTTGCTTTTTATTGCACGTGCTTGTTCACGTTGCCACATTAGCTCTGCAATTGTGTTGAGCTGGGCACCTTCCTGTAAGGTTGGTATCGGAGGGATGCGGGGCAGTGCTGTGATTGTGCGCATAGCATCGCGATTAATCGTCTCCAACTGTGCCAGCTGTGCCAAAGTCAGCCGTTGAAATTGTGCCTGATATAAAATTCGTGGCTGCAAGACTGCACGCACCACCCGTCGAGCTACGTCAGTACGAGCTCCAGCTGCTTTTGCTGCAATGAGACGAATAAGGTGAAGTGTTTTTGTCGAACTCTATCTGGTTTTACTAAGCCAGTGTGCACCACTGCCGGAGTGGTGAATATAGAGACCCAGTGTGCGGACCTCAGAAGCCTCAGGGATTGTCACTGCGCCGAGTCTAAATGTAAAGGGGTGCTGCATGATTCTTGTGCGTCCTTTCTTGTTGGCCACCACAACAGAACTTGATTTTTGGGCGGAAATGTCCAACCCTGCTTTCGGAGCATAGTTATTCAGAACATCAAGGGCTTCTTGAAGCTGTTGAGTTTGTCTAGATATATCTTCATGCACGGACCACAAAGTGACGTCATCTGCATAGATTAAAAACCTCACGTCTGGAATCCGACGTAGTTGCCAGGCTAGAGGTATTAGAGCAACGTTGAAGAGAAGAGGAGCCAAAACCGAACCTTGTGGGACTGCTCTGTTCGATGTGAAGTATCTTTCTTGCCTTCCATCTACTCTAATCGCAAATGTGCAATTCTGAACGAATGAGTTGATGAATCTTATCACCCGCGGTGGAAGTCCCAGGTCGCTGAGGTTGTCTATCATGATTGCATGGTCTACGTTGTCATAAGCTTTCGTTATATCTGTTGCTACTACCGTGCGCACAGCGTGACTGTGTGGTGAAACATGTAAAACATCGTCTGATAAGATAGAAAGTCCGTCTTCAGTTCCCAAGTAAGAACGGAATCCAATTTGAGCAGGATGATATTTATAGTGGCGTTCAAGCCCCCAGGAAACACGTGCGGCCTTCATCTTTTCAGCGAGCTTGCAGACAGTTGAGGTTAGTGAAATTGGACGTAAAGACTGCAGGCTATTTGGAGACTTCCCTAGTTTCGGAATCGCGACAACAATTGAATGCTTCCAATCAGGTGGAACGTTTCCAGTCTCCCATACTTTATTAATAGCCTGAAGAAGTGCGTCGAGAGCTGCTCCTTCCATGTTCTTGAAAACCTCATAAGTAATACCATCGGGACCAGGTGTTGTTCGTTGCTTCGAAGTTTCAATCGCCTCTATTAGTTCGGCCATACTGAAAGGGCTGGATATTTCGGATTTGGAAGTTGTGTCAGACTCATCAATTTTGGGGCAGCTTATAGTTGACGCTTGATCGTATTTCGGGAAAAACGCTTTCGCAGCGTGTTCTGCAAATTGAAGTGGCGAACTCTGCATCGCTAACCTAACGCTCGCTGCAGGGTCAGGTTGCTTATGACCGCGTTCCATTGACCGCAACGTACGCCAAAGTGCTCTGTTTCCAATGTCCGATCCAAGATTCTCGCACCACTCATACCATCGTCGTCGAGAAAGTTGCTTTACGTGCCGACGCACCTTCCCCGCTATATGGTTAGCACGTGCACGGCTACCTGGTGTATCGGGATTCCTCGACGCATAAATTTCTGCCTGACGTCACTTTGCCCAAAGTTGCAAAAGGGCGAGGTCCGGTTGAGGTTGTCCCTCGTCAACTGTGGTTACACCGGTGTTCCTCCGTAGGAGTTCTTGCAAAGCGGGAAGAACTTCTGAGGGCTCTGAGGGTACTTTATCAATCGATGATTCTCGAAACTTATCCCAATGCGTGACTGTTACTCGCCATCGAATTTCCTTTATGCACGTTCTGTGCAAACCAATCATTATTGGCATATGATCACTGCCCCATATATCTGGTTCCATCCGCCACTGCGGCATTCCAGGACCCAACCACCAAGTGAGGTCTGGAGCGTTTGTTCTAGATACTGCGGGTACAGCACAGGTAGCCACAGCGTGATGGTTCAACAGTGTAAAAGTGGCATCGCTCATAATGTTTTTAACTTGGTATCCTCTTCGGGAATTGTACTTGTACCCCCATTCTGTATGTGGGGCATTGAAGTATCCACCCACGAGAATAGGAATTCCCGGGTACCTAGAACGGAGTGTGCGCTGTGGTCTGGCGTAGAATGACACTAGAATGACAGGAGTCTTCACTGGTCGTGTCAGGACCCCGACAACTTCTTGATTACCACTACACCATGGCTCCAGATCAATCACTGTGTGAGCAATATGCGATCATATATAAACTGCAGCTTTTCCCGGAGCTGAAGCCATTGTAGTAGCACGTCTATCTCTGATAGATGGGTTATGATGCCCATTAAAATTGGACAGGGAGCACAGCTTATTATGCTCTTGAATAAGCAGTGCCCATACATGTAGCTTATTGTATTGAAGCTTGGTTTTAATTTCTCCTAACTTGGAGCTTAGGCCCCGACAATTCCATTTAGAATTACATCCTGTAACAGCTGCTGCAGAGAATTAGCCATGATGCAGGCAATTCTGAATGAGCAACGTTAGTCGAGCAAGTTGATCTAAAACTGCTGTCCAAACAGCTTGGTTGACCTGTTGTGCCGGACGGGATCTAGGCGTAACGGTGGCATTCGCAGTGGTTGATGCGTCACGTGTTGGTCCTGTTTTCTGACGACGCAGAATTACCAATTCTTTATGTTTGCGTAGTCGCTCAATCTCTCTGGCCAGTGCGTCTATCCGAGCGTCAATGTCATCATGGTCATCATCCGACTGATACAGAGGTTCCGGTAATTTGTTTCTTTGTCTGCGACTGCTTTCCACGTTTAAGAACAGAAGAATACAGTTGTGTTTCTGGGGCTTTTTCTTCTTCTGCCAAGAGCATCTCTGACACTTCTGCAAGAACCTCATAACGATTGTGTGTTGTTACTATAGTCGTTTTTGGTATAGCCTTTCGTATCCGTACTGTGGCCTTCTGTTTAGTCGGACAATTTGTGCTTGTCATATCGTGCTCATCAGATTTACATGAGCCACATCGATATCGTGGTTGGCCTTCTAGTGTGAGCTTTTCTGGATCAATAGTACGCTGTGGGCAAAATGCCTGCATGTGTCAACGTTGAAAGCAGCGGTAGCAGAATATCGCCCGAGGTAGGTAGGGTTTAGCTAGCAATATGCAACCATAGTAATAAAACCGTTCTGGGATACATCGAGGGCCCTGTACCATCACTAAACATGTACGGCTTTTGCCCATGAATCTTGCTGCGAGCACCCTGTGTGTCGTGGAGGTCAATTCACGACATATTATCTCAGGGGTGTCTTCCGGGTCAATGCCATAGACAACACACCTCTGTATATTAGGGCCCGATGCAAATTAGCACTGTGCAGGTAGGTGTTGATGTTCTGACAGCGGGATAGATGTTAAAGTGCACATTTTCTGCACATCACTGAGAGATGTCAAGTGCACAGTGATCGAGTTGGTGGATTTATATGCTGCGAACACTTTGTATCCAGTGGTTTCAAGAGATTGGTCGATGACCCTTTGCACATGTTTTGTGGCTACTGAAGTTATGTCGTAGCATGAAAGGGGGCGTATATGAACTCGATAGGACTGAGAAGGGGTGGGCGTTGGGTAAGACTGAGAGGGAGCGGGTGTAGGGGAGGCCGTGGAGGAATTGTCTGGGGTGGCCCTTACCTTTTTTACCGGTTGCTCTGATGCGATGGCGTCTTGTTGAAGCACGTTGATAGGGGGACCTCGCTTGGCTGCATTCGTCGAACCGCCAGAGGGCTTCACGTCCATAGGGTCACCAGATAGGTTCACATTCACATCACGAAGTGGACTGTCCTTCGGTGTTGCATCTTGGGCATTCGAGCTATCGGTTGCACACTTCGGCTGGATAGTTGGCATGGATGTTGTCAGGCGCAGCACACCAGTGGAAGGTACAGATGAGGAGCTCACATCTGGCACAAACACTTCATCGTAGGGCAAGCGCCGCGGCGCAGCCGCACTAGGCCTAAGCGCCAGCCGTGCTTGTTTTGAGTCTATCAGACGAGCAGGATCAGTAGGACAAGGCAAAGAAGGTCCCGATAGGCTTCCGAGGAGCTTCGTATCCGGGTAAGGGCGAGATTTTCTTTGCTGTCGAGCAATTTCCAAGGAACCCAAGGAAACCACGTCTGCGTGGAAACGTCGTCGTCGTCGTTTCTTTTTCGTCTCCCATTGCTCCCTCGTGTTGTTCATGTCGTGGTGTTTTATGTTGCGTAGCGTGCACTCCCACGTGATGTGGTCTATGGGTGGTGTGGCCCCACATTACGGGCAGTCATCCTTGTGGGCTGTAGGGTCTATGCGATCTAATATGTGTAGGCTCGTGTAAGTGCCTGTCTGGAGCCTACGCCAGGCAGCGGCATCCTCTATCTTTAGATTTCGATGGGGTGGTGAATATCGCAAGCGACTCCCTTTGTGGTAGTTTACGACGGCTGAATACTCGAAGTCGACAGGGTTCGGGTCTTCTGCAGCCGGCGGGATGATTGCTCGGTTATGCACGAATCCTCGAGCTGATCTGTCGTCCTGCAGGTTACCCCTGATGCCAGTGTGGCCCGGTATCTAGATGATGGTTCGGGTGGTGATGTCCTCAGTGTCCTCCTTGAGTATTTGGGCTAGTACTTGTGCAGCATGTCTTCCGAGTCTTCCCTGTAGGAAGTTGCGGCAGTCCTGCTAGGAATCCGTGAGAATCATCAGTGGTTTGTTTGCGTGTTGGCCTTCGCGGATGGCTAACGCTATAGGCAGCTGCTCGGCTTCTGTGATTGTGCAGGGGCGGGTCGATGCAGCGGAGGTAACGTGACCTCGGCGAGCGCATACCACTGCCACTGCGCCCTTGTTCTTCGTCCCATACATGGCGGCGTCCGTAAAACGGGCCGTGCTGTGAAACCTGAATGTTTTCTCCGTGTACTGGGCCCTTGCTCTCCTTCTGCTGGAGTGTAGGCTCGGGTCCATGTTGTGTGGTATCGAGGAAACGTGACGCCTGTCCTGGACGTGACGAGGTATCGAGCAGGTTTCTTGAGTTCGTGTTGTTACGTAGACGCCACGTCGTCCGATTTTGTTGCCTACGACGCACTAAACGTAAGCCAAACGCGGTTGTCCGCAGCGAGCGGCAGTGCGCTCAGCTTGTGGACTCGTGGCGGCACCCCGCGGCGGTTGCGGCATCTAGGTTACGTAACAGACCGCAGCTACCAATAACAGCCGCGCATGGGAATCCGCTTTATTACGAAATGAAGCGTCAGAATAGAATGAGGAGCAGGCTTCTGTTGACGTTCGAGAGAAAGGTGACTTCGCACTCCGCTTGCGAGCTCGACGCACCTCTGATGAGAGCAACGCTTGCCTGAGATGTTCACAGCAGCGTATGCTACCAGCGGACTATGTTATTTCATCAATCCCGAGGGGTGGTTCAGGGGCCTTTTAAAATATTTTTGTGACGTACATCTTTGTGCTGTAGTGCTGCATAGAAAGTGCACAGCAAGGTAGCGAGAAAAGCCAAATAGTTTTAATACCCTGGCATATTTTCGTCGCGTACTTTTTTCAAGTTGTATCTAGTGTACAAGGGCAAACCACGGGAGAGCCACAGTAGAGGAGAGAGTAATGGATACTTTCAATCTGCGTCAGTCCTTATTTTCTTTTTTCAGCGGCATCGATTTCTTCAGGCTAGATTTCCTAACGCAGTCCGCGTTTAGTTAAAGATCAGTGTTGTGAAAACACGATCTTTGTACGCGGGAAGAAATCTGGACTGTTCGGATTTTTACACATATGCGGACGGTGGTCTGACTGGCTTTAATAGAACAAGCAAAAGAGTATTCGACTGGAATAAATTTCGAAACGGAAGCCCCTTCAAGCAAGCCACCTGAAACTGAACGGTCTTCGCAGTTGCTTAAGATTGAGCTTGCCACCACGTCGGCCCAACTATAGGAAGTTAAATGTACAAAATCAAAAGAAAAGAATGGGGCAGTTGTTACGCAAACACGGAGGAAGGATTCCTTGCTGCGCCAGCCGGGGGAGGCACCAATTATGGGAGTGAAGAGACAATGCGAGGCCAAATAATGGTCATCTCACCGCACTGCAATCTCGCTCTCTCGTCTTTCAGCTGCTGTCAATCTTAAGATTTTTGTTGTCTATGGTCTCTTCGACCGGGTTACTTGTTTCTATGAACCACTGAAAGTATGGCACGTCCTATGGTAGATCATTAGGGCTGTAGCCGAGGCGAGGGGTCTACTAGAGTCGGTCATTCTGTCTTGTTTTATTTGTATACACTTTCTTCTCGGGAAGAAAATAGAAGGAACCGTATACTGACATTTAACTTTGTTTGCAAGCACCATATCCTTTTGAAGTCCTTCTTTGTTTTTTTTTCTCTTTTCAATCTTTAAAATTAGTTCATATAGTTCTAGGCTCAGTCTGTAAAGAAAGGTCTTCACGCATTATCTCAGATTGTCCCTTGCTGCAACCGCATGGCCTCTGAGATCATTTGCTCACCCTCTCGAATACAGCGAAAATAGATCATTATGAGACACTTAGCCCTTCACTGAAGCGCAGCAGCCATGGCCTTATCAGCGAAATTACGCGCGTGATCAGATTTCAACACGGTCCTTACTTTACTCCTTCTTTTGCGTACTTTCGCATTTGCGGAGACAAGATATTCATCAACGATTACAATACTCCCTAACGCGAAATGCGTGTTTTTATTTCGCGATATATTGGCTGGCACGGGTAACTTGTCTCGTGCAATACATTGTAAACCGAGCGATGTGCGCCTCGCTAATCAGGCGATCGCGAGAGGCAGCGCGTGGGTGACATGTGGGCGCGATTCACAGCAGCCGCCACGCTACTCATGCAGCGCTTTGTTTCCATACAGACGACGCGCGCTACTCTGGCGCCATATCGTAGCCATCCTCACCGCCCAGCCTGTCTTGCGCGGCGCTACGCTTTTATTCGCACGCTTTGGTTCCACCAACGACGAGAGCGGCCCTTCGTCGCAGCAAAATCGTGCCACCAGTGTCAGCTGCGACAACAGCCAAAGGAGCGTCACATCGAGCCTTACTGGTAGCCGCTCGCCATCGCCCCACACTGGAGCAGTGATTACCGTCACACGCTCTGGTACCGTGGACTGACTTCAACAGCTGGCGCCGCGGGCAAGCGTAGCCCTTTCCATCTCATGCCACCCTCGGAAGTGCAGATGAGATCGCCCATGTTGGTACAGATGCCGTGGTCAGCGGCTACTCAGCGCATGTGCAGGCCGTCTCCCCTCCGCTCCTCATCTGCTTTCCGCTTTATCACTATAGCCTCCTCCTCCCCTTTCCTCGTCATGCGCGCTGCTTTCATCTACCGCTGCGCTCAGCGTTCGCTTTCAGCTTTCTCTGCGCTCGTTCGCTCGGTTACGAGGTATAACAACGCCGAGGCACACCGACGCTCAACGCAGGAAAGGGTGCCGAATAGCTGCGCTCTAAAACAAAATTGAAACTTTGGAATCGAGTAGCGGCTCACAGAAGGCGAACCGCACCAAAAAAAAAAATGAACAATGCGGGCGCTGTCCTTCGTCTCGTGTGCGCTGCTACTAGAATACCAAAATGTACGAACGCGCACAGCTCCAAATTTTTCGGTTCTACGTTAAAAATTAGTCTTGGTGTTCTGTCGAATTTAAGATTTTTTTTTTACATGCATTTCTGCCTAAGCCTTAGCACCAACCAACGCCCCCTCTATTTTTTTCAATGCCAGGGTAATCGCTCGCTCCGTGATGGTGCGCCTTAGATCACTGAGTTGCCGCGATACGACGCTACCCAGAAGGTACGACTAATTTAGGCACGCCTGCTTGCGTCACACGTGCGTCTGAGCTCGCGGCGCCGCCGTTACACTCGAGTTGCGGTAGACGCTCCGTCTCTGCGCCTGTCAGGTTATCGCGCGTCTGTCTGCCTTCCTCCGACTTTCTCTGCGTGGCGCCACCAAATGGTACTCTCTGTCCCACGACCGTAAAGCAGGCGCGAACGCTAGCCGATGGGGGGTAGCAGGAAAGGACGATAGGAGAGGATGGTGAACGGTTGGATCGTCCGCATCGGGGTGGAACTGAAAAAAAAATATATAGAAGGTGCTGCACTGACAAAAACGTTTAAGCGCACAAGAACATGAGGGCGTATAGAGTCGTGCTCTCTAAAGGGTTGCAGAAAATAGCGCCTCTTCCTCTTCACAATCACACACAACGAGATGAGGACGGTGAAAGAAGACACACGAGTGCTAACTTGCAACACTTATGTTGTCAGCAATTAGATTGTGCTCTCGTGTGCGTGCGTGCGTGCGTGCGTGTGTGTGTGTGTGTGTGTGTGTGTGTGTGTGTGTGTGTGTGTGTGTGTGTGTGTGTGTGTGTGTGTGTGTGTGTGTGTGTGTGTGTGTGTGTGTGTGTGTGTGTGTGTGAGAGAGAGAGAGAGAGAGAGAGAGAGAGAGAGAGAGAGAGAGAGAGAGAGAGAGAGAGAGAGAGAGAGGAGGCGGGTGGCGGCGGGGGAAGGGTCAGATAACTTGTAGCTTTAAGTTGTAACCTCGTGTACTCCTGAAGGGCAACACTTTATTCCCAATCTCTCACTTCTTTGGTCTACAACCACACTTGCCGATAGGTCGTCATCGCTTCGTCTAGCACTGTACCGAGTTCTTTTCTGTTTTAAACATCGTCCTAAGAACACCCAATGTTAAAAAACGGGACGCAGACATATACAGAAACAGAGAGGTAACATAAATAAAGGTGGCTCTGAAAAGTGACTCAGTATTAGCGTGTCTCGACCCAAGGGACCTTCCCGGTTTGAGAACCTCAGGGTCTGTACCTCACTTTCTTGTCTTCTTCACTCCGCCACTGCTGCAGCCTGCATCAGAGGAGTCGTTGTTGGGGCTTCAAATTTCCCGCAGAAGTAAGAATATAGACCCATAGCCGTTTCTTGGAACACAACCTCCTCGTTTTCTTTTTCTTTTATTTTCCACTTGATTTCTTTCGAACTTCGGCTATTCAGACTCGGATCGAACTGCAAGAGGTCTGCTTCGCGTCGTATTTCATGAGTCTTTTCCTTGTTTTTCTTTCTTTTTCTGTTTCTGTCTGTTCTTCACGCGATTGGCGAAGATATACGGGTCTCTCCTGGGTCGGACACTTGGTCGTGCGGGGACTCCGCAAAGGGCCTAAAAATTGCCGCCTTCAAAATTGCTCTTGTTTCCCGCTCACACAGGGTCACACTTCACGACTCCCTGCCCTGGCCGTACGTCGGTTTTCTTTCTTGCTCTTTTCCTATCTTTCTCTCTTCCTTTGTTTCTTTCTGTTATCGCCCGTTGTCGTTCTTCGTTTTCGTGGTTCTACTTATTCGCGACAGAAAGTCACTGGCCTCCAACGCCCTTCGTTTATAACTTACTATGTCTCTATATCTGTATTTTAGTTCTATGATTGGGTCTTGGATTTCGGCAAATGGCGGCTTCCAATATGGTTCTGGCCGACATTTAGACATCGTCTTCAGACGAAGTGATGGTGCCAGCAGCTGTAGAAGGGGTCCCTGCCCATTCTCCTGCACAGATTACAGAGACTCTCTCCCTCGGAACTAGCGGCTCGAACTGAGGCGATGTTTTATCACGGCATCGAGCGAGACAGCGCGTCCTCACTCCGAGCTATAATTCTTTACGGCCGTTTTTTGTTGCCCCCTAGTCGGCTCTTCACCCGTACTTTCGTTGTACATTACGTATTGTGTATAGCCTGGAAATGGCGTTTGTGAGCGTTAAATAAAAGCGCGAGTATATCGAGGTGGCTTTCCTATATAGCTCGTCCCCAGACGGTGAAAAGGGATACGACTCCGAAGAGTGCCTTAAGCGCAGATTCCACAACGAAGAAATCGAGATATATTCGATATGTTGTCGACATTGTCCTGGTCTACTAAGGCGAAGACGACTAGATCTCTGCGGTAGCTCGCT
Organism: Dermacentor variabilis; assembly: GCF_050947875.1. Taxonomy (NCBI): domain Eukaryota; kingdom Metazoa; phylum Arthropoda; class Arachnida; order Ixodida; family Ixodidae; genus Dermacentor; species Dermacentor variabilis. Next base: position 90,244,229 of record NC_134571.1, on the reverse strand, counting down.
GGCTAGGCATTCTGTGCCAAATCAGTTCTGTTATGCCGGCGCAGCGTTTGATGACTTCCGCGGGTCATGAAAGTGTGTCGACGTACAGTAGACGAATGTCGCCTGTAGGAAGCGCATTTATGCTGGAGGTACAAAATAAGCTGTTCTATAAAGCAAAAAAAAAAAAGAATTATCTGATTGTCAGCAATCACTGCAACAATAAGCTGCCGGCTACTTATGTGTTCAAACTTCGTCTTATTTTCTTTATCTGTCTCTTTCTCTTTCTCCTTGCTACCCAGCTACTCAAAAGATCAATAAGTCTAATAGTATTCTTTTATATATATAGAACGCATTTTTGACTACCGTATGCTCAAATCGAGGCAGACATAATATATCAGAATTATATTTTAATGGGTTTGGAGCTTCTTCTATTGCAATAGTACTCACGATGGTACTTTCATTTATATAGTGAACGATATTACCAAACATTAAGACACAGCTCAAACAGTGATAATGACCAGAGATCTCAATTAAAAAAAAAATTAACGCCTGTGCCAGCGGCTAGCAGACTCCCGCCGGTGTAAGTGCAGATCTCGCCAAGTTCTTAACGAATGAGAGCATATACAGTAGTCTCCACGGAATCGACTTCATCCAGACAACCCTTGAGGCTTTCGTACCACGCACGTCCTGACTGGCGTGCCTTCGAGAAAGGCGAACCTTCCGTGAAATGACCGCTGGCGGTCAATACTGCGCCCACAACAATGTCCTTCTCATATTCGATCCAAGCCATCTATGTTTATCGCGCTGTACAGATACGCCTTGCGGCGCGTTCATATTTGCGCACGTGTGCGTGTGCTCGGCAATGTTTCATGTTTCCCTAATTGCGCGCGAAATAACGGCCAACCGGGTCACCTTAGCATAAGCTTGTTCGCTTTCCACTGAATGTATTTTCTTTTTCTCCCGGCGCAAAATCAAACACGATCGTATCGGCCCGGTTGTTTCGCTTTTGCTTTCACCTTATCTGAGAACACTATTTTCGCGTTCCTCCGAGCAACCAACGAGGAGCTCACTTTCGGCCGATAGGCCAACGTAGCTAAATGGAAATATCGATCTGTGAGCGCGAGCTAGGTCAGTGACGAAGCGGGGCCCAAGTGAAATATGGTCGCCGATTCACGGATGACCCGGCATCCCTTTTCTACTTTTTACTTTCGTCATTCCCGTTCCTGTCGCGGGATCATGCGGCATAGCCACTCGCAAATATGACCACGAGGTCACCCATATGCACATTTGTCACCAGCTGCTGCGCGGCGGCCGCGATCACAGAGCGCGCAAAAAAAAAAAAAAATTGCGACCCTTCTGTGGCCTGGCACAGATATAGCTATAGGTAACAAGAACGAATAGCGCGAGCGGAAAGCCCGCATTTCCTGATCAATGTCGCCGTCGTTGTCGTCGGAGGCGGCTGCCCTGTTTCCCATGGGAGGACCGGCCTAATCCCCATTTCCTCGAAACGACGTATATGCGACCGGCAAAAAAAAAAAAAAAAAAGGACCAGAGCCTGCTTGCGCAGGGAAGGGACACGGATGCGGGGAAGGAAAACACGCCGATCGCAAGCACTGCGCTCGCCGGCCTAACACGACATCGTTGCGGCGATTGCCCCGTTTCCTCCACAGTGCGGTGCATATGTACACAGGCATAAAGTAAGCCCCACGGCCCGGCACCAACCGAACAGGTCTCTGTTGGTCGCCGCGTCCTCGGCGGCATTCTACTCCACGAGAATGTCTCTTTATGCGAGGCCCTCTTGAGGATCACCGCTCCCAGACCATACGCAAACACTGGGGCCCTCGTATACGCAGCTGAGATATACGTGTACCTTGCGTTTTACGACGATACTGATGACGTCATGAAACAGTAACGACTGCAAAATCACTATGAGATGTTAACGACCAGCGTTTCGTCAGTTTGCTTTATTTCTTTTTTTTTTTTAGCGCTACATATATATAGGGACGGAAATCTCTGAATAAACGTTACCTTAGTGCAAACCGAATTTTTCAGAAGAATATGTCTGAGTTTACTGATAAAGAAATGTTGTCTGGTATCTTGCCGCACCCGGCGTTATAAGTAAAAAAATGCGCTTGGTCTTATTTTTCTTCTTTACCTTGTTGCATGCTGGCCAAGCAACACCAGGCTTTGCTCCTGGCTAGTAACCATAGCAACTGATGCTTCCAAGCTTTTTTTCCGACGACGTTTTTCTCAACAACGTCATAATAGCGCTGCTTTCCTTTCTTTTTCTTTTCTTCTTCGTTTCTTTTTACTTCGCTTATCAATAAATACAGCAAAATTTCCGCTGTACAAGAAGATAATTGTCACATCCTCGAGCTCGCGGCATCAATTAAAAGGTAAAGTTAGAAAACAGAGAAAAACAATTCTTGACCTTCATTGACCATGGTTAAGAGTGATCAGTCGTTAGCGCGCCTCCGGGGAGGAAAGACTCGTTAACTGCATGCGATAGTGAAGCAACGTTAACCGCGTTTGCGCAAACGAGCGCACGCGTCCCGGCGACCTCAATCAACTGGCTATGACACACTGCTGGGTTTGCGCAAGCGTATACGAGGCCATCTTTCCTCCGGACGACAAATACTCGAGGGATAAGGCTCGAAAAGACGGACCCGCCGTAATAAAGTTTTCTGGCCAGTTTTGGCCGCAGTAATTCCATTCGCTCAGTTAGCATGTAATCTTACGGCTACCTTCTTACTCGAATAACGGAGTGAACCACATAAAACCGTCCCAGGAAATAGCAAACGTGAGCGAAGAAAACAAACTGTTCATCTCAAAGCGCGGTGTTCTTTGCCCGTAATATTACCACGTAGGCAAAGAGAAAGCGCGGGAGATTTAGGGCGGTCGTGGAAACGAAGTTAAAGAGAATAAAATGAATGAAGCATCAGTAAAACAGACAGAACAAAGGGAACGTCCAGTCGCTCGAGGCGCCAATTTCTCTGCGAAAACGCGCGGCTCACTTTTCTTTTTCTTCATTCCGAGGGCGAAAGATCCCTAATCGCTTTACTGGACATGTTCGCTTGCCTGCAAATTACCCTCGTCGTTCTCGACCGCGCGGGCTTGCTGTAAAACAAAAGGCTCCGTCACGGATGATTGACGAATGCTCGTACGTCTTAACAGGTCATTTCTTCCGGCCGCTCTTGCTGCCCTCTTAAGAGTTTCTCCGCGTGCAGAGGGAGGTACTGCGAAATGAAAAAAAAGAAAGAAAAGATCAGCGAGAAGCAACCAAATTTCGGGGCGAAGCAAGGAACCATGTACGTATAAGGTCGCCACAGCGGCGGAGAATGGACCATCGTGCCCGAGAAAAAAAGAAACACAAAACAGAAAGAAAACGTTTGGGCGGAGGTCATTCATACACGCCGAAATAATTGGAATGGCTTAAGGCTAATTTTGCTTTTTTTTTTCAGTTTGAGTTGTCCCCCCCCCCCCCCTTTTTTTTCCACCACTCGTTTCTGAAGCGACGATCTTGCGGGTAAATGAAAAGCGAGCAGACACGGAGGAAAAGAATGGCCGCTCTTGGCGTATATATAAGGGCGCCTCCGGCGTAGCCGCATAATGATGAGTCTTACAATGAAATGAAGAAAAGGAGACACGTGAGACCGAAACTGGGAAAGAGCGAGAACGGAAGATGCTGTGAGTGGTTCCTGTGAGTGATACAAGATATATATGTGTGTATTTTATTGTTGTTTTTTGTTTCACTTTCACTTCCTCGCGGTCTTTACTATGAGTGCGCATACGTTCTCACCAACGGCTCTTAACATTTCCATCGTCTGCTCGAGCAGTTTCTATCCGCTTTCCAGCTCATGATACTGACAGCCGCGAGCGCCGAACGACGTCTGGAGAGACGGGTGGGATGGGAAAAAAAAACCGAAACGAGCTGAAATTAGAAAGAGATCGAAGCTACTGGAGAGAGAATGAGAACGGCACGGAGAAATGAAAGACACGACGTTCGATCCGACGTCGGTTCGTCCACTGGCATTCCTCCTGCATACAGCTTCCATTCCGACAGTAACAATATCACAGGCCTCTGGGATATCGCGGTGCGGGGAAAGCCCGTAGCGCGTGCGCCTATGTTTCATGAGTTCTTCACCACTCAGGTCCGTGCAAGGACGATGATCCCACCCTGTGGTAGTCTGCATTCGCTATTTCTTGTTTGAATTGGGTTTTACTTTCTCGGGCCACGGTTATTTGATTCAATCGTGGCATTTTGTGCGAACTTAATAATTCTCTGAAGAAACCACTCGCTCAGCAGTTTTTCTTGTCCTTGCGCAAGGGATTTCGTATCTATTGCGAAATAAATATGTCGTGGTTCTTCATCGTGCTATTTTACTTTGAGAAGGAGGTGGAGGTGGAAATAAAGAGAGAAGGTAGCGTACGATAAGTATAGCACCTGCATTTCTCAGATGTGTAAAACAACATCAAGGAAACGAAACGCTTTGTCACGGTCATCTGAGAAACCCCTGTTCATATACTGTGAAATAGGCCGTAATAAGAAAACACGACGCATCAGGCACTAACGAACAACTGCGAAGACCCGAAAGCGTGACGGTTTTAACTACGACATAAATGGGGGCGCCGCTATTGTTACTATTGTAGTTTACGAAGCACACACTAACTATTCATGAGGTAAAGAGCAGGCGGCACCGAAATTGTGCGCTCTCTTTTATTTATTATGTGAATAAAAAAAGGCGTACTCGCTTCTGTGTACCTCGGCACCACTTCATTGTAATGGATGCAATGAGTAATAATGAGCACCAATAAACTCGTACAATTTCAAGGAAGATACTCATAGGCTACGCGTGTAAAACGTGTCTTATCTCACTTGACTAACACACACTCTGCAACCACGTCTAGTAAATATATAATCTCCCCCGACTAGGGCAATGTTGAGAAAGACTACTCAATATGGGTGCGTCAAATTGTTTTGGCAGAAAACTGCATAGCTTGCACAGTCGTCACGCCATCACAACATACCCAGATGCAGAACACAGGAGTGTCGAAAAACTAATCAGAGGATAGAAACGGTTAGAAGCAAATATGGAAAGTTGTGGGCGGGAATTACATAAGAGCGCATCCATAACACTGTCACCGTAGAAATTGAGTTCTAAGCACAGGAACAACGAAAGGACACTTGAAGGTGACCGTCAGTGGGGCAACGACTGCCGCACGCTTCCACAAGGAAAAGAAATTGATGTTCATTTTCTTTTCGCTCTTTCTTTTCATCATGTTATTGCGGTAAATCTAAATAAAGCCCCACCCCCTCTCTCTGATGCATAATTTCACACAAAATCTTTAACTACTTCATTCGCAAAAGGTTCACAGCGCAGTACGGGCCGACATAGATTCTACTAGGCACCTTTCCGTCCGTTAACATCATTCTCACTCTTAACATTCAGCACCTGCAAGACGTGCAGCCGTTATAGTTGGTGGCATGCAAATTAGATCACTTCGCAAAACTCGCGCGCCCGCAGGAGCCAGACGTTGAGTCCAATAGGCGTAAATGTCAGCGCACTCGACGCCCAAAAGCCCGACGCTGCCATCCTTCCAGCACCCTCCTCGCGCGGTAAAACCTCGCCGCTTTCCTCTCGAATCAAGCCGAGCCAACCGCTGTCCGAAAGGGAAGAGAAACGCCACGCGCGAAGAAGCAGGGGCAAAAACTTCAGAACCCATTACGCCTTCACCATCTCCAGCGTGTCCCCAAACTAACATCGACGTAGGGGGCGAAGCCCAGAAGGGGCCCGACGTCCCAAAAGGACTTGTTTTCCATCTTTTGTCATCAACGACATCGCAGTGGTCCACTCCTTCCCTCTCTCTTTATCTGGCTCGCTCTTTCTCGGCTACTCTCCCTTCCATCGCTCTCCGCTTCTTCGCACACGAAGTGAAGAGAGGGGGAAACAAGTCGCGAAGGGATCAGAGAACATGGAAGCGTGCCTGCATTTAGGCCGCGAGACTTTCGCAAAACAAGACAAATTAATGCTTTGCCCTAAACGAGAACGGCCGCACTCTGTTCTCCTCTCCTTTTATTTTTACTTTTTACACCCTCTGTGGCACAAGCGCCAAAGAAGTGTGGCTGTCGGCGGGTCAGCCATCCAGCCAACCAAGCATCCAGCCATCCAGGCACGGGGGCCACAGCGAGCCAGTCAGCAAGCCAAGGAAGCCACCATCGCCTGGCCGACGGTCTCCGCAGGGCGGTATCCGCTATACGTTCGGGCGCCGTTAACAATGGAGCCCCCGTGGACGACAACGCGTTGCGGCCGAAAGAGTTTTCGGCCTGCGGTGTGCAGAAGCCCCAGAGTGAGAGCGCGCTCGCTCGCGACGTTATTTATGGTCGTCGCTGACGCCTGCCCCCCTCCCCCCCACCCACTCCTTTTCCGGCAGCATTGCAGTCGGCCGAAGCTTGCTTCGCTGCCTGCGAGTGTTGTAATTTTCTAAATGGTCGGCCTAATATTTTATTTAGCGCACGTGGAAACTGTTTGCTTTTTTTTTTTCTTCGGAAACACACGGCCTTTCCCCGACGGGCTCGCCACGATCAACGGCGCGTTCAACCAACGCTCCTCGTCTCGTATTTGCTTCGCGCCCTGGCGTTCTCGACGAGTATAGCGTTATTCCTCGCTTCCCGCTGTATAGTCACAGGACCCTTTATAGGCGATCCTGAAAAGTGCGGGAATAATAGGCCGCGCCCATCACCTCCCCACCTCCCTTCTCCTTTTCGACCACTCTTTGTTGGCCTATGCTGTTTAAAAGTGTATCATTCTGTGGCGCTTTCAGTTTACCCGTCACCATAGCGAAAATAAAAGCCCGCGCACAATAACAGCGGCGTCTAAGGGACCACAATGTTGCACTGTTGCCTGTTTAGTAATCTGCTAGGCGGTGCGCTGCGGCAATAGCGCGCTGGGAGACTCTGACAAACAGAATGGAGCAACACATGGCATTCTGCACATAACTTAGAGCGCTAAGGCTGCATGATACCATCTATACGAGGGTGCTGAGAGTCTCGCGAATTCCACGGCGGCAGTGCTGGTGAGTGCACAGACGATGCACAGTCCGGACCCATGATGTGCCATCCATACGTATTATGGTTAACTGAACTAGCTACATGTGTTTAGTTTGATACGCAATGAATATGAAGTTCAATGACCGATAGTGTTTCCCACTTTGCAGCCTAAAGACTGCTCCGCAAAGCTTGCACAGTTTATACGGTACAAGACCACGCGTGGTTAGTTATTTTCTGAAGAACAAACAATCGTTAGAGCATTATCGAAAGTTGTATAAGTTGGCTGCTAAACGACTTGATATCATCAGGAATAAGTATACATTCTTTTATCAATAGAAAACATTTATAATTGTGCAGTAACTATCTTTAAGCAATGTGTTTCAATTTCTGTTATTGTGCGTTGCAAGATTTATTCTGCTCTATGAAACGCTTCCGACGTATTCTTGCGATCGTGATCACTCATATGATTGCATTAGGGCGTTACTTATATATTCATATATATATATATATATATATATATATATATATATATATATATATATATATATATATATATATATATATATATATACACGCAAAATTGCTCATGTACTTAGATATAGGTATACGCGTTGACTAACCTCAAGTGGTCAAAATTGTCTGAAAGGGCCCCGCTACGGCGTGCCGCATAATCCTATAGCGCGGTTTCAGCAAGTAAAACCCTAACATCAATCTTTTTTCTAACGAATGCAAACTTGTTTATTTAGTGTCAAATAAAAATCTGCATGGTCGCATGAACCCCTTTCTTGTCATGTCGCTCATTCATATCGGTAGCGTCTTTTTCGGCATCACAAGTATGGACAAACCAGCCCAACAAGTACATATACATTCACCGTTCAAGCTGCCGTACGAAAAGCTTTTAAAGCAAATGGCTTTCTTCAGTTTTCTTTTTTCGTCTGTTTCCACGGTCGGTGACCGTATTTTGCATTCCGTTCACACTGCGACGTTTACTGTCCTTCTACGGTCGGAAAACGTCAAGTTAGCGTTATTTAATATTTCTAGGCAACAGCGACGGTTTCCCCTTGGTCTCATCCCGTGAACCAACGAGACGCAGCGCCTGCAGGGCCATGTACTGACGGCGTTCCTCGTCACCCCAGCGTTGTGAGACGCCTGGTACTGTTGCCGGGCCGCTGTTTCTTTTTTCCCAGGAGAAGTTGCTTTGTGTACTACGTCGCGCACCGGCATGTCGCACCCACGTATTGTTAGACCATCGTCCCAGAAGCTTAAGCGCAAAGCTAAACCTCCTTATCGCACGGTCAGTTCCTCCTTCGGGCGAAACTGGCCGTTTATATGGTCGCCTAATTATGAAGTTCTGAACTTGAACATCAGTCATATATTATTATTATTATTATTATTATTATTATTATTATTATTATTATTATTATTATTATTATTTCTGCTGCTGTTGTTGTTGTTGGGTGGTTTGAGTCAATTTTAGGGCTATTAAAGTCTTAAAGCAGCGAGCAGCGCGATTGATAATAACGACATGATGATGCCGTCCGCATGACGACAAAGACGATGTCAAAGCGCCTGGAGTGTCTTAGTACAAAATATTACTAGAAGGAACTCCCGCAGGAGCTGCAAGCATGGCGATTCATCCAGTAATGAATGATGGACAGTACATACATATTTGCTGACACTTCGTCCTCGTGGCTTCAAACGGCTTTGTGACCTTGTATAGTGATCGCATTCAACAAAATAATTATAGATTGCGTTATAAATGCGATAATTCACCAATTATTACGCATGTCTGCAGAGGTTAATTGCCTCGACGCGTTCAGAAAATTGCCAGTGCTTGAAACTTTAGAAACATAAAACGTAATGCATAATAAGGCAGGTAAAGCTCAAACAAAGCGCCTTAGGACGTCGCCTTAACAACTTATTTGGATGCAGAGAGTTCCGTAATACATACCATCACAAAAACGCCGCAAACACGAACATCAGGCGAATTCGTGTACTAACGTTCATTCATGTGATAGCGGAAAGATCTCAGCGCCATGCAGAGTTCCGTCTATAGTAGCTTTTGCAGAAGACCACTCAATGGTTTCGGTATTTCGCACGATATAGTGAATCAGCGCAGCTTACTGCTGGCGATGGTTTCGCATTTGACACACACTGAATGGAAATAAGATGGAAATAAGATTGTATTCAAATTTACCGCTGATTGGTGTATTTTATGGATTATTTGGAGCCTTATTTGAAGTCTTATGTTACGCGGCTTTTGCGATATCCAAACAGTATCTCTGTACTCAACCTTGTCTTACACAAACCTACTAAGTACGTACATTCGCACGGCGCTTCTTTATTATTAGCGTTCAGCTTGCATTGGTTCTGTGAGCTCTGTATCATCTCTCGTATGTTGGCTCTTTATATGAACGTAGCGTCGTTGGAAATGTGACAATCGCTCCATGGACATGACTGTGATGGTTTCTGCGTTATACTTATGAGTACGTTTCCATTGCTTAAGATCTTCACTGTTTTAGTGCAGAATAACCATCGTTCAGCTCGCTCAGGAGCTACGTTTTCTGTTTCCAAATCCAGTGTCTTTTCAGCTGCTTGCTTGTTTGTTTTTTGTTTGTTTGTTTTTGCTCTCTTTCACTGCTCGCAATCTTCCCGCGTGGAACTGAGAGAACTTTACGTTCCCTTGCGGAAAAAACTCATACAGCTCTGTTTTCTTTGGCACATCTTTTTTTCGCTTGCCGTTTACGAAGCGCGACATCAAATTGGCTTCAGAAGCGTCGAGTTCGCGCCGCAAAATGACGCTCTCAGAGGCAAGAACCACAGCATTTCAATGGAACGCGGATACGAAACAGCGCATACAAATATATACACATATACACGCTTCAGCATTAACAGCCGTGCCCACCAATCCCGAAGAAGAGGTGCGAACGCCCTCGTTTATACGTGCGGAGTATATATGAGCACGGGGGAGAACGCCGCGTCGACAAGGCCTTTTCATAGCGCGGCGCCCCGTCGTCGTCTTCGTCGTCATCTTCCCCAGAGCGGAGCCTCGTCGAGCGCAACCGAAGCGGTGTTAACGCGCGCGCGCGCTGCGGACACATAAAAGCAAGCCGCCTGCGCCCGTATCAGAGTGGCGCAGACGCGCACTCCGCCGTCGGTCCTAGTCGCTGTCGGTTTCCGATGGTACAGCGCAGCAGAGTTCTGCAGTATACGCGGGAAATAGGACGCGAACGTCGCCACTTCCAGTACGGAATGAACTCGGACGAGGCGCTTCGCGTTATGTAGGCGCTGTGCGTAGCCGAGAGGGGGAGCGATCGCTTCTTCTATACACGGAGAGGTTACAAATCGGGTGGTGGGCGGTTCACTTGCGGTTTGGCGGGCGCGGTATATGTATACACTTTGCGCGACACCCCAACGACGCTTGAGAGAGCGTGGGCAGCATTGCGTGTAGCAGCTCTATTCGCGATTCGTGGCGCTTTCGATGAGGCGAAGCTCGGAAGTGACGCCTGTCGCGTGGAGCGCTGTTCACGGGCGTCTACGCATGATTATCGCGAAAAAGGGTTTCCGGAGCGTCTGCCGTTTGGCGCCGTCAAGGAAAGGAGCGAAAACTCCGCGGCAAAATTTCTGTACAAGACGACGTCCCGACGGAACCACTCGAAGATTGCGGTCCTTTAGTTTGTCCAATGTTCGGTTTATCCATCCCGTCTGAAAGGTTTCTTCCCAGATAAGCATCAGGACGACACGCGAAAATTGTGCCAGGTAGGACCAGCAACACTCAAACACATGCTGTGGGAGTGCAGTGTAGTTATAGGAAGGATGGCAGTTACTCCGGAGACCCTGTCGTCGAGGTGGGCCGCCGCTCTGAGCAGCTCAGACCTCGGAATCCAGACGTGGGCAGTCCAGCAAGCCCGTGAGGCGGCGTTGAGGCAGGGCCTTGACGTTCCCCCGTGGGAGACCTGAGCCCGGGTCGCGTTAAAGCTTGCCGGACGTACAGGAAAGTTGTATCCAACCAAGCACCCATGTGCGGTTCACTGCGAGTCATCCGGTTTAGGTTTTCTTTGTTTTGCTTTGTTTGATTGCTTCTTTACCAAATGTTCAATCACATAAAGTTCGGTCTGCGTCGGCGCATGCGAAGTTTCCTTTCCTGCTCTATAGCGGTCAATTCACCTTTCTTTTTTGCTTACCCGCAGAGACAGAGCACTCTATCAACGTACCAGTCTTTTACGTGGAGGTCCTTGCTATCTAAAATAAGCTTGTTGTAGATTAACAACGCAGGAACCACAGCAACGTTGTCGTCACGAAACCGCGACCAATGCTATGGTCTGCGATAGAAATGAGTCAACAGCTTGCGCAAATTTCAAGCTCCAGGCAAAAACGTAACGACAGCGACACATACAAAAGTTTAACCTAACAAATTCTTTCTGGTGCATTCTGTTTAACTTGCCTCACCTACATTTTAAACGGCCGCGCGCAAGTGGAGCGCAAGATTCTCACCAGCGTGACTGCTTCCTCTGTATAACAGATGCCCTGAGGTGACCGTCACTTATCATCATTACCCCCGCCGCGACTCGACTTTCCTAAAGGCAAGAGAGAGAAAGAATGGGCAAGGCTAGAGGGCGGGCATGGCCCCGAGTCAGCGACGCTAATTTGCCACTTTAAACTTTCGCCAAATGGGCGGTTCTGCCGTCGCAAGCGACTTTGTTTGGAGGAGAAAAAAAAGAAACAAAGATAAATTTAGGGAACAATAAAGAAAGAGGACAGCGAAAAGTTCTCTCACGATTTAATACAGCGCGCTTGTATTTTCTCTTTTGCCACTGGGCACAACCTCGCGTCCTCCTTTCCCCCTTTCTCTCTCGGTTTCCCCCTAATTCCTTTTATATGCCTCCGGCGTTTTCGGCCTTGGTTCGTGTAAGAAAAAGGAAGAGCAGAAGGTATAGCACGAGAGACGAGCGAAGTGCGGCAAGAACGTAAAGGCCAGGCGAATGCGACGGCGAGGGCTAGGCGACGAGACAGCGCTGGGCTCTGCGCGCGATGTCGCTGCAGAGAGACAGCAGCGATGCAAGCAGCGGGATCCCCTTAATGGTTGCACCGGAGAATGGGGAAAAAACAGAGGAGGGGGGGTGATGGGCAGGAAAGGGGAAGGAGGGTTGTAGCAGCAGTGTGCACGCGTCTCGAAACTCTGGCAACATTGCGCGTTCCTGCGTTAGCGGAAGTGCTTTTCCCGTTCGCCTGGAATGCAACGAAGTGGATGGTTAGCTAGCGTGCGCGTGCGAGCAGCGGTCGGACTATGAGCAGGCAGGACAGAGTAGTACCTACACGGCAATCCGGCTGGAAAGTTGTCTTAGGCAATATATATATATATATATATATATATATATATATATATATATATATATATATATATATATATATATATATATATATATATATATATATAGAATGAAAAGACCGACAAAATCTACCGCGCGATGAGAGCACGTGCGCTTGGGGAAAGTTACACGCTAACGGAGACGGACCTACTCATTAGCACGGAGCTTCAGCCGCTTCTGTATACAGAGTGCGCTGCGACTTAAGTGTATCCCCGGCTCCCCTTTCTCGACCACCGCCGTATATGGACCGTCGCGAGCTGGCCTGGAGCCATCTTTCTTGCCAACCCTAGCGGGCACCGGAAAGAGATACTCACCAGCTTGACACCGAAGCTGCATGGTCTCAGTGGAAAGAATGGATGAGCTAGGTAGAGGGAAAAAAGAAGGCACATGATACACAAACATCTTAGGAGACTTGCCGGACTGCGGTGCGTATCGGAGAACCAGCGTAACGAGGGTGAGAAAGAGGGAGGGGGAGCATTTGTCTTGGTTTGCGCGTAGGCGCACGCGCCACTACGCGCGGGAAATGTCGGAACCGCCGACACGCGGACGAGGTTTCTTGGCAGTGTGTAAGTGGATGCAGTTTGCGCCTTCTCCCTTGTCTTGTGCTTATGCTGTTCAGTTGGAGTTCCGTTAATACATTCCAGCGAGTGCTTACGTATGTTACGGTATTTAGCAAATGAAGAAGTGCTTGTACTTTCTAGCGCATATGCGTTGGTAAGAACTAGCCCGTTGCATTGTCAACACGGCATATATATGTAATCAAGTAAATATGGGACAACAAGAGCAGAAGGGAAGCCTCGCTAAGGCAGCATTGTTTCCACAAGAGCGTATTTCTTTGTCGAGACACTTTGACGAAAGAGACGCAGGCATTGACAAAAATGAGTCCATTTATTGAATTGTTAGTGCCGGCCTAAGCTGGGGTTCCTTCTCGTTTTTTCATGTTACTTGCGCAAGCTTAGCTTCAAAATGTCATTTCATATGTCGTCAAGTTGGACCTGTGCGAAGAATGATTGGTCGCGATAGCGATATCTTAAAGGGACACTAAAGTGAAAGATGATTTCTTCTGCATCAGTAAATTACCTTTCTACAACAACAAGAACACCGCTCTTACAACGATAAGACGTTTGGTAAGCCAGAAAAAGCGCAAGAACAAAATACGGGTGGCGACGCCTACTTAAGTTCCCGCAACTGGTGGCTGTGACGTCATGCATTTTTATGGCATCTTCTAGGGCCTACTAATTATATATAGCGGTACAGATTGACTACATTGTGTTCTAAGGGAACCAAATATTAAACATGGCAAGTTTCGGGAAAATTTACTCAGCCAACGCTGCCCAAATGCGAAAACATACTTTGGAATTCCTGACGTCAAGCTGACGTACAGGCCCTGGGGTTTCGGCGCGAAATTCAAATACTGATGCTTGGACCTTCATTTTCTCATCTAATAATCAAACCATCTTTTTGAAATGACTGCATGCAGGGTTCTGAAACAATGCTTCATTAGACTAAACTGATTTATTGTTTCGCTTTAGTGTTCCTTTATAGAACACAGCCTCGAAAATCAGCCGTTATCGCTTACGAACATGTCGCTCGATGATTATAAGTGGCACAAACTGATAACTATGCGCATTGACTAGTTTCTTATTATACAAAGATCTCTTAAGCTAAACAATGTTTTCATTCATTCATTCATTCATTCCGGGAAGAAGACGGTCTACGCATGGATGGAGACTTTGGGGTCCTGATCGCGGAGATATTTTGTCGTCTGAGTTACAACTTTCTGGAGCCTTGCACCCGCCTGCAGGCGTATTACGCCGGACGGCCAAGTGAAGATAGATCACCCGCATAAAATAATAATTCAACTGTGCCTTGAAGACGATCAAGTAGACCAGCTAGCGTTTGATTAAACAGTGTAGGGATATATAAGTACGTCACCTTGAGTGACCCCGCGGCAGCCGACACGCTTTGTATTAGAGCCATCCTTAGTGCTAACCAAGAAAGACCTGAGAGAGAGAAAGACAGAGAAAAATACAAGTGAATCAAGCGAAACATCCCACCACCCACACCTACCACTTGCAGAGCATCGGTGATGGATTCGGGCGGGAGGATGTCGTACGCCGCTTTCACGTCGAGGAATAAAGCAGTAGAGAGACGCTTACAGCCTTTTTGGTGCTCTACGAACGTTACCGGGTCGATGACCTTAGACAGTTTTAGTACTACGTGCGTTGCGCACGTAAGAGCGCTGCGTTCTGTATAGTACGCATTTGTAGAATGCAACACGAACGGTGCGCGATGTGTACGTGGCCGCCGCATACGCAGGCATCCTGTTCTTGCGCGCGTAGAGGTGGTTCGAGGGTTGGGGGCTACTCGCACTGCCGCGCTCGTACACCCGACAACTTTCTGTGGCAGCACAGCCAAAGCTACGCGCACGCGCTCACACTTTCAGAGCTCCTGCTCCTGAATTACTACGTCAAGTAGTGCGGACCTGTTGTTGGCGGTTTACAGGACCAGGAAAACCAGACATGAATACTTGAAAGGCAGAAAACTAGGAACAGCAGGAAACGGAAATCCTTTTCTTAACCAAGCTTTTTATTTGTTGTGCAATAAATATCGAACACAATATAAAAAAATTACCGACGATTACGTTACTTCCTAATGCGAAATTTGAGCGCAGCAAATAAGCTGTTTCACCTTTTGGATAGATTGAGGCAAAGAAATCGAGCAACACATGTATGCGCTATCACATAATTTTTTTTTATTTTTCACACGTTTTCCTTTAACAAAGACTCCACTAACAGTTCTTGACAGTCATGAAGGAAGCTTTGTGGTCGGAGAAATAGACTGATATATGTTCGACTTGGTACACCAATGCTTGATTCTCAAAGACGAGATCTATACAAGTGCCTCGCGAGGTTGTCACAGCCGTGGGGGAAGCAGAGGCTAAGCGCCGCCGCCGAGAAGACCCTGCCGTTCGCGCCGCCGAAGCGGAGGCTCATCGCCGCCGTCGAGAGCAACCAGCAGTAAGCGGAAGCGGAGGGGGGCGGCGTGTACACCCAGCGGCAAACGATGGGGGCAGAAGCGCGCGCAGCAAGCGGACAACACGATAAAGGGAGGAGAAAAGAGATAGCAGCGACTGACTGATGCCGCTGACGGCGATAGTGAGTCAACCCCAGCTATCCGCCACACAAGAACAGGGGGGGGGGACCCTTTCCTCCTCTTTCTGCATGGCGGCGACGGTGTTCTTGCAGTCACGTTATCTTGACTCTCTAGCGGCGTCAGCGGCATCCAGCGGTATCAGTCGGTCGCTGCTAGCGCTGGGGGGATGAAAGGGGGGCGGAGCTGGTTACGAGGCCGACGACGACGCCGACGACGACGACGACGCGAAACCCAGGAACGGACGCCAAAGAGCTGCGCTCTAAAAATGACCAACCCTCCCAGGCACGTTCTCAGGTTTTTTGTTTTTTTTCGGGAGGGGGGCCCAACTCAAGGCAACCTTTCTATACAAATGAGTGGGGGGGGGGGTACCTTTACAACTGCGAATGTGAATAACGCCCACCATTCGCCATAAAGACGCGTAAACCCGCAAAAGAGAATTAAAATAAGGTGTATCTCAGAGGTACGCCTGTGAGGTACGCCTTTCCTTTACATGGCCAACAAGAAACGACGTCAAATGGACTCGCGCAGAAAGAACACTGCCAACAACAAGTAAATAAGCGAAACTGTAAAATAAAGATTACTATAGTAGAATACAGCTTAAAAAAGACAGCAGTTGGCAGCCAAGGCATACGGACCGCGCGGAGTTGTGTTACTCCGCCAGCCAATCACATAAGCAAACAATATCGTTGTCATGCGGTGTTTTCAAAATGGCGTCGTACTAAATACCTTCGGGGCGTCTGCTGTTCCTGAAGAGTCTTTTGATCGGCGGAAGCAATGAGGTGTGCAACAGATACGGACAAAGTGTACGGAATCTGAGCATATCACTCCTCAAAAGTTTGTGGTGCAGTTCATTTCACTGCTGAACCCGTTTTGCTCATGAAACTTCACTGCCCAGTGAAGTGAAACTTGACAATAAATAGTTGCAGTGAAGCAAGCATTTTATTTCAGTTCAATGAAGAATTAGGCTTTCGCTATTCCGCTATAATAGGCGAGGGAAAACGCATAAAATTACGCGCTAATATAATTTTATTTTCGTGGTTACCACCTTATTTGGGCAAGATAAAAAGTTTGAATTAGGAATTATTTGCAGCCTCGCGGAGGAACAGTGGCTGGTGGTTATGAGGGCGTGGGCGGCGCTTCACTGCAGACTTAAGGTGTGTCCGGCTATTGTAGCGGTTCTTGAATTAGCTCTGGACGAATTATAGAGAAATATATATTTGCGGAACAATCGCAGTTCTTTTGGATCCCTCGTTTACTGCTCTAGCAAGTGTCCAAACCGACGGCTGTTGTTTTTTGGGGAAGTTGCGTAACGATGTGTGGTCACCCGCCCCGTACTACCACGTAGAGCGCAGGACGCTGCGGTTCTAGACGTACTTCGCACATCGCGGAAGATTATAAAAACACCTACATTAGCACAGCAAAGAAGTGGCTACGTCAGGCGGCTCGACCGGTAACTATAGAAGCGTAATTAAAAACACATAAAATTGTTCTCCACTTCCGGCGGCATTTTCTCAACTTCCTTTCTAAATAAAAGATGTTGATCCATAAATATTTTAATAAACAGCTAAATTTGTTAATTTTCGCTTTTCCTTCCTGTTTGGCTGTTGCCTTGGCTCTCTCCCTTAGTAGATTGCTTAATTTCTTAACTCCTTGCGACTCTTGTTTCCAGTTGCCGATTTTGCACGAGAAGTGCGGTACAATTAGAAAAAAGAACCAGACAAGGTGACGGCTGACAGTCATATTGCTTATGAGCTTAAGGGTTATTGCAGGTTTTGATGATGGACGCAGTTTTGCACTATTATATTTTCCACCTTATCTATCGCATATCGCGGGTATATGGTCTCGAGGATGTGCCAGCGTCGCGGCGAGCCGTCACTCGAGGAAATAATGAAGCAAAAGGAAAAGTTAAGCGCGACTGGCATTTTCTCCGGCCGCAACTCGTTGCACGAGCATACGGACCAGCTGACCACGAACCGAATTCCTTTCCTAGTCCCTGGATCAGTCCTGGAACAGTGAAAGTTGAACTGACGAAGCAACAGCAATGTGCGGGACTATTGCAATATATGGTGACAACTGAACGCGTCTCGAGTTAATCGCGCGGACACCGAATCGACGAGAAAACTGGCCCTCAGATGGCGATAACTATACCGCCATCCAAAAGGAGTGAAAAAGAGAGCAAAATGTTGACTGCTAGATAGCTGTCAAATCTCAACATCGGTTTGGCGGTGCTTTAGGAATGTGTGTTAGGGCTTGTGGCGTGGGCGAAGAGGGGTGGGGTATGCCGCTTAATTACGGGGGGGGGGGAGGCCCCGGTCCCCCCGAATGCCCCCCTGGGTACGTGCGTGAACCCGTCCCCTACCGAGAAATGAAGGTAAGCGAAGCTTGTCCTGCGTGCGCCTGACTTTCGTCACGGTTAAGTAACCCACAGGTAACAGTGCCGGCTTGCTTCTGCCTCGCGCTCTTTCAGCTCGGGATCTTGTTGCTGTTCACTGTCTCGGCTCAGCCGGCTCTAACGGCTGGATCGGCGCGCCGACGGCAAGCCTTTTCACGGGCGAGTTTCCGCCGCTGTTCGTCGAACGCTGCCCGTTCCTCGGGGGAACGCACAACGCGTGGCCGTGCCGTCCTTTTTCCGATACTGAAGGGAACGGAAACGAAGCCGGCACAGAGCGCGCGATACCCTTCCCAGCCCTTTCCCTCCCCAGCGGAAGCGAAACGGCTCTGATTGGTATAGCGCGCGTAGCATAAGCGCGCGCCTATCAGCAGGAATTCGTGCTACTGACTCACCACAAAGCGGAATGCCCGTAAGGGAGCCTACAGGTCAGATGGGGCGTGCGCGGATGGTGCTTCGGCTTCGTAGCCTCCGCTGCGCTGCCGCACAAAGTCGTCACGGGGCACAGTTCTAGTTTGATCGGGACAGCGTGAGACTCTTCGTCTTCGCCACATGTCGGATACTGTGCCGTAATCTTGTTAGGGATACGGCTAACGCGTTTGGACTGGCTCGGCTTGGCTGTATCCAACAAGTGCTTTCTTTTTTATCTTCAAGGTGGCGCTGCAGATTTGCGAACGTTCACGTACGTGGGAACTCCCATGTACTAAAAGCCCTGTATTGACAGCAGCTGCCACCTTCCGCAAATCACTTGCGTACTGCGCCCGTATGCCATGGCGCAGTACTAAAATTCTTATGAGAAATCGACGAATGGAAACACCAGAAACCTCCAAGGGCATCTGCACAGTATTAAAGGTACCGATCTATCGTCCTCTCTATCACCTTGCTCAGAGAACTGGCCTGTGCAATCGGGCGATATGATGAAATTTCCAAAGGGTACTTGCCAGGCTTCAGAAGTGGAATAGGCGACTACTCTTCCAACCAAGGGGCAATTGTTGTTGTGGATGGTGGCCCTAAGCGTTTAATAGCAATATCAAGTGAAGTCTAATGCTAGACGCCCTATAGGCGCGTTCATGTGACATTGAGACCCTCATAAAAAGAGAGGCTCGCTAATTCTGGCTGCAATGTGCCCTAAGAACTGCATAGAATCTTCAATGCATATTATTTCAATGTAATGAAGCACTTCATCTTCAACAACCAGTGTGTCATTCCCGCTGTGCACCCGCCGCAGTCGCCTAGTGGCTATGGTGTTGGGCTTCTAAGCACGAGGTCGTGGGATCGAATCCCGGCCACAGCGGCCGCATTTCTATGGAGGCGAAATGCGAAAACACACGTGTGCTTAGATTTAGGTGCACGTGAAAGAACCCCAGTTGATCTTAATTTTACGGAGTCCCCAACTGCGGTGTGGGGACTCGTAATCAGAAAATGGTTTTGGCACGTAAAACACCACAATTTCAGCTGTACGCACCACAGGTTAGCACGCACATCACAAACGTTACAACCGCGATAGCCATTTCTCTCCAGAAGATTGTCCCGATTCGTGAGAACCCTTTTCCTAACCAAGCAATGATTCACATTGCGTCGCATCAACCAGCGTTGTGGTTACCAGAATCTTTAACTTCGTACAAAGTACATATTACAGACGTTGAATGCACTTTTTTATCTCACTTTTCTAAAAATTGTCATCTTCGCTGAAGTTCGTTAACACAAAGAATCTTTTCGGAGCTTCACCTTATTTTTCTTGATGTTCTTTCGTTTTGTTTCCCCTCTTCTTTGCAACGTTAGAGCGGCTTCAAAAAAGAGCTAGAAATTGCTCGAGCCTCTTGAAATGCTTCGATTCCCTAGACACAGCGTTCAAATTTTAAATAATGCAACGCAGTGCAAACTCAAGTGTTTCTATAGCGGTGCCTGCCGAACCCTTTATTTTCCTTCCCACTTGAGAGTTCTCCGCACTTTCCTTTCGCTTTTGAACGAAAGAGTTACGTTGTCCGCGACAAAAGTCGACCCACCCCACTCCTCAACCCCCAACCTTTCACCAAGTGCATTATTTGCTACATGCATCTTCTGAACCATTTATTTTATTTTATTTTACCCTACTAGCCTGTAAGCCTTCGTTTTCTTAGCTGTCAGCTTCACCAGCAGCGGCTGAACCAGCGAATGCAGCGGTTCCTTTTTGTGCTCTTTGCTAAGCAAAACTGCCGCTCGTCTCGCTTAAGACCGCCCGCGCGAGGGGATCACTGTTCGGTTTGTGTGGCCTCCTCTGTGAAGCTTGTGTTCTCAGTAACGATGTAGAAGGAGATGCACTTTTCTATATATTGTGCGAAAAAAAAAGATAAGAAAATAAATAAAGAAACAAAGAAGCTAAGAAAAGGGTGCGCTTGTTTCGGGAGATTATCATCCTTAAAAAGGATGGCAAATCCTCTCTCTATGCACCTACTCCCTTTGAATAATTTTTTTTGTACCAAATCCTTGGTCCTTTTTTATTCCCGCTCGCATGACGGACTCTTCTCTTGAGGTAATTGGTAGACTCAAACGCCGCGTGGGGGCTCTGCCTTACCATATCACGGACGACGACATCGGGTGAACGCATTCACTGAGCACTGCAGATATTTCTTCCTGCTGTCTGTTGTGTGGCAACTGCTCGGGAAATTTAACCCGTAATGAGGATATCCGTTGGTCCTGTGCTCATGCGTTAAAGGTAAGACATTCGCAGGCACTGACTCGGCTGGCGCGACTGTTGTATGTAACCACTGAGCGCTTAGAATAAATGGAAACTATTGACATCGTAACCTGGGTCCAAAATAAAAAAAAAGCCTCAAGTGCCTATCAGTGGTACGTTTTCTAGATATAAAAGGAGCATACGACAACGTCGCCCATGAGGCCATACTGAACTCACTTGAGGCTGTTGGAGTTGGTGGCCGGATGTATCAATGATACGGGACTATTTGTCTGAGAGGTGCTTTTTCTTACAGACTGAAGATGGCCCAACTTCGGAACATTACACCTGCCGTGGTGTGCCGCAGGGTGGGGTGTTGAGCCCCATTCGGTTCAACCTCGTCTTGGTAGGACTAGCGGAGTACCTACCGCAGTCAGTTCACGTCTCAATATACGCCGATGACATTTGCATCTGGGCTTCTGCGGTGACTCGCCCTCAGGTACGAACCAGGCTTCAGCGGGCGGCAACCATGACGGCGTCTTATGTCCGAGAACAAGGCCTCAGCGTGTCTACTGAAAAGAGCGCATTGGTTGGCTTTACGCGCAAACAAATGGCATCGTATCCTGTTTCAATCAATGGTCAAGCTGCATCCTATGCTAAGACACATCGCTTTCTGGGTGTAATCATTGACCGCAACCTCTCGTGGAGCCCCCACTGCGTCTATCTAAAGAAGAAATTAGTTGCCATTGCTCAGGTCTTTAAATTTCTCTGCGGGAAAAACTGGGGTACACCAGTCAGTTCTATGATGCAGCTCTACAGGTACTGTTTCTCGGACTCCTACGTTGCAGTCTACCAGTGTTGTCAAATGCATGCAAGCCGAACTTTCGCGCTTTGGAGAGCATACAAGGTCAAGCCCTACGCACGTGTTTAGGGCTGCCTCGGTGCACGTCAACAGCCGCAACAATTGCCGTCGCTGGGGACCATATGATCCAGACACACGTAGCTGTCGACTCTCTCAGAGCGCACATTCGCCATCTGTCAAGGATCCCCGACCATCATTTGGCCTCCCTACCAGCCGAGAGACCTCAAGCGACCTTTTCAAGAGTGATTAACGCTCATAAAGAGTGCATACCGTCATATTTTACACCGGCGACGAAGCCGTCATCTCCCCTGTGGTGCCTACGACAGCCTCAAGTGAATTTTGCTATTCCTGGAATTACAAAAAAGTCCGATCATCCATCGCCGGCTCTGAAGCAACTTACGCTCCTATTACTGCACCAGACGTATCAGGACCACATATATACCGATGGTTAGACCTCCCGTACCAGCTCAACTGCCGCATTCGTCGTTCCAGCCAAGAAGGTTACAGTTAAATTCAAATTGTTGCATACGACTACATCTACATCGGCAGAGCTTGCAGCTCTCCATGCCGCTATGATGTACGTCAGCTAAGAGCAAGCAGAGAAATGGGTCGTATTTTGTGACTCTAAGGCAGCCCTTCACAGCATCAAGTCTGCATTACGTCACAGAACTTACGAGCAGATGACATCTGACATCAGCGAAGTGCACCACCATGCTCTGGAAAGAGGGCACACCATCATATTTCAATGGATTCCTGCTCACTGTGGCATCGTCGACAACAACCTAGCTGACAAGGCTGCCCGGTCTGCCCACAAAGATACCCAGACGCGTTAAATACCTTTGGCGAGGTCGGACGCTGCCAAGGAACTTCGCCTACATGCACGCAAAAAGTCGCAAGATCTCTTGAGTTCAAGTGCCTACAATTGCCGATTATATAAACTGGACCCCACACTACGGCTACAACTGCCATCTAGCCTTTCCCGCGGTGAAGCAACCTTGCTGTACCGCTTGTGGCTGGGAGTAGCGTTCACGAAATCATACTCTTATCGTTTGGGAATGGCCTAGAGCCCGATGTGCTATTCCTGTGGGTGCGAGGAGACCATCAAGCACTTATTGTGTACTTGCCCCCGCTACGATGTACAAGGCCTCTCTCTGCGGGAAACCTTACACCGACTGGACTAAAGACCGTTCAACGAGTCAAAGATACTCGGACCGTGGCCACACCCGTCACTGGCACGAAAAGCGAATCGTGTATTAGTGCAATACTTGAAGTGCACCGGTTTACGAGACCGTTTATAGTGTCCCTGTGCATAGTGTCCCGCCCACACGCACTCAGTGCTAACTTTCTACCCTTTTCCTCTTTCTATTCCCTTTTCCCTCACCCCCAGTGTGGTGTAGCAAACCGGATGCTCTTCTGGTTGACCTCCCTGCCTTTCCTATCCTTGCTTTTTTTTCTCTCTCTCTATCCTCCCGAATATATGTTGTAAATCGCTGCATCACTTGGTTATTCCTTTACAGGCGCCCTATAACAAAAAAAGCTATTCCAATTTGTTTTTATTCCAATCTCCTGACGTCAAATTTACGTAACCACTGACGCAAGCATCGAGCCGTAAACCACAGCGTTGTTTGAAAAGCCCAATCAAACGCGCTCCTCGTTTATATGACGTCACTTTCTTTTGCTTGCAAAGCGAGTAGCGCTGCCTACATTTAGAATTTTTCTTATCTAATTAGTTGAGAAGAGGCGAGGAGGATGCTCAAATGGAGAAAGGTTCGATGGGGCTGAGCCAGCGCAGTGAAAGAAGATAGCTGAAGGAGGAGGTTGTGCCGGCGTCAGCGATTGGTCCACTTCCCCTCACTTAGCTTACATTAGCTGGTTGAAAATCGCGGTGGCATGCAACGGAAGGTTAAAAATGCCGTTAAAACGGATCATCAGCACAGCAGAGTTGGCAGCGATGTCGTATACGCGCCGAAAGGTCTCTATAAACTTATACTACCACGCAAAATCTTTTATTATACGCAAATAAATTCCCGCTCCCCGGCAGCACTGAGGAGCCAGTGCCACAATGATAGGCGGGTAGCCATCTTTAATTCCTTTTGGAACGGAGCAGTCTCCGGCTATTCAGAAAAACTTTCACTTTTGTTCAGCACCTTAATGCTGCTTTAACGCGTACACTTCACTTTGACGTGGTGAGTTCTTGTGGTTTTGTGATGTGGCATGACAGACAGGTAAAGTGGGCGCAGCCCGAAAACGTTTGACCAATAGCAATTGGCCAAACGACGCCTTTTCCGCGAATGGCGAGAAAGTTGTTGAATCAGAAATTTTTATTTTTCTTTCGTTTGGTCTAACCATGCATAATCACTGCGCACATATTATAGCAGATGGGGTGTTTCCGCGGTTTTCGTGACGCCGCTTGACACACAGGCGCAGTGGAGTGTGGATCGAAAATTTTTTACCGATCGTGGAGGGCTAATTGCAGGACTCAAGTAAATAATGTTTGAAATAGGGGCCCTATAACGTAAAAATATTCCAATATGTTTTTATTTCAATCTCCTGACGTCAAATTTGCGTAACCGCCGACGCAAGCATCGGGCGGTTACCTGCAGTGTTGTCTGAACAGACCAATCAAATGCTCTCCTCATCCATAGGAGGTCACTTTTGTTTGCTTGAAAAACGAATGAGATTGCCTACACTGAGCGGCTTGTCGTATCTAATTGGCTGACAAGATGCGATGAGCACACTCAAGTGGAGAGGGATTCGATGGGGTCGAGCCACTGCACTGAAAATCGATAACTGGCTGAAGATGGTGGTGCCGGCGTTTGCAATTGGTCCGTTTTCCCTTAACTGGCTTGACGTGGCTAGTCGAAAATCGCGGCGGCATGCAACGGAAGATTAAGAATGACGCTAAAACGGATCCTCAGCAACGAATAGTTGGCAGAATGAGGTGGTAAACGTGCCGAAAGTGCTCGAAAACGTTACACGGCCACGGAATAAGTTTTAATGCACGCAAATAAACCCATGCTCTCCGGTAGGTGCGAGTAGCCAGTGCCTGAGCGATCGGCAGCAGCCATTTTTTATTCCTTTCGGAACGCGGCACGCTGCGGCTATTCAGAAAAAAAATCAGTTTTGTTCGGCATATTAATGCATCTTTGACGCGTACACGTCACCTTGACGCGGAGAGTTCTTGCGGTTTTGTGACGTCGCATGACAGGCAAGTGAAATGGCTGTAGCCCGAGAACGTTTGACCAATAGCCGAGGGCTAACGGTGAAAAGGCGTCGAATCAGAAATGACTATTTTTCTTTTGTTCGGTCAAATCATGACGAATCCGTGTGTACACCTCCTATCAGATGGGGAAGTATCGCGGATTTCGTGACGTCGCGTGACAGACAGGTGAAGTAGGGGTGGTCCAAAAAAGTTTTTGACCGATCGCGGAGGGCTCATTGCAGAATTGGAATAGAAAAGTTTGCAATAGTTTTACGTTATAGCGCCCAGGGTTACGTTATGGCGCCCCAGGTGATGCAGATAATCGACGGGTGCCTATCGTGGCGCCAAATGGTTGCTATAGAATCTAATTTCTTCCTTCTCTATTAGTTTACTTCGTGTTCTTGTGCTTTCTGGCAAACTAAGCTGGCAAATAATTAAAAGCAAAGCGGATTGAGGGGCCACTTGAGATATCTTTATTTGTAACCCACACAAGCATTTGCTACTGCACATTGAATTATAGCTCTTAGTCGGCCATCTGGACACCTACTTCACATATAGACGGGAAAATTTAGAGAGGCAGCTGGGGATGCCGTGCGTCGCGTTATAAATTGCAAACAGCTGCCCTTGTGTTTCGATATGACGCTGCAGCGATGCTTTCAACGTGCCCGACCAATTCTTGTTTGTTTGCTTTCCGCATTTGTTTGCCATCAGCCTTACAACGTTTCCACTTCGCATCGTCCCCTCGTCATAAGCGTTGTCTTTCAACCCAAAAGTGATGTGACGCTGTTGTGAGATTTCAAGCAATATCTGTGGTCTCCATATAATGTTTCGGATTTCGACATTTCCTGCCAGAAAACAACGGCTCGAACCACACGCGTCGGTTTGAATACTGCTTGGGTGCGTGGAATGAAAAACCTCCACAGAAGAGTCAAAATCTGGTGAAAACTTTTTTTTTACTTTATGTTGATATGCGTTCCCGGAGGAACCGATCGAGCACGATATGGAAACGCGTGCACCAGCGCCCCCTCGCGACGGATTCCTCCTGACATTCCTTCACTGTCGTCATTTTCTGGAGCCAGCATATTTCTCTCACGGCTCCTGGCTCTTTCTCCGACCCGACACTCGCACCGCACGTGCAGTCAACTCGACGTAAACACCAGGCGCGGAAAAGCCGCGACCTTGTTCTCGCGATCGCCCTGCGTGCCACCGCACCACCCCAGCCCAACCACCGATGCGAGAACAAAAAAAAGAAAAAGACAAATGAAGAGGAAGAAAGCGTGAATCCTGCCTCGCACGGTTCCGACCGCGAGGGAGGATCTGCTGTACTGGCTCGGGCCGTGGTAGCAATTCTTTCGAGCGCAGTGCAGAACAGCATGCCCAACGGGTGCACACGCGCGAGTGCTGGCGCGTTACACACTCACGAATGCGCGAATTCGTTCGAGCGGTCGCTACAGCCGGGCCCGAGTTCCGTGGATGTCTCGTTCCCAACCCGAGAGCGCGGGCTGGTGACAGGCGGATGCCTCGCTATCTTTCGCCGAGGAAAAGCCACTTCCGCGCGCAACATCCGTGCCGTGAAGGCAGGACAGACGCGCCGGGCGATTCAGCGAAGGAAAAATGCTGAATGCGTCGCGGATGGAGAGCAGGAATGGTTATTTGCGGGAAGGGCGAGTCGGTGGCGCTTTGCGCGCAGGGGGGGGGGGGGGGGGGAAGGAGGCGGGGGGAGGTGCGTAAAAAACCCCGAGGAGAAAATACGACGTGCCACGGGTGAATTGCGAGGGGCGCAAAGGCGAGGGTAGCATGCTTCGCGTGCTCAGGGGTGCGCGGCAGCGCGTCGAGCAGATAGCGGAAATTCCAGGACCATTTCGGCGATCCCCTAATGAATGTTCATTAACGCGCCTCTCGCACCGTTGGCGGCTGCGAGAGCGGCCCGTTTGCGAGCGAGCGAGCGCGCGCCTGCGTGCGTGTGTGAGTGAGGCCCTTTGATGCTCGAGGCGGCCGCCGGGAAACGGCCCCTCGTCGGTCCTGGCTTGGCCGGCGGGGGCTAAAGCTGTTAGCAGGCTTCGCCTCGCTGCGTGCCCTACCTACGCAATGAGGTGACAGGCGCCGCGCGCCCGCCGTGGTGGCGAAATGGAGAGGGCGCGAGACCAGCCAGGCACGTTGTAGGAGCGGTTGGTGTTTAGTACTTGCGACCTTTAGTATAATTAATGGAACGGTTGGTCATTTCTTGGTGATTAATGAAGGACGAAGGCGCAGATGCGGGCACTCTGGTTTTCTCTCTTTGCTTCTTTTAAATGTGTGGAGTCGGGAAGGTGCCCTCGGTGCCCACGCTGTCTAAGGTTTTGATGCACTGACGCATGTACGTCTTGCGGCGTTCGACCACAGTGCTGTACGCTTTCGTTTGGTCACAAGATCAGTTCACCCGAACCCTCATTAATGAATTCTATATTGTTACTATGGTACTACTGTGGTTCTACTTGTCATTTAGCTTCATCTTTTCCGTCTGGGGAACATTCTTACACTCGTCCGCTTAACTATGCTCGCGTTTTGCGTACTCATACAAGCACGCAGTTCGTTAGATTTAGTACCACGAAATAGAAATAACCAAGGTGTACTGCAAGGAATGATACGCTGCATTGTCATATTTTGTTTCTTGTTTTGCTAGCTAAGAGCGAGCGCCAAAGCAAGAGCAACGTGCGCCTCACTTGAAGGAGGGCTCCGTAAAACCCAGCAGGCATTAAGTAAAGCCGGTCGCTTACGCCTCAAACGGTGCGTATGCTAATGCGAAACAATCCATAAAATGAGATCAGCGCAAGTCTGCAAGCGCATTCCGCAGACGATACTGAAGTACGTGGGCGCAGTCGGGAACGACGACCGACGCGTTCCGTCTCCGAGTCGAAGCCGCGGAGCGCGCACCCATCGCACATCAAGACGGCCCAACTCCGAGCCTCACAGCCGGGACGCGAGCCGGCACAAGGCAGGGCGAGGCGAGCAGGCCGTAACCGGATCTCGATTACCGTCCGCTGGACAGAAGCGGGACGCCATCCATCAAGACCGCAATCGGATTATCCGCTAGATTTGTGGCTACCCACTGGCGACCGGCGAGAATTTTCCCCCGGCAACACACGGGCGACTGCCAACCACTCCGTCGCCCTGGGAACGAACAGTCGGTCTTGAAGGCTCGTGATAGCTCCGCTGGCTAGACGGAGCAGCGGCCGGCCGAAAAGGGTTTGCGGATAGCACGCACGCAGAAAACGAAAAAAAAGAAAGACAGAAGTAACAGCAAAAGTAAAATAAAAAAACGGGGAGGGGGGGGGGGGGGGGTGAAGGAACGCACGAAGACTGCAAATGTCGGGAGCTTGGAAGCTAAAGAAGGAGATGGAATGGGGGAGAAAGGAGAAAATGAAAGGGAGAGGATATCCCTGCAGGCCAACATTCGGTCCCCTTCTCATCCTCCTGCTCCTTTCCCGGTCTCTCTCCTGTCCTATATCGGCAATGCCAAGACAAACGCAAGCAAAGGCGATTGCCAGGCTGAGGCTAGGGTTTTTCACGCTCGGACTGCGAAGCACCGCATCGTCGCCAAATCCCCTTTTCTCCACGTATATACCGCTCCGTCCGTCCCCCGCGCCGAGTTAGCCGGCCTCCCCCCTCCAACCGTGCCCAGATTGTGCCCGAGCGTTTTCGGGCCGGCACGCCGCCAGTGGCTGTCGCCCTCAGGGAAGAACTTTCTCTTTACTTACGCCCGCTTCTTGGTTTTCTTCTGGCTCTCATCCACTCTTTCCCTCTCTCCAGCTTTTGTTTGTCGCGTCCGAAGTACTGCCTACGGAGTAGAAACCCACATTTCTGCAACGGTATACTGGGCGGTTTGCTTCGTTTCGTTTTCTTTCCCCCTTCTCATGGCGAACGCGTATACTGCTCCGGGGAAGAAGAGCCGAAGCAACAGCGTACAGCGAGCCCAGGCGCTGCAACCAAAGCGCGAGGCGAGCTATGCTATGGCGCCTAAGCTCGGCAATTTGTAACGATTCGTATCGAGTCAGCGAGGTGGGATCGCCAGAATCGGTCCAAAGCCCAGCCGAGCGGAGAACGGCTGGTCGTCTTCGTCGTCCCTGCTCTTTCTTCTTTATTCTTGCAGAGCTTTTCCTTACACTTTCTCTCGCTGCGGTCTCGTTTCTGCCTCCCTTGTGCAGTGGCGTCCTCCCTTCGGTGTCATCGTTTATTGCTATACTGCGAATTGTGTGTAATGCTTCGTCGCTACCGAGCGAAGTGGCCGTGGGTCCGCCTCAAAAAAAAAAAATCATTGCGAAACTCCGACGCGGCGTATTTCAACACCGGACAATTTCAACGCGCGCGGCCTTCCTCGGATCTGCCTTGTTAGTCCCTGTCGCGTGAAATCGACTCTGGCCGCGAAAAGCGGATACACCCGCAGTCGCCGCTAAAAGCGTTCGCGATGGAAAAAAGAAATGACATTGGCGAAAATAACGAAGAAAAAGAACCAGAAGAGCGCTTAAGAAAACGCGAGGAGAGTATTCCGAAACGTCTGTGTGCTTCTTGGAGATCAGAATGCCAAGGACGTTGTTACTCTTATCTTAACTGAAACGAGGGATATTCCGAAACTATATGGGGTGCTTGCGGTCTTTGCACTGCAGTTCTTGTACTGTTCTTTCAAGCAAGCGCACGGTGTCAATTTGCTTCCGGTGAACTAGTGTTGTCGCTCTCCTTTATATTATTTGTGTTTAGGAAGATATTTAAGAACAGCGCCGGCGCTCCTTTCTGATTTGATCGATGTGCACAAAATGATGCGAGGGTTACGCAGGTACTTTATTGTGTGTAATGCGACGACGCCAGTTCTAATTTTGCGACCATGTGGCTGCATCAGTCTTATAATGAACATATGTCTTGGTGCATCCGTCAAGGCAAACGTTGCAGGGTTATTCACGAAGTAAAGATGTTTCTTTAGAGGTACCAATTAAATTTCTTACGAGTGCCACTTCCCAAGCAAAACACTCGACAACACGACCGCGAGAGCCACCTAAACATACAAACAATAGCATGAAAATTAAGTCTTGCCCAAATACAACGTAAACGCACGGAGATGAGAGGCATGATAGAGAAATTTAGTAACTTGCATGCAGTCGTAATTCGCCAACAAATTGTACTAATGGTGATGCAGCACTGGGCTGCAACTTTCCTAATGACCATTTATCGAAACTTTGTTTCCTTTTATTCATATTGGCTTCCTATCCTTAACACCTCTCGCAATTGTGTAAGCGTTTTTCTTTTCTCTCTTTTTTTTTTTTTTTTGAATGGTACTTCGTATGGCGTGAATGATAAGAAAGTAACGCGCCATGCGTGGCAGCCTGGTATATTTCACGCTCGTGACGTACACAAATTGTGCAGCACAAAGCGAACTTGTGACTCAGATTCACGTGTTTACAACATACGATTTTAGCTATAGCTCACTTCGAGCTTCAACCACCGCTCCCTCGTTTCAAGAAAACTTTCTGTATCTATTTGTGGCAACCCAAGGTAACCTACCATGCGATGCCGAAAACAAGTTTAGCCATTACATTTTCATCTTCCAGTGCACACTTAAATTGACGCATGTCCGCTAAGGTAATTGCAAGATGTTAATTTTCCGCAACGCAGCATTAGGTTCCCGTCTGGGGTATACAGTTCACCTTTCAGGAAATGCTCGCACAAAGGCTCTCCCGGCGTGACAGAGTATTATTAGCGAACTTTGAGCGAGCGGTTCCTTATTGCCAAAGGTCGTATCTCGAACAGATTTTTTTTGTCATATTCATTCTTTTTCTTTTTTCGTCGTACATTTTGCTGTGAGGCCGATTCCAGCGGTATAGTGGGGGAGCAGCTTCGTGCAAGCTAATGATGAAGAAGTAAAGCAACTGAAAATTACAAGATTTATTATAAAATAAGGACCCATACGTGCTTCGTATTTTGGATGCGCCAAACTAGCTGTACAGAAACGCCCCGTTGTTAGTTGATGCGTCTCACGCGAGAAATTGGTTGTTTTACTCCGGGCAGCTGCTCAAACGACTCATTTTCCCACGACGTAGCCAAAGTTTCGTCGTGCGTAAAACAATTTGTTTATCTTTTAACAGCGGTAGAGTGAACACAAAGAGTCCGTCAGTTTTGTTACGTCGTATGCAATAACGTCAACAATCTAACTCTGTGAGAACCAAGTAAAATGGGGTCTTTTCTTTCTATTCGAGTAAAAATAAACTATTGGGGTTCAGATCAATTTTCGAGAGCGCCACTTTGAAGCCTTTGTTCTGGCCTTCTCCATTTTGTGCTCCTAGCTTTCTAAAGGATTGTTCTACAATGAAGCAGCAATTCTTTTTTTATTTCAGCTTTCATAAAATCATCGGAAAACTCATCTCGAGCAAGTCATTAAAAGGAACAACTGCGCTAACGTAAACTGCCAGCACTACTGTGAAGAACACACACTTTAGCTCCAGAGTCTAAAAAAATAAGAAATAAATCAAGGCACGCCTAAATCAAGTAGTGAGAGCAAAAGCATGTAAAAATTGCGGAAGAACAGCAGTCACTGTTTTTGTAGAATATCAATATGCGCATAACACCGCGGATTTTTATTTTTCTAATATGCTGTGAAAAATATGTTTTTTTAAAGCTGCCAGCAGACTCGCCGAACCATATTTTGCGATTGTGCGTAAACTTGGTCTTGTTATTTCTTTTTAACCGTGCTTTATGCGTTTCACTAGTCGTTACGGCGATAAAAGATGCGCGGGAACTTGCGTACGGTCGTAAATAGACTAGCCGAATAAGGAGAGAAGCAAACAAAGGCATGAATCACAGTTTTACGATAGCGACAGGGCACCGTCGAGTTGCCATGCAAGGCTACCTTAGTGCCACAAACATTCCCGAGAATTTTCGGATGGTTTATTTTCGCCTGTGGCCGTATTTCGTAAGGGCCCTTCTCATGCAATTTTGTATTCATTTATTGAAACATGTGCTGCCGAATGCCTGATCACGGTGAAGCAGATGTGCTGTCTCGCACGAGCCTGCAGCGATGGTCAAAGATAATTGGAAAATCAAAAGGATCGTTACTAAGCCACGACCCCCGCTGAGGGATTCCCTGCGTTTTACAGCGATGGATCTTATGGGTTCACTCCGCTATTCGTTTTGATGTCCACCACTGGCCTTGCGGTGTCCGTCGCAAGAATCACAAAGTGCTCCACGAGAAGTTCAACAAAAGTAAAGGAAATAATTGTTGAAGATACCATCGAACATGGCTGTGCGACAGAGAGAGAGCGAGAGAGAGAGAGAGAGAGAGAGAGAGAGAGAGAGAGAGAGAGAAACGGGGTGGGAAAGGTAGAGAGGTTAACCGGAGGAGATTCTGTTTTACTACCCTGCACTAGGGCAAGTGGAAGGGGAAATGAAAGATGAATAGAAGAGGCGGAGAAAAATGCAAAGGCAAGAAAAATAAATAGAGGAGGTCGGGAACGTCCGTGAGAACTAGAGTATCTCTAATAGGCCACGCGAAACGCGAAAATTTCAAGCGTGCCTCGACCGTCTTGTCGTGTGACGGCTCCATAGTTCGGCGTTCCAGGAATGTCCGCTCCGAAAGCGGCCGGTGCCTCTCACGCGCGTCTCAGAGGAGCAGCTTGTGGTCGGCAACGAAGCCGAACCACGTCTCGATTGCGGCGACAGTGCGTGCCTTGGCAACGGGCGAAGTCTCCGGCCGGCGACCGCCACAAAAAACAGGCGAAGGAGCGGAAGGAAGCGATTCGCTTTTAAAAGTAGCTTGTACCCCGAGTGGAATCGAACTTCGGTTCCGCAAAGTGGCAGTGGGAGGTTTTGTCTCTCGGCCCACCCCCATGTGCCCGTCGATGCTACAACACAGAAAAACACTGCGCATGAGATGGTGGTCCCGCTGCTAGCTGCGCTAACTGCTACAGCACACGACGTCACAGCCCGCTCCCGTAACCGCACTCGTCTGCAAAGGCGTGCGCGAACGGTAGGTAAGAAATATAGCCCTATATATAAAAGAGTTCTTCGTGTAAGTTTGTAAGTTTACAGAGCCGTTTGAAGCCAGAAGGACGAGGTTTACGCAAATATACGTGCAATCCCCCCCCCCCCCCCCCCAGTTTGACAATATATATCATCGGAGGCCCGTGTACCCACAAGTAGGTGGCTGTACGCGCACAGAAGTTTGTATTCACAGAAACTCACCTGTTGAAACCTAGTTTACGCTATGGGTATTTTGGGGACACGAAACTGAAAGAACAGTGGAACGGAGCAGAAAATGACCCCGGGCACCTAACCAAAGAATGCTACTCATTGAAAAAAATAATGCACCTGGAGAGTTATGACTGATTGACGCCGTGCTGCTTAGAACAACTACAATTTGAACACCTTCCACTTTGCAGAGTACTTCACAGCTTGTACGTCCTCCCGAAATCTCATTTGTTCGCAGCAAATTAGTAGTACTTCGTCCGCCATTGCATCCTAATAAATTTCATTCCGTGCGCTCTTGCTCGGTTCGCTGACACTCTGCACACCATCATTCGATCAGCCTGCGCGGCGCATTTAACTTACCCCGGTTTGAATACGGCCTTTTTTACGCCCAAGTAATTTGATAAACGCTGTGCAGTTTGTTATTCTCTCGTGCCAAAGAGGTATAATGTTATATTTTTTACCGTGTTTTCCCCGAGCCTCACGGGCTGCTTTTATGTCCCCGGAAATTTAAGCTGTCGTCGTGTACAAGAAGCTACTTAGAGAGGAAACTGCAAAATCGAGTTCGCTGTTTAATCCTCTGCTCTGCACGTAAGACAACACCGTATGAATCTGTGCATAAGAAAGATAATAAGGTAAAGGTACTTTTGGGTAAGGCAGATTTTACTCCCTAACCAAACTATTCTCCGTATCTCCTACTAGCAACCTAAGCTTAACTTTATCAGTAATCAATACCAAGCTTATTGTCTTTTAGTGTTCGTTTGTTGGGAAACAGCCACAAGTCCATAATGGCAGACTTAAACTAGGAAAGAACAGCGCCAACTAAGACAACGACAAGCGGGAGAACGACACAGGACAAGCACCAATTAAAAAAATAGTGCGCATGTCTCATTTTTCTTATATTTGCTGATTTTTCCGTGAATAAAGATAGTTCAAGTATGCACCATCTAGCCCAAGTGAAAGTTGTTCTGAACCATAATGGCAGCTTTGCATAAGTTCGTTAAAGCATTGGGAAGGTTACACTGCTATGGGTGGCGATTGGGGTGATTTCAGGTTTAAATGCGTAAGCATTTCTATGCCTACCCAACGAGAAATTTGTCGGTCACGTAAGACGATGAATGGCTCATACCCCTTTAAGCATTGGCTCTCATCCCCGTAAGCAAGCAAGAAATGCAATGGCTCATATCCACGTAAGGCAGAGGCTACAATAGTTAAGGAAAGTGAAGCGAACAGTGCATACATTCATTGAAATCGCCCGTACAACACAGAGAACAGCATACGTTTCAACAAAGAACAAGCTCAAAACCAGCATCCGAACCATCAATAAGCGTGGCATACCCCCCTTAGCAAATGTAGGAATAGTTTTTCAACAGCTTCGCTAAATTAACCTTAATCCATCTTAATTAACACCAAACGTCGTGGCTTCGACTCCCACTAAAGATCGAGAGTTCGAGTGCCCTAATTAACTATATCTTAACTGTGCCTAATTAGCTTCACCGTAATTAACACCGATGCTCGTGGGTTCGAGTACCGTAATGAACTATATCGCAATTAAAACTGTATTATCATGTTGGCTATCGAACAAGATAGGCGAATGAGTAATGACGCTTCGTAAGGGTTTATACTGGTCGGATCAAGATTCATAACATTGATAATGACACCGGGCTGCGTAGAGATGACAAAGTGACACAATGCTCACGTGTACTTAGACAACTAATAAAGGAGTTCCTGCGTGAATTTTTACTTTGTAAAGCACGCGCTATCAACTTCGTTATCCTTGTCGCATCTAATTTCTTCTTTTTGGTTGGTTGTTCTTTTTTCATATGTTTCTTTCATTTGTGTGTCGTGTTCCTCATCGCCTTCGGAGTGGCGAATCGCGCACACCTGAAGCCGCGTCTTGAGCTACGACAAAGGCTTTGCCAAAAGTGCATCAAACGAGTATGCATGTCCATAGAACAGCTATTTATGTCCGCATGGAGGCACGGGCACACTCAAATGCAACAGCGCGCGCGCACGTGTTCGAGGCAAGTTGTGGAAGAAGAAGCACAACACAGACAGGGGCAAAGCAGTACAGATGACACCACGGTTTCGTGCAAGTTTTGAGCCAGTGGCAACAACGAAAGCTTTCGTTGCCAATGTGGCAACGAAAGCCAAGGGCTGTTTTCGCCCGCTCCTAAGAAGTCCACTCACGGTTGCGTATAGACCGCGGGGCAGTTTGCCCTGTAGAAACGCGATGGCACTTTCGGAGGCGTGCCGCACGCTTCCTAGGCGGAAGCGCGTGAATAGGAAACCATTACCGCTTTTACCGTTACCGAAACCAACCAAACCAATACCGAACCAACCGTGAGGGGCATGCCTTGCTTCTGTGCGATCAGCCGTCGGAAATGCAACTGGGCGTTCGCTAACACACTGTGCTCCATTGGCGCTACAAAATGTGGTGCGGTAGAGGGAAGGCGTCTGCAGTAGCTGGCTGAAAAAAAAATTGTGTCTGGAATACTAAGGAATAGAATAGTGCCGTGAAAAGGGTCTATAGGCGTTCTTGTAGACAACCAGGCCTTGAACAACGAGGATGGATGCTGTCGCGGTCTGGGCACAGAGCGAGAAAGCGCAATAGCGCCGTCGTCTCGTGCTCATTCCGCAGACAGTTTTATACCGGCTGCAAAGATGGAAGCCACAGTTTGAGGTATTGTTAAAATAGACGTCGATAATATGAATTATTGCTTCAAAGCAATCTCGCTGAAGCAGCCGTAGAGACCTTGAGGAGTTGTAGATAAGGGTACGGACGATGTTGCTCAAATTGTTGCTATATTGCTATTGTGTAACGTTCATTTTTTATTTCCGATTTGTTTCACCCTTCGTCGTTGGCTCGGACATGATCAGTACGCCATCGCACTTTCGTTATGGCAGAGATCAGGCACTCGCTGCGTCGCGATTGAAAAACAAAGGAAGGATGGAAATTTACAAACGTTAACGCTCCCCAACGTTACAAAATACGGACCACGGTGTGTCAGCGCCCCTAACTGGACACGGCGTTGTAGCCTCGTTGAGCTTCAGAGTGCGTTTATTCATCATAGTCGCCTCCTTTGATCGAGAAACGAGTAATTGGTTGGTCGAAAAGCTCAACTCTCTTCTTCTCCCCTCTCTTCCCCCCTCCACCTATCGGCTGCGCAGTGCGGCCGCCGTCCGACGAGCGGCCCACGGGTCCCAGCTTCGTCATGGAGCCCCCGAGCCGGGTCACCTTCTACAACAGCACGGGTGCCCTGGTGCCGTGCACGGTTCAGGGAGACCCGCGGCCCGACGTGCACTGGGTGCGCGCCAGCACGGGGCTGCCCGTCCGCGACGTGCCGGGCGTGGTGACGGCCCGCGCCGACGGCACGCTCTCGTTCGCGCCCTTCAGGGCGCAGGACTACCGGCAGGACGTGCACGCGGCCACATACCGCTGCGTGGCGTCCAACGGCGCCGGATCCGTGGGAAGCCGCGACGTCCAAGTCAGAGCGAGTAAGTCGATTTTGTCCCCCATTTATCTTGTTTGAAAACACACGCACAAAAAAAAAGACCAAAAGGAAAAGAAGTCGGAGAATATAGTTCACTGACAATGGGGCCTCCCAGAAAAGCAGCGCTGGACGAGAGGCGTCAGAAAAGTGAACGAAGCAGTCAGAGAGGGCATTGCTCAGTGCAGATTATAGTGAATGCTGTGAAATTTCGGCTACGGCTTGTCGGTATAGCTTTACCTTGGAAAAAATAGCAGGCAAAAGGTATATACAGTACCCTTAAGCGTGTGAATTCACGAATGAGATGTACTCGTAATGGCGGCCATATTATGCAGTAAATGACATCCTCGTTTGCGACCGCGTTGAGTATCATTTAAATATCTATTAGGCAACTTTATCCATACTTTTGCGCTCCATAGAGGAACATTCTTTATTGGAGGTTGGAGATATCTGCTGCCTGGCCATACGCTCAGCATGCAACTCCGGATGACGTGGGTGAAGTATGAAACGGCGCATACTTAGCACACACGCACACAAGATGCGGAAGTATACCGCAGTGACAACTTGCCGGGGTGTCTCATTCGTGCCGGCGTCTCCGAGGAAGTCGTTTCAGAATTCTAATGATAAGTAAGTGAACGCGCTTAGAGTGGTCGGGCCGGTCCTCGCAACACGGTGTGATATATACTGCCGCGGCTAGCCTGTCCTCACTGCACTGCAAATGCATCCTGAGCGGCGCTGGCACCTATAGGTGTGTAGCCGTGATATCATCGGCTCGCTCGGAACGTGGCCGGTCGCACTCTTTTGGCTCTTTTTTTTCTTTCGTGAAAAAAGCGTTGAGGACAACTGCCACACCATGTAGCAGGTGCACGCTGTGTGAGCGTGGGTGTGTGTCAGGAATGCATGAGCGAGAGAAACAACTGTATTTGCCACTGCAGGATAGCAAGTTAGGGCAGGTAGGCCTAGTGTGGCTCCCAGGTGGGGGCGACGTCTTGGGCCCACGAGATGAGTGCCAGTTGTGTTTTCTTGTCGGCTCTTGTCAGCAGCTAGTTCCAACCCTCCTCGGAGGGAGCTCGCGGTCCGTTGCCACGCACAAACTACCCGGCGAAGGAGTTACGCGACGGTGAAATGGTTGATATCGCGTCCGAGGCATTCGTGCAGCTAAGTCAAAAATATTTCAGGATGTTTGAAAAAATGTCTAATATTTGAGAAAGCGATGGTCTAGAGACTGATTATGTGATCTGTTAACAGACTATCGCCAGTGAAAGGGGACTCCATCAAAACACAGGCTGAAAACAGTGCGCCCTATAGCGCTATTCTGGCGATCCTGTTCCGCTGTATTTCTTTATAACAAAAGTCACGCAAGGAACCTAAGTTCAGTCGCTATCACAAATGCCGTAAGCGAGGGTAAGCCACATGCCTGCTTGCGAGCGGAAAGGGCCGAAAAGTTCAAGGAGATAAAAAAATAGGGCAGTAAGAGAGGAAATGACATATTTATTGAAGAAAAAAATACATTTACTATTACACACTGAATGAAAGTGTTGGTATCACACGAGTGAGCAGTAGCAAAAAAAAAAAATAAACTGTTTCGCTTTGGTTCTGAATGCAATACCACTTATTGACATCACCGCACAATACGCGTACCTGCCGACTTCATCAAAAATATTCGGCAAATATTCCCCAGGTTACTGCACGAACACTGCTCGATTTGCTCTGAAAATTATTGACAAAATCCTCATTATTTTACTCAATGGAAGCATCCATGGCTTCCAAGCAGTTGCCTGATTCTAGCACACTGACTGCTCCTGGGGCAATGGCCAGAAAGTTCTGTAGCTTTTTCTTTTCTTTCTAGAAAACACTTGCGATAATGTTTTGTCGATGTATATTTGCAGATTACGCTTGCTTCATGTTAGTATATTCACAACATGTCCTCATTTTATTGTATTATATTGGGAATTTTTTTTCCATTACCAAGGCCTTCTTAGTCTACAAAACAGCGTGAGAACGAAAAGCCAGGTGGTGACGGCAACATTAACTTCCCACGCCGGGTCGCCGTGAGTTCATTGATTGCGACAACCTGCGGTAAAGGCTTGGGTAACCATATAACGCTAAACTATTCCATTCCAATTTTTTTCCAACCTTCTTACAGCAAAGTTAAATAACCGCTTACGCAAGCATCGGGTAGTGACCCGCCGCGTTGTTTGCCAGCCCCACCAAACGCTGTCATCGTTTATAGGAGGTCACTTTTGTTTGCTTTCAAAGCGAATAACATTGCCTACCTTGACAGGTATTTTCTATTTTATTGGTTAATGATAGGCGCGGAGCTAGCGCAAGTGCAGAGGGTTCCTTGACAACCGCGATAGCGCAGTTACGGTAGATAACCGGGTGAGGAGAGTGGTGCCAGCCTTTGCGATTGGTCCGTTTCCCCTCGCTCAGCTTGCGGTGGTTGCTCGAAATTCACGGCGGCGTGCAAATGTGAGTTGGAAATACCTCAAAATTGGGTCTTCAGAGAAGAAGAGTTGGCAGAGCGATGTCGTTTGCATTGCTAGAATGCTCGACGATCGTATACTGTCTCGCAAGATTAGTTCTTATGCGCAAATAAACCTATTCTCTACAGCAGCTGCAAGAGCCAGTGACAGAGTGATTGGCGGGTAGCGATCTTCTGTTTCTTTCGGAACGATGCTCGATTTGCTTTGAAAATTGTTGACGAAATCCTCATTATTTTACTCAATGGTAGCATCCATGGCTTCCAAGCAGTTGCCTGATTTTAACACACTGACTGCTCCTGGGGCGATAGCCAGAAAGTTCTGTAGCTTTTTTTTTTCTTTCGAGAAAACACTTGCGATAACGTTTTGTCGATGTATATTTGCAGATTACGCTTGCTTCATGTTAGTATATTCACAACATGTCCTCATTTTATTGTATTATATTGGGAATTTTTTTCCATTACCAAGGTCTTCTTAGTCTACAAAACAGCGCTATTCCGAAACAAAAGTTCAGTGTTGTTCGGCGTATTAATGTATCTTTAGCGCCTACACGTCGCTTTTACGTACTGACTTTCCGCGGATTTGGTGACGTCGTGTGACAGACAGGTGAGGGGGGGGGGGGCGCAGCCTGAAAACATTTTGACCCGCATAGCGGTGGGCTAACGGCAAAAAAGGTGTAGAATTGGAAATATTTTTTTTTGTTCTTTTGTGCGGCCTAATATTGCATAACTTGCGTATACACGTCATATCAGAAGGGGGGGTGGGCGTTGCAGTTTTTCCGACGTCGAGTGACAGACAGACAAAGTGGGCTTGACCAGAAATTTCGTGACAAAGCCTGGAGGTATATTAGCTGAAATAGAATATAAATAATGTGGAATAGCCTTACGTATAGCGCCCTTGTTCACTACTTTCGCGCTGGCATACATATATAGTTAAAAAGCTCCCAAAAATTTAATAATAACGGAGCTAACAATTATTTACGCTCAAAAACGTTTCCCGCCCTGTCAAATTGTTCTTAAATTGTGCGCGTTCACATTTTGTATGTATGCCATAGTATACAGTTTTGAGTGAAACTTATTTCTTTAATATGTATAATTGAAAAACAGAATCCGTCATGCGGTGAGGTCACTAAAGCTTGTCTGTGAGGTGTTTTAAGAGCACAAACACTTTTCCGTAGATGTGATCAGTTGAGCTCTTGTACCTCGGTGCTAAATACCACGCAAGCTCTTGAAGAAGCTACATCGTAAATAACGATGCCACCGCCACGGTATTTCAGCGGTCATGCTGCCCACAGTTCAAGTAAATGATCTAAATATTAGGGGTATTCTCATTTCCCTAACTCTGCCTTAGGGTAGCCAGCTTTTCTGTAGCCAACATTCCCGTTTATCTGCAGTTAATAAATCACCAATACAACAACGACGAGCAAGTCCACAGTTTATAAACCGCCGCTTCTACACGAGCTCTGCTTTAAGTAAGCTGGACTAGAATAAATCTCGATCGCCGCCGACCCATAGCAGTGGCCACCCATTTTGTAACTTTGCAACCACCGGTGTCGCAGTTGTCGCAAAGATGCTTGTCATCTAGGTTGTTCTGCCTACACAGTACTTCATCATTGAGAGCGTCGTCTCTCCTTATCGTCTCCAGTACGCTGAAGCCTTTTACGCTTCTGACGCGTTGTCCCTACCTTTGGCGCAGATACGACCTGAATAGCCCCCGTAATTCAGCGACGAAACGTGACACAATTTTTGCTTGTGCGCATGTCGCGGTAACGGATAACCGAGCAGAGCGCAAACCAAGGACACTGCTTTAGCAAGTGACAGTGTAGAGACAGCTACGACACGCTTCGCCGTGTCGTACTCATAGAAGAACCCTGTCAAAGAGCGCTGAGAGCGAAAAGATAAAATAAATATCGCTCCATACACGCTCTTGACTCGAGTCACCGAAGTGGCTTCTCCTGTTATATTAGGTGAAAGCAGCTGTCTCTACACTGCTCTGGGTTTCCGTCTTTTTCTTGTTTTCAGCTAGCCACGGTCCAAACGCATCAAAGACGTTTTCGAGCACAAAGCGCCATCCTTTCTACATAGTGATGGTTCATTCAGAACGTCCTTAGGCGATGGCAGAAGGCAAGGAAGAGTATAATGATGTATATCAGCTGGGAGACGCAATTAGCAATCTATCACACTGTGCCAATCTGCCTAATCGGTTAGCTTATTTAACTGTAATTAGAAAGGTTGGTAACCAGTTCGTCGCCGGCATTTCCACACTCATTAAATTATTAAATGAATAAGACAGGATAACGGTTTTTTACCTTATTATCGGGCTTTGTTCTTTCTTTCTTTGCCACTTTTCAAAAGTTGTTCAAGGCTTCTCTCTCTTAAGCTTCTGGAAATAATTCATAAAACATGAGCCACACGGGTACATACGCCAATGTTCTGGTTTACAACAATGAAATCGCGTGATATATTCTTGTGTCATGAGAAGACAGATAATTAAAGGCATATTTGTTATTCTTTATTATTATTATTTTTAATGGTCGCGTGCTCTAATGCGCACAGCAATAACTTCCTAGATTACGTTAAATGTCTTTTAACTGGCGTTGCCTCTCCGTTTAGCGCGATGAACTCAGTGCAGATCAACGAATGTTGGCGAAAAGCGTGAACTGAAACACAAACCGTGCGAATATCTTAGCGGGTGCCCGAGGGGGAATTTTATATTTAAGCAATGTGCATGGCTGATGAGAATCAAACAGAGAAAAGGAGAAGGAGGAAAAGCAAAGACCGATAATAATCACGATATCGCCAGGTTTGCTACCCCACGATGAAGGAGCGAACAATACTAAGCATAGAGACGAGGACAAGGGAAAACAACACGTTCTCATGACGCCGGCAGGCACACATGAGCGTTCACGATGCGTTTAAAGGAAGCCGTATACCCCTGTTGCTGTTTTTTACGGGCATGTAACGGGTGTATTTGATAGCGTTGTCCATATAGATTCCTGAAATTAGGGCCCCAGTAACTTTCACTCCCTGAAAGACGAATTGTCTGTCTGGCTTAGCTATAGGCTTTTATATAGTCTCGAAAAATAGCACTCACACAGAACGAAAAAGAAAACACGCACGCTCACACACACGCACGCGGACGCTTACGCACACAAATGCACACCGCGCCACCAGCAAGACCGTGCCGGAACCTCGGATATGCTCCCCCGTTCGTGCTGTTATCACAAGCAGCGTCACTGTGAGGCAACAAAATCATCTGGAGAAGCGCCGGACAACCGAGATACCGGTCTAACACGCATTACCATT
Source organism: Dermacentor variabilis (assembly GCF_050947875.1). Lineage (NCBI taxonomy): Eukaryota > Metazoa > Arthropoda > Arachnida > Ixodida > Ixodidae > Dermacentor > Dermacentor variabilis. Next base: position 90,202,084 of record NC_134571.1, on the reverse strand, counting down.
CGTTTCTCTAACTAGATGCTTCGTGAACCTGGGACTTAGCTAAGAGCGTCCTGCAGGACCATTATAATAATAAGCCCTCGGGTTTAGTTATATGCCTCGCATACAGGCCGCTTAACTCACTCACCATACGGCGGTGCTTATCTCAGTCCACGGTATACACTCGTAAGCGAAATTACACCCTTTGGGTCGTATCTTGCCACACAACGATAATCGTCATCAGTCTTGTCTGCGTTTCCTTTATTTAACGCTGTGAGCCCGGTACTTCCAACTCACGAACGGCATGCGCGTTATCAGCATGGCAGAGCATCCTCGACAGGAAAGTAGCGGGCGCAGCGTTTTCAAGAAAGGAAACGCAAGCGAGGCAGACGACGATTATCGTTGTGTAGCAAGATACTGTCCAAAGGAGCATAATTTTGCTTAAGAGCGTACAGGCATTGTTGAGCCTTCCATGGGCGGAAGCCGGCTTGAATTCCATTCCAAAGTGAGAAGTGCTCTTGGTTACGGTTTGCTATTCGCAACGGCGGCTACGCGGTACACACGCGCGTTTCCACACGCTTTGCGCGGAGCGCGTTCACGCGGCTATCGTGAATGCGAGAGCGCGGAAACTTGACGAGAGCCCGCCTCACGGCGCTGGCAGCCGTGCCTCTCCGGAGCTCCTTTTGTGCTCCGAAACAATGGCGATGTTTTGGACCGGCGCGCCAGCCACGCACGTGGCCTCACTCGAGACGCGGCGGCGTTTGCAAATTAATGAGAAGACTTAGAAAAAGAAAATACCAAGAAGTAACGACAAAGAGAGACAGAGTTTCTCGTCCGAGTGCATGCGCGAGTGGAAGATGGCAAGGGTGGATACCGCGGCTGACCATGCATAGACTAAAGCGCTGGCGTGCTTCACCCGCATCCACCGGCGTTTTCTTTATTTTTCCTTTCACTTTTGTTTCACAGCAATTTCACCATTTTCCTTTCTTTCTTTTCTATCTTTGCCCCTAGCCTTTCGAGTTCTCCTCATTCTTATACGCTTCAACGGTAACGCACCTTCTGTCCTTCTCTCTTTGTTGCTTTTTACCCTGAAGGCATTATATCCCGCGTTTCCACACTGTGCTCGAGAGGCCTCGTCGAGGAGCCAGCTGGCCACCTCAGTTTAATGCGCCGTTTTGCCCTGCCCCTTAGGAAAATAGCTGCCGGGCCTGCTCTCAAAGCTGAAGCGGCTCGGCTCGGATTCATTCGCGTCTTCGAGAATGGCTCGGCAGGACCTAAGCACACGAGGTCACTCTGTTTTCTTTATTTCTTTTTTTTTTCTTGCTTTTTGTTGTTTTTTTGCTTCTTCTCTGTCGTGCGGGAAGAAAACGAAAACTTAATCGCCGCATTTCTTAACAGTGAGGGATATTTTTGCGCTTTATATCAGTGCAGATACAAAATTTAAACGGACCCGCCTGCTCAGGGCCATATTAAAAGAAATACGGTGCAACACAGATAAGGGTTTCGAGGCTGGTGGCTCTACAGTGACTAACGGTCACTGAAGCTGTGCAGCATAAGATCGCGAGGCCACCTGCGTTTCAATATAAAACCAGGGACAATATACGTATATTGCGAAGGTGCGTTACTTTGTAGCTTTTATGCTGTTTACAAATTTTATGCCGTTCAAAAGAATTCAACAGAGCCTCACCGCACTGGTTTAGAGAACATGCGATTGCGCGCTTCTGTTACTGCGTTGATCAGAAAATTGTTTTCAATGAGTGTTTTTTTTTTCTTCAAAGGCGTCCGACAGGCTCGGCTGAGATATGTAAAAAAGAAAAGTTAGTGGTTGCCACATTTAAAATGAATACATGTGACTCATACCCTCCTATTGAAGACATCGTAGTCTCTAGTTCAGGTGTTCTGAACATGATCCTCCATTTAGATACTAAAAAGAACTGCGGCCCAGATGACATACCCAATTCCTTCCTCGTTCGCTACTCCCTTTGGACAAGCAGATAACCCTCCGTTATCTTCCGTAAATCATTATCGACCTCCACTGTCCCCCAATCCTGGAAGCTCGCTACGGTCGTTCCGATATACAAACACGGTAACGCTCAACTTCTGCAGAACTACAGACCCATTTCATTAACTGCCCATTCATGCAAGTTACTCGAACATTTAATTCTTAAACACATCACGGAATTTCTTGAAAGTCACAATATCCTATGCAATTGCCAACACGGTTTGCGTCGCGGATATAGCACCACTACCCAACTAATCGAATTCACGCACGATATTTGTCAGTCATTAGATTTAGGCGGACAGATTGACGGCATTTTTGCTGACTTATCCAAAGCTTTCGACACCGTCCCACACCGAAAACTCCTATACAAGCTTAACTCCATTCTAAATAACCCCTCTCTGGTTGGTTGGATACATAGCTTCCTAACCCAGCGTTCTCAGTCTGTGAACTTTAACGGCTCTCTTTCCTCTCCTGTCAGTGTTTCATCCGGCGTCCCACAAGGTTCCGTTTTAGGCCCGCTTCTTTTCATATTATATATTAAGGACTTGCCGCATTGCGTGTACGTTAATATTTGTCTTTACGCTGATGATTGCGTCCTCTATCATAGTATTAACACACCAATGGATCATGATTTACTTAACGACTCCATTGCAAAATTTTGTAGGTGGTGCAAGGAATGGCAAATGAACATTAATTTCTCTAAAACTGTTTCCATGTCCTTCTCCCGACGCCCATCTCCATCACTTTTCACGTACACTTTCCATAGTCAAGATTTAAAAAGAGTAACCGAATTTAAGTACCTTGGTCTTCATTTCTCTCATGACATGTCATGGTCGAAACACATTGACATCATATATAACAAAAGCTTTTAGACGTCTCGGTTATCTCCATCGTTCATTGCGTGAGGCTCCAAAGGATACCAAACTAATGACGTATAAAACACTTATCCGCCCCATTCTTGATTATGGCTGTATCATATGGAATCCTCATAAGAAATCCGATATTAAAAAATTAAAATCAGTCCAAAAGAAATCAGTGCGCTTCATTTTTCGCAGCTATAGCCGAGATTTTCCCCTTCTTCCCATTATACAGCTACAGGTTTTACAGTTCTTTCATCTCGCCGCCGCTTAGAATGCATGAAATTTTTACACACGCTGATTCATTCTGAGCGCCTTGTTATATTAAATAATTATTTGAACTTTAGCCCACCTTCTATCACTAGGAGTTCTCATAATCTCAACCTTACCCCTTTCTTTTGCCGAACGGAGATGTTCAAGCACAGCTTCTTTCCATTGGCCATTGAACTCTGGAATTCACTGCCTGGAAGCACCCGCTCTTTATCTACGCAAGAATTTTTGAAAACAATTACATATACTTGATATTCGTACTTTTTGTCCCTGTATTTTGTTTTCTCACTTTCCTTTTTTTTTTCTTCACTCCCTCACTGCCCACTCCTGCAATAGCCTCACCGAGGCTGCAGTATGTATAAATAAATAAAAAAATGCACGAAGTGCAAAAGAAAAGAAGAGAAAAGAAAGAAAAGTAATGCAGGACCTGTATTATTGCAGCATTTCCTGCAAGAACCGCTTTACACCAGCCAACCAAGAGAGCAATTGTATCATTATCGAAAGCAACACAGCATTGAAAAGCAGTTTTCAACCGCATGCATAAAATAAAAGCGCTTCCGAATCGGTTCGCACTTCCCACCTTTGCACTTTTGGTTGTAAGGATGTGAGTTATGGATCGATTCACGTGCTCATTCACTTCCAAGGGTGTAATTTATTTCACACTGCAGTCAGCCCTCGTGAGTGCGCTTGCGTGTCGCTTATCACGTGCTGCCCGCTGTGATGCGCAACAGCAGTATTTATTTCAGTTATTTATTTATTTAGCATACGTCCAAGGCCCGAGGGAATTAAAGGAAGGAAGGGTAAATAACAAATGTTTGCACAGTAAAAGAGAGAGAAACAATACAGTCATAACAAGTAAAGAAAAACATGTTAGCAAAAGGCTTCACGAATGGAAGTCTTGACGCTGTCGATGTTGGTGATGGCGGTGATGGAAGCGGGAAGGTGGTTCCATTCTTTGCTAGTCTTCCGAATGAAAGATTCGCTGTAGGTATTAGTCCGACAAGATGGCACACCAACTTTGTAGTTATCGTCTGAACGCGATGACGCGTAGACGGGAGCGGTAAAAATTAAAGAACGTCTTTTAGAATTGGATTATAATGATATATTTTGTGGATCAATGAAAACCGAAAGCCTCTACGGCGGAAAATAGTTCTTGTAAGGCAAGTTTTGCTTTCATTGATGATATGCTGGCAAGCCGAGAGTAATTTGATAGAATGAAACGAGCTTCGCGATTCGGGACGGATTCAATATTTACTGAAAGTGTAGCGTTTTTGGGGTCCCAGATAACGCATGCGTAATCTAATTTAAGGTGAACAAGAGTTTTGTATAGATGTGTTTTTATTGACGAAAGTTCTCGGGAAAAATTGCGCCGTAAGTATCCCAGCATGCGGTTTGCGTTGTTAGTAGCATAGTTAACATGCATGCGGCAAGAAAGAACACAACTGATGTGGATGCCGAGGTAGTTGTATGATGTCGCATGTTATAGTAGGATGCCGCAAAGAAAACACGCGCTGCTAAGAGTGTGGCCCCGTTAAAATATTCGCATGCTTTTACACGTCTTGATGTTGAGTCACATCATCCGTTTAATGCCCCATGGGGGCAAGTGGTTAAGATCGTCTTGAACTTCACGCTGATCAGAGGGTTGGGCAATTTCTTTTCTTTTTTTGCAGAGGACGCAATCATCGTCAAAAAGTTTTATGGATGAAAACGTGATACAGTCAGCGAGGTCGTTAATGTAAATGAGAAAGAGTAAGGGTCCCAGCACAGACCCTTGTGGGACACCGGATGAGACAGGCGAAAGAGTAGACGAACAGTTGTTAGCAGTCCCAAATTGGGTGAGGCCAGAAAGAAAATCTTTAATTCAGTGGGATACCCTGGTGTCTAAGTTAAGCTTGCCTAATTTAAGAAGAAGCCATTCGCCACGCCGTCGAAAGCTTTATCGAAATCCAATAATACGCAATCAGAGTCGGAGCTGATGTCGTTATTTATAAAGTGATCATTAGTAAAAGGTGATAGCTGCGTTTCCCAGGACAACATTTTCCTGAAGCTATGCTAGGATTTAGCCAAAAAAAAATGTTTTTCTAAAAATTTTAATAAATGAATATTAGTAACGTGTTCAAGAAGCCTTACATGGGATGCTTGTAAGTGATACGGGTCTGTAATTATCGGCAAGATGCATATTACCTGACTTATGAAGAGGAACCGCGTTTCCCACCTACCTATCACCGGGAATTGTGGACCACTCTAAAGATTGAGCAATAATGTTGCACAAGATAACAGAGGAGTGCACTTCAGTCATTTTCAATATTTTTCAGGTAATTGAATCACAGCCAGACGAAGATTAAATTTTAAGATTACTAATGTGTTTACCAATGCCTACAGAATCAATGATTATGGGATGCATAGGAGGGAAATTACCATCGTGAAATCATGGAAAAGAAACTGGTGTGGCTCTACAGAAGAAAGAAGCAAGTGCATCGTTAAACACCGAGCAGCACTGTGGAGGAGGGACTGAAGTGCTTATCGGGTGGATAAGGCGATTCTCCGAGCCAGTGACAATATGCCAGAACTCGTGCGGGCTAGTTTGCAACATTTCCAGTAAAGTAGTGTTGAAAAACATATCCTTGGCAATTCTCGATGCTGTTATTGTACTGCGTGTTTACTTGGAAATAGGTAGCCCAATTATCGGGGTTATTGGTTCTCTTAGCACGACGAATAATACGTTTCTTTTTGTTCAAAAGCCGTTTTAGAGCAGTAGTAAACCAGGGCGATCATTGGTTAGAAATTATCTTTAGCTGTGGTATCAAGCACTGGACTAAAGCACTCCGTTTATTTTTCTAGAGGCGCCAGTTTTCCTCAACTGTGCGCTTAGAGAAATTGCACACAAGAGAGAGAGAGAGAGAAAAGGGGAAAGGCAGGGAGGTTAACCAGAGAAAAAGATCCGGTTTGCTACCCTAGACTAGGGAGAGAGGGGAGGGGGAGGTAAAGTGGTAACAAAGTAGAGATAAGGGAAGAAAGGAGCATAAACACACACTCACAATTGGTCACTGTCACCGAATAATGTCATCGCACATCACAGTGACACTTGCAGCACTATCAACATCTGTTCAGGCTACAGCCGCTTGTCCAATTCAAATCAAGGAGGAACTATTGCACTTCGGCTATTATCGATGTTACATCTGCCTGACCGTGACCGCGAGCCATATTATGCTTTTTTCAGATAAGGTCCTTGATTTGATTGTAAAGTGTATCAAAGAATGATCACTTATGCAAGGGAGGTAAGTGGGCTAACTACGTCATGCGTGTTCGTCAACACAAGATCAAGAATGTTGGAGACTGACGCAGTGGTTCGAGTTGGTTGAAGAACAAGTTGGGTTAGATTAAAATCGTTTCAGAGGCTCAGAAAATTAACGCACTCAAAAGAATTATGTTTAAGCGTAGTAGCCTCATCGCTCCACATAATGGCAAGGTAATTGGAATCGCCCAGGATGAACAATGGCATGCTCGGGAATCGAATAGTTAAGCTGTTAAGTGCGTCGTGCAATTCATTACCAAACAACATGGATGCAGTGGGAGGCCGATAGCATGCGCAGAACAGAAATTCTAGATAGCGAGCTTGAACACGTTCCAGAGGGGATGCAATAGCAAAATGGTGAAAAAACAAGCGAGTCACTGACACCAACCAATATAACTCTGGAACAAATGTCATGGTCATGCCTATAAATAATGTAGGCTTTTTCGCAGTGCAAGATATCGCTTTCGGTTATTTTAGCCGATAGCCACGTTTCAGTGAGGATGATGATGTCTGCTGAACATTAATCGGCGACGGACGATAAATTGGTTCAGTTATTAAGGATATGCCTGATATTCGTGAATGCAAATGATAGGCTGTCGGTATTAGTGTGTGATATCTGCTAGGATGAACTGGCGGTGGGCAAGATTACTGATGTTTTAGCTGGGATATGTGATGTAAAAGCAGGCCAGTATTCACAGACCCTGTTTGTAGTTGTTCCGTACACATTGGTTTTTTCCTTTCATAACGAGCCTCTTATGACGAAGTGTATGAGAAAAACCGCTTGCTTTGCCAAATTCAATTAAGTGCTTCCGCGAATGTCGCGTGGTCATGCAGAAATTTTCACCTAATGATACACCGGTACCCTTAAACTTTTTTCTTTGGGAAAGAATGCTCTTTTAATTTCGAAGATGCAAATTTCACAATGATTGGCCGCGACTTGTTTGCAACGAAATTGCCCAATCGATGTGTTCCTCCTGAATATTCAACTACAGCTGGCGGGAGAGAAAACTGCGTAACTGCGTTTTCGACTGTGCCCAATTTTCCGAACTAGTGTCGGCGATTCCATAAAATATTAGATTTTCGCACCTCGAACGGTCCTTAAGATCATCAAGGCGGGACTGCAATGCGGCCTGCTCTTTCCTCACTGCTTCAGCAACGATGCGTAGCATGTCAGTTCTCGACTGCCCATCTTCTTCAACAGACGCTTCGACGGCGGCTACTCGAACTGTTAAATCGATTCAAGTTTCTTGATTATTTCTAAGTTGATCAAGAGCATCCATTATTTCCTCATGCCGCGAATCAAACTTCTAGGAAAGAGCAGAAGTAGCAGAAAGCACGTCGTGATTAGGCTGACAACTTGGATCCAACTTAGGGGGCCCAGGATTGGACTCCACGTCGCCACACATTAATAAGCTTCTCGCGACAAAGACACATTCAGACAAAGATGCTCGCAAAGCTTATCGACACGGGAGGAACAGCAAACAAACATTGCTCACTCGCCTAGAGTACAAGGGCGTAGTACTACTTACCTTCACAAGAAGGGAGAAATGATTCCTGAGCGACGAGCACATGGTGCCGCTCCCTCGTGTCCACTAAAGGCGGTCATACAGGCGATGCCATTCGTTTATGAGGTCCTGTGGCGCTGCTGTCGGCAGTGATTCGGTTGTGCGATAGAGGAAAGGAAGAACGATCGTGGCCCGCTGATATTGATCCAGAAGTTCGCGTGCGTTGATATCAGAGACAGGTACCAACCGCAGCAACGAGTGTGCAGAAGCGGCCTCGGCTTCCAACGGTACAGCTGGACAATCAACTGCACAAGAAGGTAGAAAGGGTTCCTGAGTGACGTGTCACATGGCTGCCGCTCTCCTGTGTCCACTCAAGTTCCCTCCCGTGTCCACTGACCATTATTGACTCAGAAAGCGATTTACACATGTCCAGTGGCAATTCGAGCTGTGACCTTATACCTGACGACATCGCCTACGTTTAAACAGCATCTACGCAAACTACTTCATTTTTTTTTTTTTTTAGCACAAATCGCAAATTATGCGACCTCCACCACTGTGTAGTGTGCGCAAAGACTTACATAACGTTCTGTGCGATTGCACGTGCTTTGCAGTCGCAGGGAAATTCCTGAAAATTACTTTAAATTTATGTGACAGATCCTTCGAACTGCAATATATCCTTGGACCTTGGAGCAACGCTGCTACTGCTCTGCGCGCAACGTATAGGGATTTTTTTTTCCGGGACACCTTGTTGAATGGCACACTGTAGTTTCTCAACGTTCATGCTCGGACCTGTTACTTGTGCATGTGTCATGCGTGCACACTGTGTTTGAGAGGGCCTTTTGATGTATCGCCTTTGTTACCCCAAGTAGCATGGCCAGACAGACATCTCAAGCATCCATTAAAATTGTGTTTCTGTCTCTTAATTACATTATCTTAACAAAACTGCAAGTATACATTCAAACGACTACATATTCTGCCCTCATACCCTTTTTCTTCATCGTACGAGTGAGATTTTTGAATGCTTTCTTGAAAATGCCGGCACCTCTGGAAGTTAGCTGATCACGCGATAAGGTGTCATTCGCTAAACTTTCACGTTACAGTACACGACACGTTATTGTCAGGCGCACCTTAACTTGACCAAGTTATCCTTCATTTCTCCCCCCCCCCCCCCCCCGCTTCTTACCAGTTCTCTCGCGGCGTCCTGCAAAGTTGACGCACGGACACTGAAAGCTGAAGATATTATCTTATGCGCCTAAGCCGCGGTGACCCACGCGGGTTATGCTTTAGTGTTGCTGTGAAGCTCTATGCTTGTTTCGCCTTTCATAAATGAAGTAAAGAAACGAAATGAAAAAGAAGAAACACGTTAACTGCGTTCCGCGGTATTACACCCCGAACTACTGATTCATCAAATTTGCATTTGACCGGAAAGATAAGCGCCACTGCGCTCCTGAACAAATTAATAATCAAAAGAAACCTGGACGCCGCGAGGGGGAAAGTACGCTATAGCCTCGCCGTTGTCCCGATTGCCTGCGCACACACGCTCGTAGGCACACAGGCCCCTAATGAAGCGTAACTGCGCAACTCTTCTCCTCTCCTGCCGCACCCCCACCCCTCTCCCTCTTTAGTACGTGTCCCATTTCTTTAATATTTGTCAGTACGTGTCTGGCTTTAAACGTCTCGCCACACTGCGCCTGGCATGCCCAATTTTGATGTACTCCCTTTCCTACTCTGGTATACAGCAAAAATCAAGAAAGAAAGAAAAATGAGATAGAGATCATGAAACTTCGCACTGCCGTTAGTGAATCGCACCCTACGGAGAGCTTATAAGCGTGTCGAAAAATGCCGCACTGCTTGCGCGGTCGTCTCTTTGATGAATATTCTCCAGCCGACTCAGCGGCCGACTTCAGCGCCGTTTAAATATCCGCAGTTGCGGCAATGCGCTTGTTGAAGTGGGAAAAAAATTGAAGGAAAGGAAATAAATTAAAGGAAGCCAACCAAACGGCACTCATTAGCGGGTCGGTCTGTGAACGTTTCGCGCAGCTTTAAGAGTCGGCGTGACGCGCGCGCATGCGTAGAGCGAACACAAACGCACAAAACATGCGGGAAAGCCGTATCAGCAGCGTGTGTCAGAAAACGGTCTGCGGGAGAAAGTTTTTGCGACGGCGAAACAAGTTGTGGAAATGAGAGGGCGTGGAGAGAGAGAGAGACAGGGAGAGAGAGAGTTGGATAGAAACGGTGGGGTTGCAGGCGACGAGAGCGGCCGAGCCGAAAACGACACTTTAATGACGTTACTTGTTTCGAGATCAGTGATTAGTGCTAAAGCCAGTTTCTAGCTGTTGCGCCGCGCAGTGAGACGAGGAGCGAGAAGGGGGTGCCGATGCCGACGGTTGCGTCTCATCTCACCGAGGGGCGGTGTTGAGAGGGAGTGAGCGGCGGGACACCCCCCGCGTGAGCTGGAAAATATTTCGGTCTCCCAGCCAGCTAAAGCGCCGGCAAGTGTAAAGCGACATATCTTCTTTTTTTCTCTAGCACCCGCCAAGGTCGCAGACAGTTTAGTTATATGTTGGTTGCGAGGGAATTGCCATGCGATTCTCTTTGTCGTGTTTTCTGGAGCTCAGCTCGTTAGTGGATGACGAGTATGCTAAAGCTTGCGCTATTTAAATATAAACTCTTTCGGTTGCCTAGGCCATAGACGGTCACGGCTTTTACACCAGACTTGGCAGCTGATGCATACGCAAAGCTTAATAATTGTTTCTAACCCCTATCGATGTTGATTACTTTCACAAAATGGCCAACAATGCTGCAAATAACCTCGCCCACAACTTGCAAAATTTTTTTATATACCTCGTATGGAGCGCTTGCCTTCACCGCGTTTGCCATTTAGGTATGCGGCTGCATGGATACCAAATGTATGCTTTGTGTGCCAACAAAGCCCATTATGTTTGCATTCGCGTAATGTGTGCAGTGTGTCTAATTTACGCATACAGTGGGCGTGGCGCTCACGTGCGGCTCTGTGCGCGCGTGGGCATGCCTGCGTGAAGGTGTTCGTTGGCTTTCTCGTTTTTTGCTTTATCGTTACGTTTACTTACGAGAGTGTCTGTAAAAATGAGGTGGAAGAGGTCACATTTATTGCTGTGCCGACGAGGCTATTGCCCGCAGAGTGGCTGACGAAGACGACGGTTGTCGGGTAGGGTTTCAACGCGAATAGAACATGCAAAACGCGAATAGTCTTAAAGCCATCATCACCATCACGTCCGATCTGTGAGGCCACAAAAACTTAGAGCTCCTAGGCACCATGGGCATTGTGGCTGAGTGGCTGAATAAGCCATGGATGCGGCGGACAGCACTTTTGGCCGCTTCTATAGTATCCGAGATAACACGAGATAACTCTCGTCGTCAGATACTGAAATGATGAAGGCTGGGCATTAAAAAGGTCAACGACGAGAATTCTCATTGTATATCGAAAGCAGCTTTGCGGATATGTTGGGATATCTTGGCCTGTCTTTCATGGAACTGCTGCACATGATCTGTTTTTCTTCTTCGGTTGTATGAATCTACACGAACCTGCAAATACTAGCACTTACGTGCGCGCTAAAGCCAAGCCCTTAACTTTTCTACTAGACATGTTGTTTTAATTTGGTGCTAGTATTTCAATACGTCAAACATGAGCGGTAGCATTTTACATTCTCGGTTGCATTCTTGTCTTCAGTCTTTCACCCAGCTATTCACAGAGAGAGAGAGAGAGAGAGAGAAAATAGCGGGAACCTCTGTGAACAGCCTCATGAACCCATGGTCTATTCGGCATGTCCCAGTAGCTTTCTGTGTCGCGTGCCACTTACGCTTTTGCCCGAGCGATTTCTTATGCACGGAGGAGACATAAATCTAGGATACTCTTACACCCCTTTTGTTAGCGTCTCGCTGCTTCTTCGACGCTGACGCCAACGAAGGCAAATGGTTCTCTTCGTCCGAAGCGGATGGAAATTAATGCAGTCTTTCCGAGCATTGCGCCCGAACGGCTACTTCTTATTGATTCCGGGGCCTCAGAAAAGCCGGCCACTGGGGACGCGGCCGAAGAGACTCCTCCCGTTTCAAGTGCCCTCATTGTGCTCTCTCTCTCTCTCTTCGATTGCCTAATGTGCTATCTTCTGTTTTATGCAAGAACGCTGTCTTCGTCGAGCGAATCGATGTGTCTTGAAGTCAGCGGGCGTTCCAAAGCACTCCCTGTCATTTGTTTGTACTTCTTTTACTTTATTGGATTGTCCTCGTGCTTACTGTCTTACAGACTACTGTTCTACAACATAGATAAACAAGCTATCCTTTCGCCATACGTGAAGCGCAGCAAGCGTCTCCTTTTTGGTGGAAAAATGGTGCGCATGATAGTCTGTGGGCGTGTGTGCGCGTGTGTGCGCGTGTGTGCGTGTACGTGCGCGTGTGTGCGTGTGTGAGAATTTCGCAGGGAGAGATATGAAACTCTCCTGTAGGATATTTCTGTGCGCTCAAGGCTGTCAGAATAAATTTTGTAGGCCCTAACGGCAAGGGTGTTACCAGTGCGACAAGAAAACACTCTCAAGAGCGTAAATGTGTAAACATTTTTAGTGTCTGAGAGCGTTGAGCATTGTCATTGACTCACATGGCACACTGCATGTTGCAGAAGTGTCTGTAGAATTGTGGGGCTGTACGGGTCAAAACCGCAATAGGCTTATGAGGCACGCCATAGAGGCGGACTCCGGAATAATTTTGGCACCCTGGTGTTCTTTTACGTGCACATAAATCTAAATGCACGAGCGCTTTTGTATTTCGCTCCAGTCGATATGCGGCTGCCGCGGTCGGGATCAAATCCGCGATCTCGAGCAATGTCGTAGCTGTAAAGCTACCGCGGTGGGCACACAAGTGCTGACTTGACGTGCGACCGCTTCCGTAGTGTCGTCCAGACCCTACGGTGATTTAATGTGGCTTTGCATCTGCACACTCTGCTTCAGTTGTCCGCTTGACAAATTTGCGTGGTTTTTATTTTTCAGAGATAGCAGAAACGTACAGTAGCGTAACTACAGCTTGCCCCCAACCGCTGTTTCCTTGCCTTCTCATGTCGCCTTTTCCTTGTAACGCACTTCCCCATATATGGGAATGCGAGTGAGGAGTGGCAACGCCGTTATTCGCTAGTTTCGCTAGTACGCACATTCTACACATTCCATTCCTCTCCTTCCTGCCCCCTCTCTGCCATTATATGTACCTGTCCTCAGGACTTGCAAGTTAGTCGCTGCAGTTCCTGCAATGATTGTGCGGGTGGTGGGGGGGGGGAGGGGGGGTCACGGATATTTAACGTTGTCAACAGGCTAATGTGATGACGCCCAGGGTGCTGCAGAGGGCATCGTGCCCATGCGACGCGATGACAAGGACCAAACGAATTTCTCACGTCGGCTTTCCTCTCTGCCACGCTCCGTCCGTGTATATACACGCTGAGAACCACATCCTGACGCGGCGTGAAAGACACCAGTAGCAGCAGTAGAAATGTGTAATAAAGAGGCAAAGAAAGCTTCGATTTAATATTCCCCGGTAGTCTTTCTGCGAACACGTATACCCTTAAAGCCGCAGTGGTCGGGTTGCATGCACCGTTGAATCGGCACGTTTTGTCGTGAATATGCAGTTGCATTATGTTACAGTATACAGCGCAACGGTTAGGTTAGGGAGCTGCCAACGGTATTGGTCAACTACTGCTATCTTAAATTGCCAAGAATAAATTAAGGTTAAACAAATCATTATTTCTTTTTCCTTCCAGGACATTGAAAAACAGCCCGCGAGAAGGTACTAACGTAGGTCCCAATTTACAGACCAGAGATTTGAGGCATCTAGATACAGTGAATTTTAGATATCACGCAATTTCTCTTCACAGCAATGCAGATAATTGTTGTCGAACTTACTCACTCTAAGACAGATGTCCCTTGATTTAAGCATATTGCGCACTATATCAAAAGGAAACACTGCAAACACAGACTTCATTCATTCTCAAAAAAAATATTATTTTTTTTTACTTATGTGAGCGGATAATTTTAGGCGCCTGCGATCGACACATTGTTTTATCACGTTGGCAAGCGGTTCCGCCAGAATAGTATTAGTTAACCATGATTACGCAGCCGACTCTATTATATCGCACAGACGTATTATTGTCATTGTTATGCTCGCCGGTGTCTTCCATTGTAGATTAAACCCAGCCTCAGCGCACATGTTTCGGATGTTAAGCAGAAAGGCAAAGTGCACGGCTTTTCAAGCCGCCTACTTCCAGCTGAGTCACGGGGGCGCAGGCTTTGGCGTTGTATAACTACTCTTACGTTGACGCCAGACGAAATATTTGTTTTTAAATTTTCACACGATAAAACATTGTGCAGTGTCTTTACAGCAAAAGCGGTTCGCAACGCGGAGATTACTGATCGAGAGAGGCTTTGCTCACTTTAATAAGCAAACTGACGTTTCATGTTCAGTCGATGGTACAGTAGAGGATTATCGAAGAACGCCAGAGACCCCCCTCCCCCTCCCATTTCAAGAAAAGCATAAGTCGTAACGTTTCGCGTTTTCCTCGAGCCTGGCCCGATACTAGCGGAGCAGCACGAAAGTCTGCAGCAACACCATTTCTCGCGATTTGTTCGGCATACCGTAATGCCATCGTGTCTTACCAACCGCGCATTTTGTTGACTAAGCTCCTTAAAGTATGTTCACGAAAAAAAAAAAGGAGGACATGACAAGCGTTGCCCTCAAGACGATTTTCATCTCGTTAGCTTAGAATCCCGTCGACAGTTTCCCGTTTCTTATCCTGCGGCACAAAAGATGCTTACGCGTCTATCCGATTTCCCCGTTAGGCGGTTTTCTTCATATTACTCAACTGCAGCGACCTATTTTTGTTCTCGCCATATTAAAGGAGTGCATAACAACTCGAGACGAACGCGCTCTGTGTCTCTGAACTTATCGTTGTCCACTGATCACTACAAGGTACGAAATACGGCGCATTTTCTTCGCCTTATTGTTTTATTGAATCATTTTTTTTTTCACTTCCACATGTTTCCGTCCTTTCCTTCTTCGCTATATCTACGAAAGGCCAGTATCTGTCAAATTACATGGGAAAGCAAAGGAAAGCTGTCTGCGCGACTTCTGAATCAACAACACACTTCCACGATTTTTACGAAGGATAGTCTTGTTTATCATCCTGCAACTTTAGCACAAATCAGGTCATTGAAGGCTATCCGCGGGAACGGCAGGTGGCTTCTTCCTGTGTTTATCTTTGTTCGTACCAACGATCAAGACATTAAGAAAAGAAGATCCCATCAACCGACTACGTGCAAAGCTGCCTGACAGTCTGGCAGATTTTTATTTATTCGTATGTGATCATCGTGCATTATTTCTGCGAAAAGTATTAGTAGTCTTCGGCGTTTGCTCGTATATGCTCGATTATTTTCGTCCACCTTTCGATGCATTCCCCTCTTTCTTTATATGTGTTTTTTAGGCCACTATAGTACTGCGTAAGATCAGAAGAGGTGCACTTTACATATGCACTGCCCCGCTTATTGTAGGGCTTGCCTCATGATATCCGTTTAACATATTGTACCCTCCAGGCCTTTACGCAACGTAAGATTGGAACAGATACAGAACAAGAATTGTAAAAAATATTAAAAGTAAAACAACCCATACGTACATCACAGCAAAGCCAGTTGGAGAACGCAAACGGAGAATGAAAAATGGCAAATACCGGCATGGCTTTATTGCATTTGATTTGATTATATGACCTAACTCCTGTAAAGAAGCAGCTGTTGCCGCAGAATGGGGTGTGTACTACGGCTGTAGAAAGAAAAAGTATATATGTGCGCTTGACCCTGACGCTGTGTGTAAAGTAGCGAATTACAGCATTTCGACACGTGACATTTTTAAAATGTCAGGAAAGAATTCGCACGCTCTTCACGTGGTCTGGAAGTGCACGGGGTCTGACAGTTGAAAATCTATGCGGCAAACCTCATCAGAGACTCTTCAGTTGTGCCTCTTGGCGCTAAGACAAGTTCACCACTCTCATCTTAGCCTTTAGTTTGATAGCAAGAAAGCTGACTTGAATAACTATAGAAAATGCTGCCAGTAGCCGTTCCCTCTAAAGGAACAGCTTGGTTTCTCTACCAGGACTTGTTCTATCACGTAAATACACGATATAAGCTACTTTCTCTTCATGACTCTAAATTTATCCGCAAGGTTTTATGCAGTAGATTTCCGGTGGCATTATGCATCGCTGCACAAATCGAAGTGGCATACGCCTAGAAAAGATGATATTCAAGACGACGCTTTTGATCGATTAGACTCGATGTTAAGTAGAAGATTTGCACACCTTGAAATTTTCAGCATAACCCAGGTGGCTGAACGGAATCTTCTTATGGCTGTTCATTTCCCTATCCTTCCCTGTGTCTAAAGGCATGTAGTCACTTGACCTTGCTTCCACCATGACGAGCTGGCAATATGTAATTGACTACGTAGCAAACACTCCACAAATTGACAAATAATTTCGAGAAATTAAAATGCCGCAAGCGTGCAGGAAGCCAGTGTATTTTTCTTTTATTGTAATAGCAACTATATGGACACGCCAGGCGCATTTTTCCCATCGTCGTTGCCGTGACGCTCCGCACAAAGTCCAAGGGCGATAACAGCGCCGCCGCGCGTCGTATGCTGTAGGCGAGAGTGAAAGTTTAAGGTGAGCAGACGATCGCGGCTCAATCTCGTGCGCGCAGGGGAGGCAAGCGGAGCGGAAGCACACCGTCTTCCGTCGCGCGCACGGATCCTGCGAGTGAGTGGGGCGGCAGGAGGGGGTTTTACTTCGGGAGCAACTGCGTACGATGCAGCCGCGCGCGGTCGCACGGGCCTTATTTTGACAGCGATCTGCTTTGGCGGCAGAGTCTAGGTGGGCTGACGGCTCGCAGCTTTTCGTCTGCTGCGTTCTCGCCGCTCAGTTTGCGTTGAAGCGATAGACAGCACGAAGGTCACTTCGCTCGCTGCTGCTGCCGCGACTCCCCACGCCAGCGTTTTAACAGCGAGTGTCCGCGGTCATCGCATGTGATGTGCGCATGTTGCACTGTGCGCGCTGACACCGCGCTTCTTAATTTGGTTAGTAAGCGAGTGCTTACAGCTTTATACGGCCAATAAAACTGCTAGCCTTACTTATCATGGCTGTCTACCAATCTGCTATCGCAATCGACATATTTCGCCTTTCGGGTGAAACTGCGACTTCTTTAACGTGTAGGCGTGGCTTTATCATGGGTGATGCCGGGGCTACTCCTTTTGGCTTTGCCAAAGAGTACAAACCAAGGTTAGGCCCGCTCAAACAAACATGCAAGCGCGACAGAGCAATAAAATAAATGTAAGAAAAGAAAGGCTAGTGTACGCTAGCTGCAGCAGCCTTGTATATTTAAGAGGAGCGAAAGAGTTGCTTTTGAAGTCGCTAAAACGGCCACCGATCATGTCACAGCAAAGGAAAAACTGGACTAATTATTATGGAGTGTCAAAACATCATCTTAGATAGCAGAAACGTCTTTCTTTCTTTCTTTTTTTTTTGCATGAAATCTCGTCGGCTGCTCTTTGCCCTTTCTTATTTTACTGTGCTAAAAGAGTATCTACATATTTCTTTCCAATATTTTAAGAGTGTCTTAAGAAAACGTTTCTTTTTTTAGTGCGTTTTCAAAATCTAAGATTTTAATTTCTATCGGCAGCTTCACGAGCACTTGGCTCTAATACTGAGGAAGTAATTATTCCTTGTTTGTTTATTTACCCATTACGTTACACTGATAGCTGTGATGGGCTCACTCTTCTTTCGTCGTTTTGATGTCTGCTGGTGTCCTCTCGTGTCGTCGCAAGGGTACCGAAATGCTTTACTACTAAGAAGAGATAATTATCATACTGTCTCGAGAATTCGAACTTACGATTACCAGCTGCTTAGCAATCTAGTGTCCTGCATGTAGACGCGTCAGCAGCGGAGAGTACTGTTCCCGGAGAGTGCGATCGCGTCAGCAGCTGCCATGAGTGGCTAACGACCGCTCAACACCTGTGTGCTGTACAGAGCTGGCGTCCGCGCCTTCTTCATGCTCTAGCATATCGCCTTCCCAGTTGCGGAGGCGATCGTCAATCAACTTTCCTTATTCTGTATGTAATGACAATGATTCACTCTTCTTCTAGCACTCAGCTGCTTCCTAGGTTTACTATAGTTGGCGCTGCCGTCGTCTTCTTTTCTTCAAGGACAGCGGGAAGTCTAATAACGGGGTAGCCAAAATAAATATTTTAGAGAAGCCGAAAAAACCAGCATTAAGAAGCTGAAGGGTTGCTTCAGTCGAGACAAGTGTCGAAGTTCAGATATGTGAGAGAGGAAGAAAAGCCGAGCCTTCTCACTTCACCACCGGGAGGTGCGACTTCCTCAAACGAATAACACTCCCCACCTCTCTTACGTCTCGAAAGATGATCAAAGCTGTCTGCAATTCCCTGTGCTAGACAGTTGCTCCTTTTCTTTCTTATTCGCTTATACATTTTACTGCAACATTTATATATTCTGACCTTCATACCTGCAACATCTGACATTTGACAACTACAAGTTACTATGTTCATTTCACTTTACTTTCCTCAAAAAATCCGCCAACGATTACGATACTTCATAGTGCGAAATTTGAGGGCAGCTGTATACGTGTTTTCATTTCATGGTGTACTTGCTGGCACGTACAATCTGTCTCGTTCAGCAAGTTGCAAACGGAGCGTAATGTGGCGCGACTAGCTCGCTAATCAGGAGATCGCAAGAGGCAGCGCGTGCGTGCCGCGTGGCGTGATTCAGAGCAGCCGTCGCAGACATACCTCCGCTCATACAGCGCTTTGTTTCCATACATGGTGTCGGTGGCGACCTCGATGAAAAAAACGACGCGCGCTACTCTGGCGCCATCTCGTAGCCATTATCGCCGCAAATCCCATCTTGCGTGACACCACGATTTTCTTCTCACGCTTTGGCCATGCTCTCCTCGTCCGCTTCCTCCTCGCAATCTGTTTGCTATCGCAGTCTTTGATCCACGTTCCGCGATCGCTCTTTCATACTTCGCTGTGCCCGTTCGTTCGATTACGAGGAGGCTGAGGGACGACGCCTATGCTCGCCGCAGGAACGGGCGCCTAAGAGCTCCGCTCTAAAATAAAAGAAGACTGATAAAACTAACGATATTTTCACCGCCCGATTCATGGTCGATCCCCTAGTGTGGGTTGCGCCATTTCACCAAGGAACAAGAACAAGATTGCTCAGCCGCACCTACGAATGCCCCTCCAACAAACACCGCACGAAACAGTGTATGGCTTACTGCTCATTACGCCGTCGCCTATCACGTGATTGCTTCGCGTTACAGGTGTAACTTTAGTTTATCTTTCTCCTTTTTTGTTTTCTTTTTATGCGCACAAGTGCGCCAATGCGAAGCAAGAAGAATAAATTATTTCATCTGAAAAAAAAACATAGTTTCCTTTATCTTTACTTGCCTTTTATTTATTATATTATATATAATATTTCAATTATAAAAAGAACAAGGACCCTTGTTATTTAATATTTACGTCAATTATATGACCTGTCTTCCATTGAACTCACAACGGTTTTTATACGCGGATGATACTGCCCTGGCGATACCAAGTGAAACGTATGAAGACTCCGACAGGGTGCAACAGGATGTGCATCTTTTGATGGAATGGTTAAACACTAATCAGATTTTTACTAATACTACGAAAACCTGCCTACTTTGTTTTCATAGCCCATATAAAGTGTTTAGAAAATTATCAAATATATACCTTCATGGGAAGAACTGTACGTGCTGTTCATGCCCACCTTTGGATCTTAAATCCAATTTTAAATATCTTGGTATCACATTTGACGAAACACTGTCGTGGAATTTACATATTGCAGAGTTAGCCAAACGCTTACGCCTAGTGTGTGTCTATATATATGCTCTACGATCTATTTGTGATGTATCGGTTAGAAAAATGGTATGTAAGGGATAGGGAGAGTCCATATTACGATACGGGATAGCAATTTACGGAACCGCATCTTTATATAAACACACTAAGCCGCATAGTGCGCAGGATTGCAACCAATCTCTCCTACGGAACCAACTATCATGATAAGTCAGCCAGAGACGGTATGGAATATTTTGACATGCTACCTGTACACAAGCAATTTATCTTTGACATACTATACAAGCATTTCTTTAGCAGCTCCTTTAAACTCTGCAACATTAAAGTACGGCCTCTCCGTCAATCGGAAAAGTATGTCATACCCCGCATCTTCACCACTTATGGCAAAAGAACCCGCACCTACTATGTTCCTTATTGCTTCAATAAAATACGAACCCTCCCGAGCATCACCGGATTAAAAGACCTTAAGAAGTTCCTTCGACCTTAGTTGAACGATAATATAGAATGAGGTAATTTACTGTTTGCCATGTTCTTAATGTTTTCATTTCGTGTACGAAAGTGTGCACTGTGGATTTGCTATCATTTGTTCTGTCGGTTCTTGTTTGTTTGTTTGTTTGTTTGTTTGTTTGTTCTTATGTCACACATGCAGTTGCTGAGTATTTGGTTGATTTTATTTTCTCCTTTTTAACTATGATTTACTCGCTGTTGTTTCATGCGCTTAACCTGGCTGCCCAGCTCAGCCCACAAGCGGCAACGCTTATGCAGGCTGGAACACGTTGTATCAATTAAAATGAATAAAAATATATTATTATTACTATTATTATTGTTATTATCGTGACCTTATTTTGGTCAGACTGCGCGCGCTAGCTTCACGCTTCTTCCTTCCAATGCCATTCGATGCTTGCTCCTTACAGCCCGCGTCTGTTAACGTTGAAGCCACTATGTAGTGCGTCTCCATTATTCGGGTTAAATATGACGGTGGCTTAAATGTGCACGTGTGCCCAAGATTCGCCATTTTCGCTTTTAAGAAAACCGTGGCAGCAGCCAAGGCAGCAACGGCAAAAGTAGTCATACCGCCCTTCCAAGGCCTAACTGACACCGCGATCAGCCGGATATTCCGCACGCGATGTTCAACGAGCCGTGAACTAATTACCTCTTGAATGGAGCGCCCGACCATGCATGAAGCCGCCTATAGGTAAACCCGGATGTACTTTATCTATACTCAGCCCTCATGAGCCATCGTTCGGTTGCGCAAACACAGGCGAGACCCGTGGTGGCCTCATCCCTCGCTAGCTGGAAAGAGAGAACCGGGGAAGGCTGAATGGGAGGCTAACCATGGGTCGCGGGAGATTAACCGCGTGTCCCGAAATCCTACCTGGCGCACCGCACCACTAATCCTACCAGCCTTGATGCGACCGCACGACTCGTTGACTTCATCGCTACCACGTGTATATTAAAGGGGCCTACGCGAGAAGCTCATGAGCTACGTGGCAGCCATGAGCTACGTACTCGCGACGTATTATTATTATTATTATTAATATTATTATTATTATTAGTAGTAGTAGTAGTAGTAGTAGTAGTAGTAGTAGTAGTAGTAGTAGTAGTAGTAGTAGTAGTGTAGCTACGCGTGTTATTATACTCATTCGGTTTCTTCACTCCTGAGCTACGAACTCACGAGCTCGACGCACTGTCAATTCCATGAAATAGCCATCGTACTTTTTTTTTATCTCCGCTCTGAGGTTGCTGTCTTTTCTTGCTTGGTTTCGAATAAAATTACCTTTTCATGC
Source organism: Dermacentor variabilis (assembly GCF_050947875.1). Taxonomy (NCBI): domain Eukaryota; kingdom Metazoa; phylum Arthropoda; class Arachnida; order Ixodida; family Ixodidae; genus Dermacentor; species Dermacentor variabilis. The sequence goes on along the minus strand of NC_134571.1, from coordinate 90,180,452 downwards.
ATTAGGCACCGCAACAAAATATCAGAAACAACTTCCTTCAATGACTGGCAGTTCGTGTAATCGTGCGTGCCATTGCCAGTAGAGTTTGCGACAGTGACGAAAAGGTTATTCGCTTCGCTGTGTGAACGAACCATAAAGGCGAATGTTTTTGCTTCTTGCAAAGAGGCGAGCTTGTTGAGGCGCGTTTCGAAGTAGATTTCAATGCTTTTGCATGTGTGTTATTATAGTCGTTCGGTGTCCTCATTCCTGAGATAAGTCAAGAGCTTTGTGCAATAGCAATACCACGAAATAGTCATCGTACTTTATTTCTCCACTCTGAGGTTGCTGCCTTTCCTTCCTTGGTTTAGACGATATCTGAGAAAGCGCACATAATTACTATTTACATCAAAACGAATCTAGCCCGCTCATCTATAAGCAGCGTTATCGATAACGGTTTCCGTCTGTCAGACTTCATTGTTACACAGTTTTAGAATAGCGTTTGTAACGAGACGTAAATGTATTACGTATGCAAAGAAATAGCGCCGTCGTCACTGCGTATGCTCCGAACGGTATTGGTCTTCTGTGGTTTACGTGCGCTATGATAACGTGCGTTATTTTGCGATATAAAGTTCGTAATGTTTACGTACGTTAAGAAGTATAGCGTTGTGGAACATGGCGGCACCCATGGCTCCCGCTTCAGCGTCAATTCTCGTGATGGCTACACTCCCACGCGGGTTGACCGCCAATAACTATTGAAGTGAGCTTTCGCTTTCTCTAAACTCACCTGAAACATTAGTTATGAGCGCATAGCGCGTCCAATTTCTGAGATCGTTCGGCGATTCCAGCGCCCGTTGGCCTGACGAGACGCGTCCGCATATCAACAACAGCGGCCGTGTTCTCAAATATTCCACTTCGGTGATACAATTCACTTCGGTGAACAAATCGGATGACGTAGCTCATCCAATGTTGCCAGAGCAACCAATCAGTGCCCGCCTAACGGCGAACTATCGCCGAGGCGATAGTATTGCCTAAGTGGATCATTCCGGAATCAGGCCCCTGGATGGTCGCTAATGGATTGTCTTGGCATGGATACGTTTGGCACAATGCACCAGATGGACCCTGTTTTATGACGTCTTCGTTACGTTTGCGTTCCCGTACGGTAAAATAAATGTATGGATGGGGCGCGCACCTTAACGTCTCGCAAAGGTGCTTATGTTTAGAATAGCGACAAACGCTATTCTATAGCTGTCTATTGAGAAAGACATCATTAGGCTCGTTGGTTACATCTCTAACCGTCATTGGTCTTATGGTTGTTAGGACACTAGTCGAATGCAAAGGTTTTTAAATGACGGTAAAGCTAATAACGGTTAGAGTGACGGAGTCGATAAAACCTAGTTGATGTTCACGTTGATTCATTTTTTAACGTTCTTAGCGCAAGTATATTAAGCACGTGCAGGGCTGGTAGCCACACTGCTTGACGCAAATTATTATAGTATTTAGAGCACATTTTTATTCGTTTTTGAGAAGTCTGTTATAGCTCTTTCTTTGTGGCGGCCGCGGCACCGGGAATTTCGAGTATATAAGACTTGTACGTGTGCTGATATGAACAATACCAACTGGCATCCAGCGTTATTGAAACCGCGACTGGACATCACTTGACGGAAGAGTTAACGTTTAAGGGGTATACATAATTCATATGTCTGATAACATCCTCAACTACAGAAACAACGACCATATCATTGCTAGCTGGTTCGCAAATGGAGGTCGAAAGTGGAGGAGGTGTCCCTAAATTTTGCACAGGGGTTCATACTAAGCAAACACAAGATTTCTCAGATTTCTGTGGTTTTTGCTAAACGTAGACCAAAGTTACGGGCTTTGGCGTCACAACGCAACTAACAGCTGGTTATGAAAGACACCGTATAAAAGAACCATCGATGTGTAATCGCTGTGCCCGAGACCGTATTCTCAGAAACGGAGCGTCACAGAACTAAACTACCCGGGAGGGTCGCAAAATACTGCATTTCTTCTAGCGCTTAGCTTGAAGCTCACTAAATCCGCATAAATCAGGTCAATCAAAATACGAAATTTTTCCCGGATATGGGGGTAAGGCGAGTGCCGAGCACAATGCACGCCGCAATTTTTCCGGAAAGCAGGCTATCGCCCTGAGCCGCTAAATGTACAGCACCCTAGAACTTTGCAATATATGCTTCGAATGAAGAAAGAGCAACGCGGAACGGAAAGGCCAGGAGGTGACCCCCCAAGTAGAACCCGCATACAGGGATTTGCAGCAGCAGCTTCAGAAATGCCGTATCATTTGCTTTTACGAGCTCTCGCGGCGGCGTTCCCGTAGACGTCGGCGCGGGAAGACTGCGAAATTGGTGTTCGTGGAAATGGCTCCGCCGCTCGGCGTCCAATGCCCTGCGCAGCTCGACAGACGAGCGACGCGATAAATCTCCTCGAGGATTAGACAGATCCAGCGAGAAGAGGCCCACGAGCACGGGACCTGCGCTGTCGCGATCGTCCCGGATTACACCGAGTCAGTCGGTGGGGGGCGGCAGTTCATCCCGCACGCGTCTTCGGGGGGGGGGGGGGGGGAGGAGAGAGAAAGCCACCGTATAACGCATCTGATTGACGCGTTGGAGACGGCGGGGGCGACAGGCGCGTCTCCGGTTGTCGTGTGAGCGCACTTGTTCGCTTCCGCTTCTCTGTCCTTCGTGTTCCTCCTTGCGACGAGAAAAAGATTATCCTGACAGCGCGTGGGATATCGTCTAAAGTGTTCGGGTTGGCGTCGCTGAAATACGAGAGCTGTGACTTTCTTTTACTTTCCCAATTTTTTTTTTCGGAATTTTCCTCGCTTTCTGTGTCTGTCTATCCATTATTTTCATTATTGATGCTTCGCTTCGAGATTTCACGTGCAAGTTGTCCATTCGTGCTGCATTGGCATCAAAAATCTACTCTGTGCCCGTTTCTTGAGAATCCTCAACTTTCGTGAATTTTAGACAGGCGTGTTGAAATTTTTATCCGTAGTGCACAGGGGCAAGTCCAACAGGCTTATCCAGGTTCTCTACTGCAGATTACACGCCAAATTGTCCTCGCAATATCCACTACCCGCGAAATTCTGGAGGCACTTATTCATATATGCACGTATCATTGCGCGCATTAGCTTGTAGCCCACACGAGCAACAAAAGCTTTTGTCTACAGCTACAGTCATACAACCTTAAATTTTTGCCTTCACTACATGCTCATGCATTCAGGCGCTCTGTATTAATTCTGTAATAACGAACGTATCGTACAATCACATATGGCGCGCTGCGTTTGATACCTTAAAATTTCAATTGGCACACGGAAAAGTTGACGCACTGCCAATATAGCAGCGTTATCATACGCTAGGGGGCAGCGTTCAGTTGTGGATCGCACATCAAATCAATTACTAATAGTTAATGAAATAATTAATTTACTAACAACGTCTCATTCAAATATTATTCTGTTGTTCTTTGTTGTTTTTCTATTTTTTAAACAAATGTACTCTCCATGGCCAGAGATAAAGGTGACTAAGTTGTTTTAGCTTTCATTGATGAGGAACTGTGTTTTACCATTACAGTGATGAACTATGCGTCTAAGGCTGCGAGGGACACGTGTTTCGCGCCGCATTTGTGGTCTCCAAATTCTGGCTCGTGATTGTATATGCAAGGCTAGGGAGAAGTGAATCATCATCCTCACCGTCGTCGTCGTCATCAGCCTATCTTTACGTTCACTGCAGGGCGAAGGCCCCTCCCAGCGATCTCCAATTACCCATGTCTTGCGCTAGCTGATTCCAACTTGCGCCTACAAATTTCTGAATTTCATCACCCCACCTAATTTTCCACCGTACACGACTGCGATTACCTTCCCTTGGCAACCATCTTGTAACTCTAAAGGTCCACCGGTTATCCATGCTACGTATTACATGGCTTTCATAGCTCCATCTTTTTCTCTTGATGTCAACTGGAATATCGGATATCCCACGTCGATCTCTGGTTCATACCGCTCTCTTCCTGTCATTTAACGTTATGCCTAACATTTTGTCACTCCATCGCTCTTTGCATGCTATTTAACTTTTTTCTCGAGCTTCTTAGTTAACCTCTAAACTTCTGTCCCATATGTTAACAGCGGTAGAAAGCAGTGATTTTACGACTTTTCTTTCAATAACATGGCTTAGCTCCCAGTCAGGATTTTGGAAGGCCTGCCGTATGCACTCCAACCCACCTTTATTGTTATCTCATTTTACTTCTCGTGATCAGACTCCCCTGTGAATAAGTTGTCCTAGATAAACGAGCTCCTTCACAGAGTCGAGAGGCTGACTGGTGATCATGAATTCTTGTTTCCTCGCGAGGCTTTTGAACGGTACCTTCTGGGTCCAAGCTGAGCAGCAATGTCTCCCACTGCTCGGCCGTAGTTATGCGTAGTTATGCTTGGACCCAGAGGAGCAGCTCTGGGCCGTCCGGATGGCCGAAGACGCCGCCAGAAAGCAAGGACTGGCCGCCGTCTGAGGAAGGGGGGATTGGGGGTTAGTCTCCCGACCCCCGCCACCCCTGAACCCCATCAAGGACATAACAAAGTTTTATCTCTCTCTCTGAATGGTACCTTTATTGTCTGCAGAATAATCTTCAAACCCACTTTAACGATATTGAATAAGATATCCACGAAGATTATTGCCAATTTAATTAGGGCAACACTTGATTTCCATCAAACAAGTGAACACGCTGGCTTCAGGAAATCATATTCTACAAAAGATCACGTCCAGCATCGTCAGTGAGATAATTGAGATATCTTCGGAGTAAAATCAATCTCTCTATATGGCTGTGTTATACTATAAAAATAAGTTTGATTCGGTAGAGAAAATAATAGTGAAGGAGGCATTGCGTAATCGAGGAGTATATAGGAGACATACGTGAATATCTTGGGAAATGTCTGCAAAGACTCCACAGTCACCTTAATTCTCCAGAGGAAAAGTGGAAAAAAATACCTGTCAGGAACAAGGTCAGGCAAGGCGACACAGACTCTCCCCAATGCGTTGTTTACAATGCAATGCAATGTTTAGAAGACGTATTCACGCTATTAGATTTGGAATGCTTAGGAGTGAGGATCAACGGCGAATATCTCAACAACCTTCGGTTTCCAGATGACATTGTCCTGTTCGGAAACACTGGGGACGAATCGCAATAACTAATTGAGGACCTTAACCGAGAAATAAAGACCCGTGCGCTGCGAAAAATGTCGGACAACTTCTCTCTCCTCGGAAAGGCGGATATTCTGAAAATTTCGATATCAGCCGGTGCACGTGCAATCGGCACGCCACATGTGGAACAAATTTCCGCGAACGCTTGTCATTTAGCCTCAAGCAAGAAGCTACGATCTCAACAAATCGAAAGTTCGTGGCACTTTTAAGCACGTCGGGCAATAAACCTGAAGGAAGGTGATCCAAACGTTGACACGTCAAAACTATTCTGCGCGTTGCTTCGTGAGAAACGTCTTGAATTCACGTCAGAGCTACACTTCTGTAGATCTAACCAAGTAGGTCAATATCTGATGAAGAATTATGAATTTTCTAGAACTCTCGTGTTTCTCGCTTCCTTCTATTTTTTAAAGAGAACCTAGAGATTTCATTATCGGCAACCAGCGCTGAAGCTTCGCGTGCCAACAGCAGCGCGGTAACACGCAGCCTAGCGAGCGCTGGACACAGTTTACAGCAACACATGCTACGATTTTGCGTCTGCAAATTCGCCGTTCATATTTGAAGCACATGTGTCCAGCTTCTAAGCTGTCTAGGCACTGACGTGTTAGAAGGCAGCAGCGCATGCGCTCCTCGCAACCCGTGTGGCCATGGACAGAGCCCCACTGGGCTCATCGGCCTAAGCAAACGTCAGTACAGGCGCGTCATACTCTCCAATGCGCCTTGAATAGACTGGATGACATGCCATTTACAGAAGCAAAGATCTTGGGAGCTTCGCCTTACAGTTCATCAGTCCATAAAGCAGTTCGAGTGGCTTCTTCACTACCTGAAGGCAACAGACTTGAGCGCCCGACTATAGACATCCTATAGACCTAACTTAGTGCATGTGAAAGTGCGGCATAGACTCACGTTATCTATCTATCTATCTATCTATCTATCTATCTATCTATCTATCTATCTATCTATCTATCTATCTATCTATCTATCTATCTATCTATCTATCTATCTATCTATCCCCATTCCCCTCCCCACGTGTAGGGTAGCAAACTGGATTCTGTCCGGTTAACCTCCCTGCCTCTCCTTCCCTTCTCTTCCCTTCTCTCTCTCTCTAGTACAGGCACGCGTCGGTTATGGTCAAATATGCCACGCAATCTTCGTGGCCTCCCTTCCGGACGGTGATAACATCTTTCGGTTACACACTCAAGCCACCGTAGCACCACCTTGCCAGTGCTGGCTCCCCATAGCTTTAATTACGCAGCAACATTGCCTTGGGCGATTCATCATGTTGGTTACCTAAATATAGCTAGCATTTTTGGCAAAGGAACAGCGCTTGAGAACGGGACTAGGTGTAGACGGAAGGCGCGAGTGCTGACTAGCAGCCATACTATTTGTTTGTGTAGTGAGCAGCTACATATATGCGGCCATCACCAAGAGCGCGGCAGCACGACACCTTTACATTTCGCGATCGAGATATGACAACTCCTTCCCAAACACAATTGGTTCACGGACGGATTTGTAACCATACCTGTGGATAGCCGACGGTTCAAAAATATCACGTGTTCTCTGTTCTTGATATCTTTTAAAGATGACGAACTTGTCGTAGTTTGTAAAGCATTGGCCCTCACCCACGTGACTAGACAAGTGGCTACAAGACCACTTGTCAAGTGACCACTTTATCGCGAATTGTAAACGTGTCATGCTCCCGCGCACTTGGTGATGACCGCGTATATGTAGCCGTTGACTACACGAATAAACAGTATGGTGTCTAACATAAACAGTGAGCTAGTGTCTGTCGTCTATCTTGTCCTTTCTTCAAGCACTGTTCACTTGCAAAAGCATGTACTAACCGGCCCCAATTGTCCCATTTTGTGGCAAGTTTTGTGTATGTGCTCCGTGATGCGTAACATTTTGCTCCTGTGCGTAACATTTCACTTTTCGTCATTCACATCTGGAATTAATTGGCAATTATCTTTAATTTTATTGGCAACATCTGGAATAGCAAGTTAGACGTGCCTCTCCAGGATGCGTTAAAAAGCCCTTCCCTCTATTTCTCTCTCTCTCTTCTCCGGCTAAATAGCTTTCGCATCTGCAAACAATGTCCAGAAACTGCGCGTACCGATCAGTAAACACTGTCCGATAGTAATGGTTATCACATTCACATGTTTTTTTTTTACGGAATGCTGTTGTTAACAGTAATATTTACTTAGCACACATGCACTGTGAATTTATATATTAATTTATTTTAGCGCGCAGCGCTTAGATGCCCGTTCCTCAGGCGAGCGTCTGCACCGTCCCTCGGCGTCCTTGTAAGCAAGACAACGAGCACAGCAAACGGATTAAAGAGCAGAACGAATGTAGAGCGCGGATGAAAGAAGGCGATATGCGAACAGAGCGCGAGGAGGAAAGCGGAAGGGGAGGGTACGGCGAAAGCGTGAGACGAAAAGCGCAGTGCCGCGCTCGACGAGCTTTTCGGCGACGAGGGCTACGAGATGGCGCCAGTGTAGTGCGCGTGGTCTGTATGGAAACAAAGCGCTGCATCAGCGGAGGTCCGTCTGCGGCGGCTGCTGTGAATCGCGCTGACGCGTCACGACTAGCGGGGCAGTCGCGCCACACTTCGCACCGTCTGCAACGTGCCGTACGAGGCAGATTGCTTGCGCCACCCAATATATCGCGAAATTAAAACACGTATACAGCTGCGCTCAAATCTTGCATTAGGGAGTATCGTAATCGTAGGTGAACGTTTTAATCAAAATGTTGTAATAATTAATGCCCCCATCTAGTAACGGTACTCGGGGAAGCTTGAAACGACATTTCAACCCGTAATCTCTAGGCATGACACCTCAAACGACGTTTCCGACAATACTCGTTAAATTAAAACGAGCCTTCTCTTAATAAAACAATAAGCGTTTGGTAACGTGAGAATGAAATAGGAGAGGAACGCACGACCAATTGGCCACTGCAGCGTTCATCCTGGAACGGGCAAGCATAAACACAATGTTTGATGCAGGAACATTGAAACAGAAAGTGTCGACAAATACGCCTGTCCTGAAAATTCGGGTATCAAATATACTGAAAACACAAAAGTTGCGAGTAGAAAATTCCTCATAAGGAAACTAAACGCCTTATTTTTAAGTGCCTCTGCTTAAGATTAGACGCTTCGTGTCTTGCTTGCTGCTTTTTTTGTTTCTTCGTTTGACGTCATTCTCCTTTCAATACCGCAGGCTGCAGTAGTAAACAGGTAAAGCGTCCTGTTTTTCTCACTTCATTCAAACGACACTACGCTTTTTTTCTCCCTCCTCTTCCTTTTTCTTCAGAATCTACTTTCCTCTCCTTCCAGCCTCAAATCCGCTATTCTCGGCTGCGCTTCTTACCGTTTCGGTCTCCAAATTAAACGCAACTCGTCCGCGTCAGCAACTTCCGCAAGAAGATATACCTGAGGCTGTTTTCTTTTTTGCTAACGTCTCACCTACCCATTTCTATGCTCCCTCCTTAATCCTCCACAGCAGGCGTATAACTTCAGACAAAAATAAAGAAAGAAACGAAAGAGAGCAATGCACAACCTGCGCAAGAAGACACGCAATTCTCTGCGCCTTTTGCTCAGTCGCACACCTTCTCTGTGCTGTATATACTTTGTTACACGCTCTTCTTCTTTCTTTTTTCTTTGTCTCTCGTTTAAAGGCGTGTGAGCTCGAAGAGCCGTGGCAGTGGCGTGAAAAACCGAGCGGTCGTATTTGCAAATGAGAATTCTCTCGCTCTTCAAGCGGCCGTCCGAGGGCGGCAGCATGGGACACCCCTGCCTCTTCGCACTGTGCCGCTGTGTGCGCGCGCGCGCGCAACTCCGGATAAACTCGGCGGCGAGCCCATTACCGTTTCCCTTGCCGTTACCCTTTTTCGCTTGTTCGTGCTTCCTTTTTTTTTCCTTCTCCCTGCCTGTCCTATTGGTTCCCTTTGCTCGCCTCGTTCCGTTTTCGGCAATGTTGTTAGGTTTCGCGTTAAGCCACTGCTTTTATTTCCTTTGTTTTCTTTTTCTAATTTTTGCACCGACTGCGGGATGCAGCGCGACCGCCGTTGCCACGCGCGTCGAGCGCCTTTGTGCGCAAAGTGGCCAGGCGGGTAGTGCAGGAGTGGGGAGGCTGCGTGGCCGATTGAAAATTACGGCGCGCGTTCCTCGCCAATTGTTCGCGACGCGGTGTGGTCCAAAACCGTTGTGTCGGTCCTGGTTATATTTGCACGACGAGGGTGAAAAAGAAAAGCGAGATGAAAATAATTTCGTTGCAGGAAGCAACGAGAGTCTGTGTCGCGCGCTGCTTTGTGAATACGTGATTGCTTTCCTCTACCTTTCTATCTCTTCTTTCTTTCTTTTTTTTTTCAACATTTGGTGCGTGCCGCGATTCGAGAGTGTCCACTACATGCTACGATTTCCGATAAGGCGCTATTTGCTAGCATAATACGGCCTCGTGTTGGCTAAGGTGGCCCTCTCGGTACTGGAATCCTCTCGAGATCCTCGTTGCTTGAATCGCGATAAGTACGTCTTGCATGAAAGTATCGATTTCCGCTGTGGCAGCATTTTTTTTTTTTTACTAATTCCCCATAGACCGTTCAAAAATATAATCTGGAGATAAAGTTCATTTTTTTCGTTCACAGCTACATTTCGGCCGAGAATCAATATGACAAGACGAAGATACGAAGGAAATAAGTACGGGATATGGAAAAGATAAAACAAAATACGAAAGAAAGAATACGCAAGAACAACGAGTCATAACATAATACGCAGGAAACAGAGCTCGACGACGATGAGAAAGAGGGAACGAGTATATGAACAACCTCGCCAAGAAGGAAACGCACCGATGCGCAGCCGTACATAATGGTTTCGAAGCTTTCCTTCAACAATGCTTCGCCATTCCGACCCCCCCCCCCCCTTCCCGGCACGCGGACAAATTACCTGAGATTAATTCAGCTCAGCCCTACTCGTCGGTGTGGTCGCGTAGGTAACGCGGCGCGACATAATGGGCACGTTCATAACACCCGCCTTCTGACTGCCCGTCTAGTCTCGGTGCCCGGAGAACACACGCACGAACGTACGAACGAGAAATTGTCAGCCCCTGGCGCGTCTCATGAAGGAAATGTCCTTCCCTTTGTGCCACTCCGCCAATTTAGCCCAGCCGGGGCGCCCCGTTTCTGACTGGCTATTTGGACGGCCCGGAGAACGCGCACCGACTACGAAGCGAGACACAGAGTCAAATATGAACAAAAAAGACAGATATAGAAAGAGAGAGAAAGCGGCGCGCGGAGGTACACTACAGAGACGAAAGAACATCACGCAACAAGCAGAATGACACGTTAGTCTAGTAGCAGTCGCAGCAGCAGTCCTCGTCTTTGCGTAGCAGATGAGTGAGTCCCCCCTCCCTCCCCTCCTCGCTGGGGCTAGAGAAAGAAAAAGAAGTCAGCCCTCTTGTCCATTTCCCGGTCCGCCGCTTCCCGACCGCGTTGGCCGGTGGCCACTCTCTAAGGCGCGGTCCCCGATTGCTGCCGGCCGGCCCTGATAGGTCTCTTTCCATGCGCGCTGTGCAGGCATCGGCAGATGCTGGCGACGCGCGGGTGCCGTGCGACCTGCAGTGCTTTGTCCCCGCCACCACTACTTGCTCAATACCTCTCCTAATGGAACCTCCTCGCGTTGGCCGCTGGGCGTCGCTGTGCTCTGCTGCTGCTCCTCTTTCTTCGAGCCGGCCGACCGACTTGCCGCCAGCGCGACTCGCACCGATGCCGCGCGCTATCGCCGCTGCCTTGATCGAAGGGCGCGCAGAATATTTCCTGATTCAATTAAATGCAAATGTAGTGGGGTGGATTCATTGTGGCCTGAGCTGACGGCCGCTATGCATCCTATTACCTTCAGTTAATAGAAGCGCCTGGTGCAAAGAAAGCAAGAAAAGTGCGGACGTTCGCGTAGCAGTGAAAGGTATTGGAGAAATGAAAGGATTCGGTACAATAGGGAGGCAATATGAAGCCGCGGAGAGAATATATTAAAGCAGGGCTCTTCGGAGGTTAGGAAACTGCTAGCAAAGGTTTGAAAAAAAAAAAGATGATAAGAACGAAGAACGGGTGCCGCGAATTAAGGCTGAAGTGCCATAGGAGCTTCCAAATTAGTGAAATCGCTAAAAATGCTAAAAGAATGTTCCTCAATACTCACATCAGCTAAGAAAATTGTAGACGCATACGGGGGTTTCCTAGTTGCGCAACAAAGCTGAGTCGTGTCTTTGTGTAATTGGAGAAAGAAAACAAGTGCGTGTTATCCAGCAGCTTCCCCCAAAATATTTCATTATTCCACCCCCCCCTTCCCTTCTCACGGCTTATTCACATCCTCTCCTCACTCCGGTTAGGTAGTACAAAATGTCGGAACATTTTTATCACTTCGTCCGGCAACCGACTATAGCCGAAGTCTTCTGCTACAGCTGCATTTAAACCAGGTCATTTCTTCGCGTGTACCTATGCTCAAATGTGCACGTAAGAACGCGGACAGCAACGATGCAACCAGGCATCGGCATTCCATTCTACATTAGAATATAACCAATTCCATCTTCGGCTTCGGAAGTGAGTGCCCATAATTGGGTCCGATGGCTCGGTTTGCAAAGACCAATGCGATGTTGGCAGGTAAGGCAATCAGCGATATGAGCGCTTATCTACAAGGACGTATGTATACTATTCAATCTAGAAAATTGGGCGGATAGAAACAGTGAGATGACAAGCAACTGTGCACATAACCAGTACTTTGGTGGCGAGATTACACTGAAACCCTTCTCATTTCCGTAACGAAAACAAGCATAAATAACTGGAAGCTTTTCTAAGCGTTGGTTGCTCAATCCTTCGCAAATGGATGTTACGGCGCTCAGTTAGAAACAGAAAGGTCCACGAGCTGTACCACTTGTATACAGCACGTTGGCGAACATTTGAGATACCTGCCTGCGTTTGTTTATTTCCATGTAGAAGTCGTGCTGACCGGCTTTATGTCTTTCAAAGGAATGACGGAAATATCTTCGGTAAACTGCAAAACAATTTTGTGGTAATGTGAGCAAAGACGTTGATTTATCGTATGCACCGCCTATTGTCATATGGTGTCATCCTGTGAAATAGAAAAGCAGTTTAGTTCAAACGAAACAGCAAGCGCAGAAGGATAACGTTCGTAGTCAGCTGGGAAACAGCTGAACTTCGCCAGATCTGCCGAAAGCAGCAACAAAATTATAAAGAACCGTAGCTGTAGTTTTGGAAATTGATTTGTAAAATGATATCTCAAGAGCAACAACAGAAAAAAAATTAACTTGCACCCAAATCAGCAAACTGTAAAGCACTCATCACACCAGTATTCCAGAAAGGAATGTCTGGACCTATATAAAGTTAGGTTACCGAGAACATTATCCAACGCACAGCTTCCACAGCAGATCTTTTAACGAAAAACGTGGGAACGGTATTTGCAATATCGTCCTTACGCTAGCGCGTCCTTATAAATTGCGCCGGCCAATCATGATACCTAACCTATGAGCGAAGATGGTCGGCCAAAAGACCATAAGCGCGTTTATCAACTAAAAGCTTTGGGAATTCGGCGTTCGATGACCACAACAATTCTTTAGCACAAAATTCGTTTTTGTTTTCGTTTCATTTACGTATTGACAACTCCGAAATGCAAAGAACATCCATTGAGACTCTCGGGACAGCCATCTGCAGTTGTCGTTGCTCAAGATTCTTGGTCGCGCACTGCCTTATTGCTGTTTACGCCATATTGTCAAACTCGCAAACGAGTCGTGTCTAGACGAGTTTGCTGTTTCTCTGATGCGCTGATTACACGCTAGCGCGTTCGCATGGAAGAATATGTTTTAACCAATACAGTGACTAATCGGGGACGCACGAGGAGTCTAAGGCTCCGGGTTTATGTAGAACGGGTGCGGTGTCTATACGCGTTCTAGTGTTCAGCTGGCGTCGAAATGTTACCGACCACCGAAAATCCCAAATTAAACGAGCCCCCTCGTGCTCAGCAAAGGGCCGCAATTGGCACTGACCAGTCGCAGCAGGAATATTCCCCAACGCGTCCAATATGAGGACTTTTACGGACCTAAGCCGAAACAATGCAATAATTCGGGAAACTTCTCCAACTGATGCACTTCGCAGTGATTAGCGTAAGCATTTTTATTACCTGTCTGTAGTGGAAGTCTTTGAAATTTACCATTCAGAACACTACCTAGACTTTTTGAGCAACCAGATGGCGAATTCACAAAGCTTTTTTTTTTAAATTTCGTAGGTGTTGTTTTGCCATTGGCATTCATTTGTCTTCGCCAGGGATGGAATTTTCTCTTACAAAAAACTTTAGCTTGCGAGTCTTTGTGAACACGGGTGCAGAATGCCAGCGAGTGTCGGGCGGGAGGATTGAGTTTTAGGAGTAAAACGCTGAGAAAGGAAGCATCAATATGCACAGCAGTGTGCACATACACGATACGGGCCGGTCTTACTGAAGCAGCAAGTTGGGTGAAGCGGTAAGTCGGTGTCAAGGAGGAGGGCGAAAGTAATGGAGAAGTGTTGAAGTGTGCCTCGGCATCAGGGCGTCAGATGAAGGCGTTCCAAAACCTACGCGGGGTTTGAAAGGTGACATCAAACGAGCGCCCAAACTACTCCCGTTCGCTTGAGCGGACCGGAAGTCGGCGTTAATTTGCCTTCGAGTGCCGTGCAGCTTAGCGGCGAGTGTTTGTGTAAGTTTGTTCTTTTTTTCAGTAACGTGGCCATATTACGGCGGTGATGCAGTATTCACCCAAAATTAAGTTTCTTGCCGGAAGCCGATGCAATTAGACCCCGATTTTCTTTCTTCGGAACGCAGTACAGCTTTCGCCAACACTTTGGAATATATACTTTGAGCAAAGCGCTGAGTGCGGCTTAAGAACGCTTCATTAAAAAAATATATATACTGCTTCAGAAGTTGTACAGGCTTCAAATGTAGCCTCATTCTGTTCCAAGTGCATACCATCGGTACTGTCGCATTCTACGAGTTAAGTCAGGGTTCTGTATTTTTTCTTATTTACAGAAAAATAAATGGGCTTCTCTGGATAGACTACTGTGTAACATAACCCGCTGCTCTATTTTTCCTTGTTCTGGATTCCGCGCCATGACACAAATGCACAATGCAATTTATCGCCTCTAACCATTGGTGACTGATTGAACCTTCTGATCGCTTCCAGCATTCTAAGGTCCAAACACATAGCTTAGTTCGAGAACAATTCACAATGCACTTAATACAAGATATTAGTGTACGCAGTGTTACAAAACATTGCCCATAACAAGGATCTATCGAAACCTGTGTGCCATAAGAAACAATGAAAGCAGGTCTCAGACCCCTACCGTGTTTAACTCGTAGACAACGCTCCGAGTTTTGTGCAGTTGAAAGGTGCCCACCCAAACTTCCTCTCGTACGTATAGCCTTGATTACAAGAATGCGAATTATGCACCCAGCTGTCTCTGAACGTTTCCCGTCTTGCTGTGCGCTTGTGAGAGGCACCGTTTGACCATGGGCCTTCTTACTTCCGAGAGAGATGTATTACGAGAAAATTAAGGCTCTTAGTAGGCTAACTGATCATAGTAGCATCCGGTTAGCTACGCTATACTGGAGGGCGGAAGAAATGTATAGATCAACGCAAGAGAGAGAGGAGAGAGAGAGAGAGACCCGGTAGAGAAGAAGAAGTGCGGTTCAGAGTAGCGCTCAGCAGGAATATAGTGCGGCACGGGCAGAGACTCTCGCACGAACCAGTTGATCACAGTGGTGCTTTCAATGCTTCGTGAGCTGATAAGCACCAAGTTAGATGGCCACCTATACTGTAGTTGCACTCGTAAGTCCGTCGTCTAATAGTTCGAGTGCAGCGACAAATGATTTTCTCTGTCCATTCAGTTTGGATCAGTGGCATTACACCTCCCACTACATGTCCATTGTCACACTACGTGTCCCGTTACATATCCCGTTGGACCACTACATTGCAGCCATTGCAACGAGCGTGCGAAAACCCTCGTGAAGGTAAACGAGGAGACTTAGTTCGTGTCGGACAATTATGATTTAAAATCGAAGCTGCAGTCGATGGTTCAGATACTGAAGTAATGTAACCCCTAACGTGGGGTTTATACCTAAGGGTTCATTCCTCGGGCAAGTCCATGCACAAGGCAGCTACACTTTACAGTGACCATCCGTAAAAGATCTATGGACAGAGGAAAGTTTTCTTCAAGAGAAGACCGAGGAGCTTTGAGAGCTCGCTCATTGCCTATTATGGCACAACCCGGCAACATACGTGCATGAAATGTGTTAAACAATTGCAAATGCACAGCAACTGAGAATATGCAGGACAATGGACATTGCCGCATGAGGCAATGGCCATGTTTCCTTCGAGTTCTCGCAAAATAAATATGTAGGAGCGAAACGAGCAATTTCGGCAAAACAGCAATGATCCTACCCCCTTAGCCGCACGCTTGGGTATATGACATTATCCATTCTAATTCGGACGGATGTACATGTACCCTGCTGGATAGGCTTTCTCCGTGAGTAAGATTTGACGTTTCATGGATGTGCTGCCCAGTATCAAGTATTGAGCAGTACACCATCTTCTGTTCCTGAATGCGGAATGAGATAAATAAACATATTTTGGCTAGGCCCTCGCTTTCACCACAATTCTTGGTGATGACACGATATGTTTGACGCGGTAGGGGCAAACTTGGCCAAAGAGCTGCACGTACATAGCAACCTATCGCAAGCAGTGGAATGAAGTAAAATGAAGTAAATCTTCGTGAAAATATATGACCGACTAGTGGCTGCTTCCCTTTCTCGAGAACATTATATAACTTTTTTTTATTTTATTGTACCCTCTAGACCAAAATATTACAATTACAATGACGAATTATTGATCTGTTCCAATTGTATATCAGGAAAAGTGGACCTACGAGAGATCATTCAGTTCACAAAGAGGCAAACATTATACACTGCAAGATGTAAGTTAGGTCTTCATACGGAATTAGACTACCATGACACATGCACTGCTATAAGAACTGATTACCATGCGCATGCAAATGAAATGTCTGCTCTATTTGTTGATAAGCTGCCGTCAGCAACTCGAAAGACGTATATGTATATACGTAGCAGCGCCGACATGTGTGTCTGTGTGAGCCGCCGAGATTGAAATCACGCGAATGGAGGAAAATGAACACCGTCGGTATCGCTTTCCTTCCATAATGAACGGTGTTGTGAGGTTCGTGATGGAAACCGCAATTCGCGACTGTGACTTCTGTTTATTTCAAAAACCGGCATTATAGGCTGCGCTTTCAGTTAGTAAGAAACAGAACTTTGTCACGTGCGATATTGTTGAATAAGAAGCCATAATGCCCTATCGAAAATGAAGCTATGCTTAGACAGCGCGCACGCACGCACGCACGCACGCACGCACGCACGCACGCACGCACGCACGCACGCACGCACGCACACACACACACACACACACACACACACACACACACACACACACACACACACACACACACACGCGAAAGAATAAGTAAGCGATATTTTCGTGCACATACTATTTGGTCGTGCAGTACAAGCTCAAAACACTTGCTTACCCCTGGTTTTGCTGAGATAATGCATGCATTTTAAATAGATATGCGTAACTTTATGTGCAGAGATGTCTTGTTTTATATAGTTCTAGAGTGTTTTATGTTGTTTTACGGGAGTTTTGACTTGTACGGTAGCCTACCGCCGTAGCTCAAAGTCTTAGGCAGTGGGCTGCTGAGCACGCGGTGGCAGGCTCGGTTCCAGCGTAGGCAGTCACATTCTGAAGGCGAGGGGTGTGGGTGGCATACAAGAACGCTTGTGTGCGGTGCTTTGGGTGAACCTTAAAACAGTTCCAAATAATCAAAATTATCCGTAGTACTCCCCCCCCCCCTTTACATTGTGCCTCGTAATCATATCCTGCTTTTGGCACGCAAGACCTCGGTATATCTTGTAATTTCATTTGTTCAGTTCAATGCCGCAGTGGAAAAAAAGACTAATTGAATAAATAAAGGCCAATCGCGCCTTTAAATTTTCTGAGTTCTTGCCGACTAAAAGAAGCAATAATTTTAGTATAGAGGGCCGCTAGAATGTCTTTTTTAAGTGACGCGTTACCTAAGAACAAGTTGTACATAAAGATGTAGGAAATGTGAACGGCCATGAGACTTGAAGATCGAGTTTGGTATAATTCGCTTAATTGCAATTTATTGACTGCAGTGTCCAACCAAGCTCATACCTTCTTCAGAACTCGCCTTTTCTTGCGGGTGGCCTTCGCGTGTAAGGAATGGAATGCCATTTTGTCGTAATTATTTAACAAAGATAATTCGTTTTTCAGAGAGGCACACTGCATAATTAATCCATCATGCATGAATGAGTTAGTGCATAATGAATTTGTTTTCAGCAAGGACTGTAATGCGATGCCGGGAGATTTTAAATATTTTACCAGATATACGGATGTCTCTGCAAAAGGTGCCTTTCCGTAGCAGTGAAAATTTGATCTCATGCGTATACCTTTTTTAGTTATTTTTTAGTTATTCTCCTTTTTTTAGTTATTCAGGGGTCCGCCTACTGCACATAATATAAACATAAAGTTTAGGCTCAGTATTTTCCTTAGCTAACCATACTTTCAAGCTACATGTGGAATACTTGATCTTATTACAACTCGTAGTGTGCTTATCTCCTTCTTTTATGTTTTGGAAAGGTGGGGGCTATATCACACGTTTCACTTCATTTCATTTATTTGCCTTCAAGACAGCTCGAGGGGGTATTGAATAAGCGGTGGGTGTACACAAAAAACATTAAAACAGTCGAAATTGCATCAACATCTAGGTACTCAGTCACATTGGCAGAAAAAGATCTTTGGGGAAAAAAATGTATTTGGCAGGACGAGCAAAAAAAAAAACAAAAGATGCTAGAAAATTAACAGTTCTTACACATGTACGAGAAACTTGCAGTCGCTGACAGTGCGAAGAGATATGTGCGATGGTGGAGTGATGTACGGGGCGCTAGTAAGTGATGAATAGAAAAGTTTGTGCGACAAAGTGTTGCTAACTGCCGGCGGAAAGAGGTGTTCGCAACTCAGATCTCGCTTTGGGGGTGGTCACACTGACTTCGTGACCCGCCGTGGTTGCTCAGTGGCTATGGTGTTGGCGGCTGAGCATGAGGCCGCGGGATCGAATGCCGGCCATGGCGGCCGCATTTCGATGGAGGTGAAATGCGAAAACACCCGTGCACTTAGATTTAGCTGCACGTTAAAGAACCGCAGGAGGTCGAAATTTCCGGAGTCCTCCACTGCGGCGTGCCTCAAAACAAGAAAATGGTTTTGGCAGGTAAAACCCCATAATTATTATTACATTGACTTCGTAAGAATAAGATGAGGGAATGAATCTGGCGGGAAAATTTTATACCGCTTCAGTGTCATCTGCGAGGCACACTTGATGCGGGGACCATATGACTGAGGCACACTACAGTTTCGAACAAATAAGCGATTTATAGGGTAGTAATTTAACGTGTTTGGGCGCGTGACGAAGGCGACGTTTCATCCAACAGAGCTCTATTTGCCGATGATATGGTGTTTGTAACATGCGCATGCCATGACGGATTACTGGGAAAAGTAACGACTAAGTATTTGAATGATGTTACTGGTTCTGTAGGTTCGTTAGCAATTGCGTACGGGAATGTAACAGGACACTTTTGGCGGGTAATGGAAAGCAATTGGGTAATTGAAAGAAGTGGAATGGAGAATACCTTAGTAACTTGCGATTCGCTGATGATATTGCCTTGCTTAGTAACTCAGGGGCCAACTGCAATGCATGCTCACTGACCTGGAGAGGCAAAGCCGAAGGGTGGGTCTAAAAATTAATCTGCAGAAAACTAAAGTATTGTTTATCAGTCTCCGAAGAGAACAGCAGTGTACGATAGGTAGCGAGACACTGGAAGTTGTAAGGGAATACATCAACTCAGGACAGGTAGTGACTGCGGATCCGGATCATGAGACTGAAATAAACAGAAGAATAAGAATGGGCTGGGGTACGTTTGGCAAGCATTCTCAGATCATGAACAGCAGGTTGCCATTATCCCTCAAGAGAAAAGTACATAACAGCTGTGTCTTACCAGTACTCACGTACGGGGCAGAAACCTGGAGGCTTACGAAAAGAGTTCTGCTTAAATTGAGGACGACGCAACGAGCTATGCAAAGAAGAATGATAGGTGTAACGTTAAGGGATAAGAAAAGAGCAGATTGGGTGAGGGAACAAACGCGAGTCAATGACATCATAGTGGAAATCAAGAAAAAGAAATGGGCATGGGCAGGACCGTAATGAGGAGGGAAGATAACCGATGGTCATTAAGGGTTACGGACTGGATTCCTAGGGAAGGGAAGCGTAGCAAGGGGCGGCAGAAAGTTAGGTGAGTGGTTGAGATTAAGAAGTATGCAAGGACAACATGGCCACAATTATTACATGACCGGGGTAGTTGAAGAAATATGGGAGAGGCCTTTGCCCTGCAGTGGGCGTAACTAGGCTGGTGATGATGATGATGGAAAGCAGTTTACATTTGGTTGGTTCAAGGGTCATTAGAACATGCTTAGATCGCGCTTAAGCTGTACTAAGTCACTATGGTTAGAAATTGATCGATAAATTACACAATGCTCAGCGAACATTAGGATTTTGTAAGATAAACGTTGAGGCAAATAGGTATATATATATATATATATATATATAAATATATATATATATATATATATATATATATATATATATATATATATATATATATATATATATATATATATATATATATATATATATATATATATATATATTACAAATAGGCGGGTACTGAGATGAGAACTATAAAGTACACAAGATGTTACAGCGTCACAGTCAGATGCATAGTTATTCACAAGAACACGTTGTGATCGGTTAAACAAGAATTTCTCCATCGAAACCAGTACGATGTGGACCAAGTTTAACAGCGCTTGTTTTAATAGCAATCGTTGATGTGGTGCTTTATCAAACGCTGTAATCTAAGAAAATGACGTCAGTTTGTATGTTGGCGTCGAGGCTAACATGCAGGTCATCAATGAAAAAGGCCAATTCTATCCCGCACGAGAATCTCTCGAAAACTACACTTGGTTAGATGAATAAAGCTACTTTTATCGAGAAATGCCATGATGAGAAAATAAATGAGAAGCTCAATGATTTTGCCCGGAACACCGGTTAATGATATGGGGCGGTAATTTATTGGGGGATCCTTAATGGCAGGTTTGTTGACAGGAACAACCCTCCCCACTTTCCAATCATTTGGCAAGTTACCTACAGGCAGTGGATTAGAAAAGGAAATGCGCAGATATGCAGAAATGGTATGTCTGGTGTCCTTTACCAGCTTCGAATTTATTTTATCCACGCCGGTCCATGAAGAAAGGTTGATGTTATTTAATAAAAATAAAATTCTATCGTGAGATATTGTTAGAGCAGACATAGTCGATAGAATTCTAGCCGGTGGGTGTAGGTATATGTATAAGAAACGTTCCTGTATATATAAGTTGTCGTCTTTAATTACCGCTGTACGATAGCATAAAGCTAGCACGCTAAATGCTCGGCGTTATTGGGCGGTGTTGCGTTTCGCCTGCGACACGTGGTTTTGCCGGCGCGACTGCGGCGGGGCGGCAGACATTTTGGCCCGATCGTCGTCGCCGCAACACTCATCGGCAGGTGTTTCCAGGCGCGACTGCGGCGATGCGACCGCAAAGGATCACCCTCTCATTCCAGTCATTGTGCCCGAAACAGGCGATGCCAAAGCAGGGATCATCCTCTCATTCCAGTCATTGTGCCCGAAACAGGCGATGCCAAAGCAGGGATCATCCTCTCATTCCAGTCATTGTGCCCGAAACAGGCGATGCCAAAGCAGGGATCATCCTCTCATTCCAGTCATTGTGCCCGAAACAGGCGATGCCAAAGCAGGGATCATCCTCTCATTACAGTCATTGTGCCCGACCGGCAGCGCTACAATAGGGTGCTACGAGATCGTGCTCGACATGGTGCTACGGCAGCGCTACAACAGGGTGCTACGAGATCGTGCTCGACATGGTGCTACGGCATCGCTACGACAGTGTGCGTCACCATTAGCCCATTGTACATTCACGTGCTCGTCTTTTGAGGGGTTCCTTCTTGCCCTCAACGGCGAGAGTATAAAAACAGCTGCCCCCGGACGCCAAAAGGAGGGCTCCGATTTCTTCTGTTGAGTGAAGTGCTCTCCCGTCTCTCTACTTCGGTCAAACTGACCGCCAACTCTTTGCGATGTTAAAATAAACAAGTTGTTTCGTTGTTACCAGTCGACTCATGCTTTGCCGGGACCTTCGGATGCTTCCAGTTGTACCCCAGGCCGCCAGGCCAACGCTACCCTTGGGGCTTGCGACCCAGGTACAACCACGGGCGTCAGCGCCGAGTTCCCAACAGATCGTACCAGCGGTCCGATCCCAAACATCTGGTTGGCAGCGGTGAGATCGCCTCCGACTTCAAACAACTGTCTGCCAGCGGTGAGATCGCGACAACGGAGGCCAGCAGCAAAGAGATGCACTTGACTGTATGCTGAGCAGCTCAACGACGATCCGGGAGCAGTGCAACGAGCCCTGTGTGACGACTGGTTGCCTGCAGCGGAACGACTGCGCGGAATTCCTGCCTGCGAGGTTTGGTGAGTGCGGGACTTTCTTCTTCTGAGCTTTGCCAGGCTTTTGTTAGTGTCAGAAACAGAGCTGGTAATTGTGGTTGTCGTTGCTGCCGGGTTAGTTGCGGCAAGACAATAGTAAGCAGTAGAGAAAGCAGCATTCAGAGCAGCCATGGATTTGAAGTCGTTGCGCAAACCGAAATTGTTGGAGCTTGCAAGAGAGTTGGGTCTGGATGTCTCAGACAAACTCAGAAAACCAGAACTGCTAAAGGCTATTCTTGAGTTAGAGGCTGAGGATGACGAGCTGTCGGAATGCCTTGAGACTATTGAGGAGAGGTCAAAAAGACAGGAGCGCGAACTTAAAGAGCAAAAAGAGAAACAGGAGCGCGAACTTAAAGAGCAAAAAGAGAAACAGGAGCGCGAACTTAAAGAACAGAAAGAGCGAGAGCAACAAGAGCGTGACCGTCAACACGCTTTGGAAATGAAGCGTCTTGAGGTAGAGATGGAACGCGCTCGTAATGGAAGTCAGGCACACGGTGCAGGAGAACGCGTATTGTTCAAAATGACTGACCTGATGCGGCCGTTTAAGCTTGGAGAGGACATTGGTTTGTTCCTGGTTAACTTTGAGCGAACGTGCGAGAAGCAGGGGTTCTCTCGGGAAACGTGGCCACAGCGCTTGCTCACTTTGTTACCCGGCGAGGCGGCCGACGTAGTCGCTCGCTTGGATAGAGAGGAGGCAGAGGATTTCGACACAGTGAAATCGAGTCTTCTAAAAAAGTACCGGCTGTCTGCGGAGGCGTTCCGTCGGAAGTTTCGGGAAAATGAGAAAGGCAGAAGTGAGTCATATACAGAGTTTGCGTATAGGCTTATGTCGAACATGCAGGAGTGGCTCAAAGAAGAGAAAGCGTTTGGTGACCACGATAAAGTTCTGCAGTGCTTCGGGCTAGAACAGTTTTATAGTCGGTTACCGGAGAACGTGCGGTACTGGGTCTTGGATAGGCCAGACGTTTGTACGGTGGCTAAAGCCGCTGAGCTAGCCGAGGAGTTTGTGACGCGTCGGGCTCGCGGAGCTAAGGACGGTCAAAAGGGTGAATTTGGCTCGAAGTTTGAGAGGCCGAAGTTCACACCCATGAGATTAAAGGGGGACACGCGTAGTGAGGATGCGAGTGAAAGCAGTCCGACCAAACGTAAAGAGACGGCGGCAGCCAAACGCAGAAAGCGGTTCGAGATGAGGCGAGCGCGCTTGTGTTATACGTGCCAGAAGCCGGGTCACTTTTCGGCGCAGTGTCCGGAAACAACACCAAAAGTTGTGTTTTTTTCAATAGGCAGCACTGACGAGAACATGAAGCTTCTCGAGCCTTACATGCGAGACCTCCTCGTGAACGGGAAAGAGTGCCGAGTGCTTCGCGATTCCGCAGCTACGATGGATGTAGTTCACCCATCTTACGTAGAACCCCATATGTTCACGGGCGAGTGCGCGTGGATCAAGCAAGCCGTGGAAGCTCATAGCGTGTGTCTGCCAGTAGCAAAGGTGCTTATTGAAGGACCTTTCGGAGCGCTTGAGACAGAGGCGGCAGTGTCATCTATGCTGCCACCCCAGTACCCGTACCTATTTTCAAACAGGTCCGATCACCTCCTGCGCGAGAAGGGGCTTTTGTTTGGTGAAGCTAGTGTTCAGGCCTTAACCAGGTCGAAGGTTCGGGAGCTCGCTGCAAAGGCGGTAGTTGCGGGGCCGACGTTATCAAACAACGAAAAAGGGTCAGAGGCGCAGCAAGCTGATATTCAGAGCACGCCCGAACTGAATAAACTTGAGTCCGTAACGTTAAAGGCACCAGATACCGGAGAGGAAAATCCCGATGCGGGAAAGTTAGAAGAGCTATCTACTGATTTGCTCATCGCGCCTACGTCAGACGGACTTGATAGGTTGCTAAAAGTCAGCCGGTCGGCTTTGATAGCCGAGCAAAAAAAGGATGGCAGCCTGGAAAACGTGCGCTGCAATGTCAAAGAAGGTATCGCCAGGAAAACTGCGCGTTTTGTGGAAAGAGGTGGAGTCCTGTACCGGAAGTATCTAGACCGCAGAGGAGTGGAGTTCGATCAGCTGATCGTGCCTCAATGCTATCGTCAGGATCTGTTGCGCTTGTCACACGGGGGTTCGTGGTCCGGACACCTTGGAGTTAAGAAAACCAAGGACCGTCTCTTGCAAGAGTACTATTGGCCAGGGTGTTTTCGGGACGCAGACCATTTCGTGAGGACATGTGACACTTGTCAGCGGGTGGGCAAACCAGGGGACAAATCGAGGGCGCCGTTGAAATTGGTACCTATAATTACGGAGCCTTTTAGACGGCTCGTTATTGATACTGTGGGACCTCTGCCGGTAACAGCCACGGGGTACAGACACATTTTGACTGTGATCTGCCCAGCGACAAAGTTCCCTGAAGCAGTGCCGCTTAAAGAACTCAGCTCAGTTGAGATAGTTAATGCACTACTGTCCATATTTGCGCGAGTTGGTTTCCCTGCGGAAATCCAATCAGATCAGGGCACAGTGTTTACAAGCGCTTTGACGACAACTTTTCTCGAAAGGTGTGGGGTAAAGCTGTTACACAGCTCAGTGTACCACCCACAGTCGAATTCCGTTGAGAAGCTCCACTCCGTCATGAAGCGCGTGTTGAGAGCGTTGTGTTTTGAACATCGAACTGACTGGGAGCTGTGTCTGCCTGGGGTGATGTTTGCTTTAAGGACCGCGCCGCATGCAGCTACGGGGTTTTCGCCAGCTGAACTGGTGTACGGTCGCTCGCTTCGATCTCCGCTTCGCATGCTTCGAGAATCGTGGGAAGGTAGGGGCGACGACCCAGTCGTGGTGGAGTACGTGCTTAAGCTCCTCGAACGCTTAAGAAGGGCACAGGAGTTGTCAGGTGAAGCAATGACAAAGGCCCAGCAGAGGGCCAAGGTTTATTATGATCGGACAGCCAGGGCCCGTCGTTTTGAGGTTGGCGATGAGGTCATGACATTGCGCACATCGCTAAACAACAAACTAGACGTGCAGTGGGAGGGCCCAGCACGAATTGTTCAGAAACTGTCGGACGTTAACTACGTGGTAAGTCTGCCAGGAAAGCGGAAAGCACAGCAAGTTTACCACTGTAATCTGCTCAAACCTTATAGACAAAGGGAAGCAGTGGTGTGCATGATGGTAAACGTTCCTGAAGAGCTTCCGGTCGAGCTTCCAGGACTAGGCTCAGTGACGAACAGGGAAGACACCGGTCAAGTCATTAGTGACCTTATCAGTAAAGCACCGCTGTCGCCTGAGCAGAAAACCGAACTACACCAGCTATTACAAGAGTTTCAAGGTCTGTTCTCTGAGAGGCCTGGTAGGACTTCTGTACTTACTCATGATATAGAACTTACCTCCCCAGAGCCAGTACGATCCAAGGCGTATCGGGTGTCACCCCGCCAGAGCGATATTATGGAGGCTGAGGTAAAGAAAATGCTACAGCTCGGTGTTATTGAGGCAGGTGAGAGTGATTATACCTCCCCTTTGATTTTAGTTGAGGTACCGGGCAAGGAACCTCGTCCTTGCGTCGACAACCGCAGGCTTAATTCCATCACTAAGGATCAAATTTATCCGATCCCTAACATCGAGGAGCGCCTTGAGAAAGTTAGTAGCGCTCAGTTTATTTCCACCCTAGATCTTGTCAGGGGTTATTGGCAGGTTCCACTTACAGAAGAGGCTAGTAGGTATGCGGCGTTCATTTCACCAATGGGAACATTCCGTCCTAAAGTGTTGAGTTTTGGTTTGAAGAACGCGCCATACTGTTTTTCAAGTCTCATGGATAAAGTGTTGCGGGGACAGCAAGAATTCGCTTTACCGTATCTAGACGACGTAGCGATATTCTCCGCATCCTGGTCTGAGCATATGGCACACTTGCGGGCAGTGCTAACCCGCCTGCGCGAAGCGGGCTTGACAGTCAAGGCTCCTAAGTGCCAGTTAGCACAGGCCGAGGTTGTCTACCTCGGTCACGTGATTGGTCAGGGTCGTCGCCGCCCCTCTGAAATAAAAGTGGCCGCTGTGCGAGACTTTCCGCAACCGCGCACAAAGACCGATATTCGGTCGTTCTTGGGTGTCGCCGGCTACTATCAGAGGTACATCCCTAGGTACTCTGATATCGCGGCTCCCCTGACGGATGCTCTAAGAAAGACAGAGCCTCAAACAGTCGTCTGGGACGAGACAAAGGAAAGAGCTTTTAGCGCCCTAAAGAGTGCCCTAACAAGCCAGCCTGTGCTACGATCGCCAGACTATACAAAAGGGTTCATTGTTCAGTGCGATGCTAGTGAGCGAGGCATGGGCGTTGTACTGTGCCAACGGGAAAATGGAGAAGTAGAACACCCCGTCCTGTATGCTAGTCGTAAGCTGTCCAGTCGTGAGCAGGCGTATAGCGCCACCGAGAAAGAGTGTGCGTGTCTCGTGTGGGCCGTTCAGAAATTGTCATGCTATCTAGCCGGCTCGAGGTTTATCATTGAGACGGATCACTGCCCTCTCCAATGGCTGCAGACCATCTCTCCCAAAAATGGCCGCCTCCTGCGCTGGAGCCTCGCTTTACAACAATATTCCTTTGAGGTGCGTTACAAAAAGGGGAGTCTCAACGGTAACGCCGATGGCTTAAGTCGAAGCCCCTAACGTAGGAATCAGCCTCAAAATTGTTTGTTACTGATGTTTTTCTTCCTGAGGCAGGATTTTTTTTTTAACATATTGCTTTTGTTTAGTGTTTCAAAGTGATGATATGCTTTCTAGTGCAATTTTTCAATTTGTGGACGCGTTCTGAGTGATGCTAGACTACTGTAAGGAACTAGGCAGTGGTATAAAAAGGGGGAAGAGCCTGGCAGGGCTTAGTGAGGGTTGTGCCGTGCTTGCTGACTGAGCGGTTGAGTTTCAGCGTAGTTCTAACGCTTAACGGGAACGAGAACAAAAATGTGAACTCTCCCGAAGTCACTTTGCAGTGTCCCGTGCGAACCTGAACTAGAGAACGAGGCCTTCTCTGTGCGCTGCGCTCAAGAAACGTCGAGGGACGCCCGACTTCGGTTATGAGCATCATCGAGCGACATCCCTCCGGACAGCGGATGCAGTCCCCTGTCCATCGGGATCTCCTTCCCCCGGCGGGGCGGTCTGTTGCGTTTCGCCTGCGACACGTGGTTTTGCCGGCGCGACTGCGGCGGGGCGGCAGACATTTTGGCCCGATCGTCGTCGCCGCAACACTCATCGGCAGGTGTTTCCAGGCGCGACTGCGGCGATGCGACCGCAAAGGATCACCCTCTCATTCCAGTCATTGTGCCCGAAACAGGCGATGCCAAAGCAGGGATCATCCTCTCATTCCAGTCATTGTGCCCGAAACAGGCGATGCCAAAGCAGGGATCATCCTCTCATTCCAGTCATTGTGCCCGAAACAGGCGATGCCAAAGCAGGGATCATCCTCTCATTCCAGTCATTGTGCCCGAAACAGGCGATGCCAAAGCAGGGATCATCCTCTCATTACAGTCATTGTGCCCGACCGGCAGCGCTACAATAGGGTGCTACGAGATCGTGCTCGACATGGTGCTACGGCAGCGCTACAACAGGGTGCTACGAGATCGTGCTCGACATGGTGCTACGGCATCGCTACGACAGTGTGCGTCACCATTAGCCCATTGTACATTCACGTGCTCGTCTTTTGAGGGGTTCCTTCTTGCCCTCAACGGCGAGAGTATAAAAACAGCTGCCCCCGGACGCCAAAAGGAGGGCTCCGATTTCTTCTGTTGAGTGAAGTGCTCTCCCGTCTCTCTACTTCGGTCAAACTGACCGCCAACTCTTTGCGATGTTAAAATAAACAAGTTGTTTCGTTGTTACCAGTCGACTCATGCTTTGCCGGGACCTTCGGATGCTTCCAGTTGTACCCCAGGCCGCCAGGCCAACGCTACCCTTGGGGCTTGCGACCCAGGTACAACCACGGGCGTCAGCGCCGAGTTCCCAACAGATCGTACCAGCGGTGCGATCCAAACAGCGGGGAGAAACGGGAAGGAAGAACAAGATTGTTTAACACGGTTTTTGATCGTTCGTTTGAAATCCCGCTCATAACAGTAAGTATATATTTAAAGTTTAAAAAAGTATACTCTTGCGTCCAAAGCTTACAATGTCGTCTGTGCGGATCGCCGTAAGGAAGGGCTAAGGAATAGTTGTGACCGTGTTTGATCCTTTAACGAGCATCATAAATCATTGTCGAAGCCGCCGTCGTCGTGCTACAGGGTTAGAGGGTTAGACACTGAGCAATGTGACAGGTGATCATCGTGAAAATTAACAGCCTAGCCTTACCACATTTAAAACTTAAGATCGAGACATCTAGCCGGAATGAGGACGCATCGCCCTTTTTTCTTTCTTTTGGGTGGGGGGTAGAGGGTGGCTCTAGAGCACGCATCTGCTCTAGAGCTTCTAGAGCAGATGCGTGCTCTTCATAGTCGAGATAATGTGATTACAACGGAGAGTAATTTGCATCACGGTTCATTCATTATCAATACTCTTTTATACTGGCTCAGGCAATTGCAACTATGCACTAAAGTATCACGCAGCTATCTTCAAAGGCTTAAGAGTAACAAAAGAAATAGCTGCCTTATTTGGTTTGTACGATGCTATGGGAATATTACAACTAGCTTTCTCAGTTCTGCACCGGTACTCGCCAAGCATAAACCGAGCTTCCCTTTCGTTCTTCCATTCGTCGACTGCCACAACAAGTATCCCGCGCGTTCTTTAATGTAATTCCGAATCGACCCACCTGGGCGAGCGCGAATTGATTTCGTTGTTTGTAGCAAGCTTACCGCTGTTTCGCAGCTTTTCAGGAGTGGCGAAAAGCTCTTTTACGTTAACGACCGCCACGGACTTCCGAGTCTGCGTTTATGACTACTGCGGCGCGCACCTGTATCGCTTATTAGCTAACGGTATCGAGCGCAGGCGCGCGCTCGGACAGCGTAGCCTCGACGACGACCCGCGCATGTCATCAGCAAAACGTGCGCTCTAACGGGCCGGCGTTAGAGGGCAAATCGCGAACCCGAACGACGAACGCCATCAGCCTGTAGGTGGCGCGAGCCTGATGCATACGCTCGGAGCAATAACGCCGTTCGCCTTTGAACAATTTGCCGATCGCCGGTATAGGCTCACTCACCCTCGCCGCTTCTCGTTCTCTCGCTTAACCTAACCATTCTTCAAGCCTAGGCTCGCGGCCTCCCCGCGCACCTCATACCGCAGCACCACCACAAACAGCAGCCGCTTGTCTGGCGGCGGCAAAGCGGTTGGTGTCATCAATAACGGCCGGCCTGGAAAACTCGCCTGCTTGCTGTGGGGGAGCGCCATATTTCATAAACAAGCCGTCGAGTTCGCGCGCTATCTCTGTATTTCTCGAAATGAGGGCGGCTCCCCCTTCTTTCTGTATTCCCCCCACCCACCCCGTTTGGCCCTATACCTCAACCATCCGGCCGTTTCAGGTTCGCGCCGAACTGAACGAGCGAACGGCGCCAAATGAGCCGAAGATGCGCGCACCACGTCGTCAACTCCCCCCTCCCCTCGTTCCCCTCCCCCCTCCCGGCCGCTCTCTATGCCGGCAAATCCTTACGCACGCGTGCCGACGGTGGGAGATGGCCGTCTGCCTTTTCCCCGGAGAAATATTGCATATAGGGCCGCTGTGTTTCGTCATTGTTTTATCTGTTATCTCGCTCATAACGGCCGCGAATGTTCACCTGCAGTGGAGGTTCCCATAAAATCGAGAAAGTGCATCAACTCGTTGGGAGATCGCGACGCTTCGCCGTCCCTGTAGAGTCAGCGCAAATTCACATGCGAACTAGCCCAAAATGCTTTTATACCTCGATTCATGCACCTTCATTTGAATGTAATCCTTGCTTTCCTGTGTACCCTGATTTTAGTGTAGTTATGGGACCGGACTTTCTGTTTACTTCAGTGCACCTGTGACCGGACTTTGTGTAGCGTTTCTGGGTTGACTTTAAGTTTTAGTGTGACATTAGTGTGCTTACGTGACTGGGCTTTCAGTTATCGCGATTTGGAGTTGACTTTTAGTTTTAATGTGTTGAAGTTGTTTGTTTTTTGTATCTCT
This sequence comes from Dermacentor variabilis, assembly GCF_050947875.1. Classification (NCBI taxonomy): domain Eukaryota; kingdom Metazoa; phylum Arthropoda; class Arachnida; order Ixodida; family Ixodidae; genus Dermacentor; species Dermacentor variabilis. The sequence continues at coordinate 90,150,414 of NC_134571.1, read as the reverse complement.
ATGTGAAATGGGTAGCCGGCGCCAATTAAAGGCGATCTCTCCTAAGTACCATATAAGAATTATAATAAGAAAATTCTAAAGTACCCTAATATGTCGATCCATTTTTAAGCTCGTCTGATTAACTTGCAAAAGTGGCTTAATGGAGACTCCAGAACGCACGTTTGGAGCTACATCACGTTCAGATTCCAGCCACATGGCGATTTACTCGTCGCTCTTGCATGCAGTTGCGTGGAGTGGGCATTCTGATCAGTTGTTTCTTGTTCTTGTTTCAAAGTATGCCGACAGCACGTATTACTGCTCCGTTGCTTCTTATATTAGCCTGCGCTATTGCATTAATTAATATTATTCATCGATAAAAGTTACGCCTCTCAAAAATAAGTCATATGTGAACCAAAGCTGCCTAAATTATGCGTCATTAAAGCTGTCCCGATGAAAATTCCCATGTCAGTGTTAATTTTCTAATTGGAAAACACAGCCGCAAGGCGGTTAGAAAACAAGCCACACCCATTCGCCATGTAATCTTTTGCGATGCTGCGGCGAATTATTCCAATAGAGCGCACTGAGGAAAAATAAAACCTAGTAATAAACAACGACGTATACAGTGTACTCATGCCCTCCCTCTTAAAGGGAAAGCGTACATCAAGGAACTCTAAGGAAAAGTGAGTAGTGAATAAACAGAAAAAAATTAACCGCGTCTGTTTTGTGAACGGGAACGGGCGCCTGTGCATGTAAATGCGAGATTTAGGAGTAGAGCAACAAAATAACAAACTTGGTTATCATATTATTTAACACAAGAGGGTGTCTCTATGCACATATTACATACAGGTGGGAAATGTTGGAGAGAAAGTTCCAAGGGCATGCGTGAATTAAAAACGTGGAAAAGCGGCACGGAAAGTTCGGAGCGACATTGCAGGTGCCCGGCTTTGATAACGTCGAAAAGTCGTGGAGAGCGTAAAATAATAATAGCAATACTAAATCAGAAACGGGACACGAAGGTGCTCTAAATGATTACTTACCAGGCGCGTGCTCCCACTGACCGTTTTTGTTTATTTATTATTCGGTTCTTGCGTTTCTGCATCTTTTTTCACTCTCTCTCTCTCTCTCTCTTTCGCGTCTCATGATGATTTCACAACTGCGTTCAATTTTCAAACTGCCCTTAGTGTGTGTTTCTTTTTATTCATTTTCTTTTTCTTGCTGTGTTCACTTATTGTCGCTACTATGAGTAACTAAAGTAGCGCTTTTTAATATATTTATGTTCTCTTTATATTTTCTACAGTCCGCGTTTAAGCTTTCGCGGTCGCGCTATAGTATCAGCTAGGCGTTTCGAGCCATGTCTTATATTGTTGTAGCGCAAGGTGAACAAGGACGATAGGAAGGCTCATATGACACACACAGCGCTAACTTTCAACAGATTTATTTCCCGTTCTCGTCGCTATATATACACCCTCGAGACGTCATACAGCGCGTGTAAAATTTCGGTAAAAATTAACAAAAAATATAAACCGGGAACCACACGCGAGCAGTTTTTTTTACTCGCATATTGACAGACATGTACACGCTCAGCACGAACAAAGATAATTGAGCTCTTTTGAGGATAATGAAATGGAACGTTTACTGACGCATGCGTCGCCAAATGTTGATATGTGTCCAGCTCCTATTATCAAGCGCGTCACCTCACGCCTGCTTCTACTCATGACGACTGTTTCTTTAAATCTAGGTTCCCGGTTTATTTTTTTGTTCATTTTTACCGAAATTTTAGACGTGCTGTATGAAGCTTCGAAGGTGTACATATAGCGACGAGAACGGGAAATAAATATGTTGTTGAAAGTTAGCGCTGTGTGTGTCAGATGTGCATTTCTATTGTCCTTGTTCAATTTGCGCTAGAACAATATAAGATATGCCGTACCAACAAGGCCATCTAGCTATCCTCATCGGTTTCAAGCCAGGACGTCGCTTTCTCTTATTCTAAGGCTTCTTATTAGCGGTGGCTTTGGCACGCAGAGTCCGCGTAGAAAGAGAGGACCAACGGGATACAGCGAATGCAATAGTTCTGGATCACGAGGAATTACCTCAAAGTCTAAAATTACGTGGCCCCCAAATCAGCGCCCGAAAGTCATGAAAAAAGAAAGAAAGAAAGAACCCACATCGGAAAATACGTGCAGTGCAGTGAGAGTGCTTCTGTGCAGATTTTATTGAGTGACAGATTGTTACACGTGATACGTGAGGTATATGGACTCACAGGGCCACAAAAGTGAAAGTATTCGGCATAAGCTAGGATGGTTTAAGACACACTAAGGCTGAGTGCGTGAACTTTTCTGCTCTCCGGTCTTCATCTACGTGCCCACGACATTAGGCTCGCATTGAGATCGTCCCCTTCACCACTGCAAGCGAGAAACCTCAACCACTACGCCGCATTGACTCGCCTAAATGTGACACCAAGAGTAACACAAAGAAAACTGCCACGAATTATTGTAATACTCGCTTTCAATAGCTGCCCCTCACACCTCCCCTTCAAAAAAAAAAAAAAAAAAAGATTACGCGAAAAAGTTTCGCGTTCCCGAAAAAAGTATGAAAGCAAGCGCTCGAATTTCTATTCGCTGAATTTGTTTAAAGTAAAAGCGGTACAAAAGGGCTTTTCGGTGCGCGTGAGAAACTGCGTTTTCTTTTTCCTTCTTTTCATCACTTCAGGCACAATTATTTCGTCGACTCGACCTAAAGCATTCCTTTCCCGCATAATGATCTGTACAATATGCGAAGCCATTGTACTGCACCCGCAATAGAAGACGCTGCGGCATAGCTCAATCACTTGTAAAAACAGGTTACGACCTGCTTTCAGGTAAAGATGGCGACCATAAAAATCAAAAGAACTTTTTATGTTTCTTCAACTAAGGATTTCAAAGCCTTCTTTGTTTACGTAGGCGGTGTGTTCCCTGTTGGCCGCTAGCCCTACTTTCTTTTTCATTTTTCCCTCGTGTCCCACTTTCTTTTTATTTCTCTCTATATCACCCTCCGTCTCCGGCCACCCCAAGGAACGTCCCAGGATCTGGCGCTTCTCCTATGCACTCTCCCACGTCGTCGCGGCCTCGCGCGCACACATTTTTTCGCGCGCGTTCGCAGCCGTTCCTCCTAACGACTCCACGTGCGACGCCCCGAAGCCAGGCGTGTTCCCGTTCCGTGTCCGTGCACTTCCACGCGCTAGCGCGCCGACCCTTATCGCCGCCTCATATCGGGACAGAGCCGGGGAGCACTGGGGAAAGCAGGAGAGCGAGCAGGTGCGGATGGGAAGAAGGTGCGTTCGCAGCGCCAAGCGACGACGACGCTCGCAGTGCAGACGACTTTCCAGGCGAGCGCGTCTGCTTCCACCTCCTCTTCGTCGTCGTCTGCACGCTGCTCGCGCACCGCAGGGGAGCCAGGGCACCGAAAACTTGGCGATAACGGCAGGAAGCGGCTCTCCCCTACAATACACTGAAAACAAACTTCCTCCACAGGCGCACTTGTAAAGCTGGGTGGCGTGCGTTCACTGAAGCCTTTCTTCCGAGCGCTCGAGCAAGAAAACGCTGGTTCACAAAGCGCCGAAGCAGGCCGCAAGTAAGCGAAAAGTGGACGTCAGCAGAGGCGAGCGAACGTGATACCTGGTGCTCAAGCGTATTTGGACACGCGCATGCAGGTTAGCAATGCCCGATAAGAAAATTAACTTGCCGAGAGCTGAACCCTCTGCGCTTCTATCTGGCCGAAAGTAGCATGAACCTTGGTAGGCTATGATTGAGGCCGTCAGCTCACATTAATGTATTCGTAGAAATGCCTGTAACACAGGAATAGCCGGTGTTTAACAGAAACCAAAGTTCACTCCTCAGTGCATAGCCTCTTTTGACGCGTTGCATTAACTTCCAGTCGAATAGCGCAAATCACCACTGGTGCTCGCAGCGTGTCAATAGAGAGAGATGGAGTATGTGACGAGAGGAAGGCAAGTAGATTAGCCGAGAAAGCGCCCGGTTGACTACACTACACAAGGGAAAGGGTCAAGAAGGAATATAAAAAATGAGCGAGCAAAATAAAGAGAACATTCCTCGAGCACGTCTGTGAACAATGAAAATGTCATGTTGACGAAGGCGATCACAAAGGCTCGTTGATCTTCTTGGCCTTGTTCACCGAAGTACGGCGAGGTCGTGTTACAAGATCTCGTGTGTAGGTAAAGGCTGTCTAATTGTCCCATTGTGTAGGAGAACTATTGTCTCTCTCTATCAGATTGAAAACGGTCATACAAAAAATGACAACCATTCCACTCTGTGAAGATGGAATGGCAGCGAAAGCTGACGACAGTTAAAGCTCTCAAATGAAAAGAAAAGTACTTTCGCTTCCATTCCATCGTCACAGAGTGGAATGGTTGTCATTTGTTCGTTCAGCATCGCGGGGACGTTCTTCGTCGATGGTCGTTTCACGCCAGCGCGGTTTACATTCTAGTTGCTATTCCCGCCGGCGCTCCTCGTACGCATGTTGTTCTTCGGGTGTACAAAATATACGTGTCCGCACCATCGATAACGCAGCTGCCTTTAGCGCCGATGCCTCTCCGGCTTATATACTGCTATAACCTTGACGTCACGCTGTTGTTCACGGTAAGCGCTTTAATCTGTTCCGCATTTTGACACCTGCGCCGCCGCACTGCACCCGTACGGGTTTGTTAGAAATCGCTAAGTCAGTTTCTGTTGCCAGACGCCGAAAAAAACTACGAAAGAACTACGTCACATGTGGGACCTCTTTGGGTCCCACGTGTGACAAGGGTAGTTCAAGGGCGCGTTACAGGTCCCCGAGCCCACAGGGGTATGTGCCACTGAGCTTGGACCCTTTCTGCACTATCACCAGGATCGGCCCACATGATGATTTATATCTGTTGACGGACGCCGAAAAAACTCTGGACGGTTAGCTATATACAGCTTTCGCTGTAGAAGGCGATCGACAGTATAGCCGCAATCGCGGCCATTTTGATGACAGTGGGGCAGGCTTTCGTAAACCAACTCAGAGCCGAAGCCTGCGCAGGACTGCCGCATTACTTTGAGGTAATCCGGCTGGAAGTCATAGTTGTTGCGATGAGTTCAGAATGGGCAGTCCGGTGCGTGTCGAACTTGGAAGGAGGAGGAGAAAGAGAGAGAGAGGGAAAGTGGGGAGGTAAACCAGACGCGCGTCCGGTTTGTTACCGTGCGCATGGGGAAATGGGGTGAAGGGATGAAAATAAAGGAAGGAGAGGGAGATACGAAAGTACATGCAGTGGGAGCACTTGAGGCTGTCCATCACTCCTACAAAGGGCCACTGAAGCCAGTCGATTTCATGCACTGAATTAAAGCACACATTTCTCTGTGAGAGGGCTACACATGGGGCCCTGGTGGAAGAACCTTTCTCTCGGAAAATGATCTGTGGTCAAGCCCGCTTAACACCTATTGTGTTTTCGTCATGTCTATAACGTAGAACACAACATTCTTCGCTGAAACTTAGGTTATTTCCCTCCTCTAATAATAACGGACATGCCGACAAGCGCACACTGCGGATTAGATAGTCGTTGACAATCATTAAAGTATTTTTCTTCTTCCTGTGATACACCTAGGTAATCTCAGTCGACGCTAGGTAATGGTGACATATAGGTCACACTATGTTTTGTCCTTAGGTCCTTAAGATGTGTAGTAGTGCCTTCGTCACCCTCTATAAACGGGACTTATAAAGTCGGCATTCTAATATGGTTTGTTCTGACGGTGTTCTGTAATCAACCGATAATAGCGCGATCACGAACGACCGTTTTAGTACACTGTAGTGAACACAGTCACATTGAACATGTTCAAAAGTCTCCTTGTGACCACAGTTGTCACACGTAGCACTGTCGGCCGTTCCTATACCCAGTAAGCAATATGCTTTGCAAGGGCATTCTAGCCTTCAGCTATTGCCGACAAAGCCATAGCATAGCCATAGCTACAGCCATAGACTATATTTCTTGTTATAGCCGACAAAGCAGGGTGTCCTCGCAGCACAGAATCCAGATAGGATGCGACGGCATAGCCTGGTCTATGCTGTGCTGTCGGTTGTTTTGAAAACTTAAAGGTGTTCCGTATAAAGAACGTGACTTCTTATACAAGCACGCAAAGTTTTCTAGGTGCACCTGACCTTGACAATGGTATTAATTCTTGTTTGACGTCTTCAAAAGCTCACACAGTAGCCTCATCGGCGCGCTCGTTACCCAGGACGCTGCAATAATTTTTGGAGCTATTCAGTGGCAACGTGGCATCCTTTTCGAGCCAAGGTATATATGATCTCTCTACCCTGGAAAGCCAGTTGTTTGTGTGAGGCAAACAAGAAAGTGAGGAGAAAAAAAATGTAAAATAGGGTAAGGATATGTGAGTGCAAACACGAGGAAGGTTGCAGAATTCGTACCAAGGACATAAGGAGCCGCATTAATCTCTTTTCTTTTCTCTTTTTTTTTGTATGTAACTGTAATCGATGAATGGCGAATAAGAATCTTTGACCACATTCTGAGAGACCGACGGGGTTATTCAGGCTACGCCGTAACTACTAGGCTCCGCAAGGTTCCATACGAGAGCTTGGCAGGAGGCCTGCACAACGCCTCCAACAATCCTTTCGCTTTCAAAGACTGGCGGTACCAACACGATGGCTCAACGACGCAGTACATTTGAAGCTACTAGTGCGGGGCCCAACGGAATGATGCAAATAGCTGCCCGAGTATAGCGCTAACTTCCAGACTCCTCGGGGAATCTTAGCGTGTATTCGCGCTGAAAAAAAAAAAAACAGAGCTCCGGCTGCCTTTCTCGTAAGACCGGAGTCGTTGACGCCATCTTACGCACCCTTGCACCAGGCACGCTCGCCAGCTAGCGCCATCCCGCTGTTCTGTCGTGAGCCCCGTTCGCGCTCGCGCACCAAGACAGGCAGAGAGAGAGAGAGAGAGAGCCGCAGTGAGTGCTTGCCAAACTGGCGCGGTAGCGCCTGTGAAGCCGGCGGATCGACTTTTGAAGTCCTCAGCCTGCTGCGACATTGCTGGCTTCCTTTTTTCCTTCCCCCCACCGCTTCGCCACTCCGCTTCACTGCATATGCATGGATGCGCCCGCGATGCCGGCATTTCCGAGACTCGTCTCGCACCCGGCCTCTCCTCATACTGTACTGCGAAGGCGCTTTCAATTTTTCTTGGAATATCGGCCCTTTATGATCTAGTGACAGTGTCGTTCGATTCTTAGTGTGCTTTTTCTTTGTTTTTTTTTTATCTCGGCTAAAAAAAAAAAAACCTTAACGCTGTCCTCTCTCTTACTGCTCAAATTTGTCGGAAAAATTCGGTTTTGTATCGATTGAACTTTTCATATCTTCATTCCTAAAATCCATATCTGAGTTTATGGCCAAAATTCCGCTAGTACTATATTGCTACTGCTGCCGCCGACGCTTCTCTGCCTCGTAGGGAAGGGAAGAACGCTGTAGGAAAACGATAGATTTCGTCGCGGCCTACATTGGCTCTGCTTCTGTTCTCGGTTATTTATTCTTGCTTGCGCTCAGGCATCTTTATTTGCGTAACTTCGTCGGCTTGTCGGCCTGTCACATTCCCCATCGGTGTTTTTTTTTTCCTTTAGTTTTGTTTTGTTTAATTTTTACTTGTTTGTTTGTTTGTTTGTTTGTTTGTTTGTTTGTTTGTTTGTTTGTTTGTTTGTTTGTTTACTTGTTTGCTTGCTTGTTTGGTTGGTTGGTCGGTTTTGCTATGTTTCGCACAGCCCTGGGCCTTTCTTTTCAGCAACCATGAACTACACCAGCAACAGTATACTTGCCGGCGTTGATACGTTTGCCTCGCGTGCGTCTCAGAGTCTGCTTGATCGAAGCGTGCGTGCATGCGTGTGCGCTTTTCCTTTTCTTTTTTGAGCGAAAAGAAAGAAAAGAGACCGTAAACCGGAAGCACATGCAGAAAAGCGGAGTGTCAGCAGTACATGTTCGAAGTTCAAGGAGCTCCCAGATAAAAAAGAAAGGAGGGAAGAAAAGGAAGGAAAGAAAAGAGAGAGAGAGAGAAAGAAAAGAAAGTTGAACTTCTTTTTGTATTTTTCTTGTTGCTCGTCACGCGAAGTTTTTTTTTTTCTTCAAGCTCATTGTTTCTTGTTTCTTTCTTTTATTTTGTATGTCTACGGTTATTCGTATCGATTCTTCGTCGTATCGTTGTTTCGTTTTGTTTTCAGTCAGTCCAGCCTTGAGAGCATGAGTGTGCGCTCTGCTTGTTTCGTCGAGCCAGCGCTACCAACTCGCTCACAACATCTCGCACGCTTCTGCGCCTCTGTGAACAAAGATGACGTGCAAAACAGAAACGCGCACAGAGCGCCGGCTTGCGTGTCTTCCGAGCGGGCACGCTGCCGGAAACAGTTATTTTATAAGCTGCGCGAGTTCCCGATTTGCCTTTTCTCTCTCTCTCTCTCTCTCCCTTGTCCTCTTTCAGTCTGATTGATCCCTCTCTTCCTTCTTTCATCTTTGCTCTCATATCCAAATCAGGGCTTAGCTTCTCTATCTCTTTTGTGTAAAAGAGAGACACATTCTAGTCTTTCTGCTGCCGCTGTGGCCGGGCCAAAAATTTTATAACTTGATATAGCGCTGAAATCGGTGGCTTCGGCCTCCTTTCTCCGAGCGATCACGAATGGAACCGCTGAATCATAAGTAAGAGACCGCGGCGTTCGCTGGAGCGTGAGCGCAATAGGCGATTGGTTTCTCATCGGCGTCCAGGCCTGTCGGTTCCCGTTGTGTAGCGATTACTCACGCCGAGACGCGCGACGAGCGTGGTCCTCGTGTTGTTCTCTGAGCTCCGGTTTCCCTCTTCGGCGCGTCAACCGACTTCGCGGGGGCCCCTGTGTGTCGACAGCTCCGTTGGGAAACAATGCGCCGTTCTTATTCGAACTGTTTTACATGATCAGTAATTTCATTTCTTCTTTTTCTCCCTTCTGTTTTGTTTTCGTATGCCGTCGCTGAACTCGAGACAAAGGCTGGGCGTACGCTTAGCGACTCGGAGACGCACTCGGATGGGTGTGCAAGCACCGATTTTTTTTTTTTTTCAAATAGGGATGCGAACTGTGGTCAAGTGCATAAGCAACGCTACCGATCGAAATTTCGCTATACCAAGAGCAATAGAAGATATAAAGGCGCCTCTCAGGCTGTTTGCACCAACTCCAGTAGATGATCGATGTGGATGAGCTCGAGAAGGCATTGCTCGAACGCTTTCTGGCCATGAGTGACATGATTTATAGGGGCTGGTTGTTTGCGAACTATCGTTACGTCCAAATTCATTAATGCAATATGAGCCTTGTTTAAGTGACGTTAGCTGTGCTGTGCGGAACATTGCATCTATAGTCGTTGTGAGACAGTCGTCGTCGTATGACAGCTGTCTCGTGGACATTACGTATAGTTCATTCTACTTTCGGAGCACCAATATGCTGGGCCAGGTGGTTATCATGGCCTGCATCACTTCCACACAGGCAGAAAAAAAATATAAGCAACAAGAAATATATATATATATATATATATATATATATATATATATATATATATATATATATATATATATATATTATTTAAGATTGGTCTTTGTTAAGGATATCTTTCGGATAGATTTCAATGCATCTGTCGCAACTATCATCCTCTTCTTGGCAGGAACAACAACTAGAAAAGGAGACCCTCTTTGTGTCAATCCAATATTCCGCCCTCCTAGCTTAGTGACGTGTGGTTTTTTGCCGTGCTCTTGTCGGCGTAGTAGGCGTCGTTAAGTCGTTAATGTTGTCTTTAAATCACCACCATAGACAGTCTCGTTTTTCCACCGACGTCGCCTCCCTCAAGTTCAATATCATCTACGCCGGACTTACTTGATTTTCTTAGTTTTCTGTACGTCCCCAAACTTTCACTCAACTAAATTATCTCGTAGATGGATAGGCGCTCTTTATCGACGCGAATAACAGTGCATTGCCTCAGAGTAACATCCTTGGTAACCAAAACAGAGCACCGAGATGAACAGTCGCCGAGGGGCCTATGAAAGAACGATAAGCAAGTAATATTAGTTCGTCCTCGCTTGCTAGTGAGAATGGAAATTTTATACTCATACACCATTTCCTGGACATTATAACAAAGTGCACCAGAGAACACTTTGTACACTTTGATCGAAAACAACCGATCAAAACAGAGGCAGAACAAGGGAGGAATGAAAAAGTTTCGCAGTTATAGTGAAGTAGAAAACAGCAATTCCTGGAGCTAAGAGATTGCGGTGGTAGAATTTCTTCCTGAATTCCAAGGAAGGATGCAACTAAAAACAAAAACAAAAGACCTATGGGAGGCCTGCTGCGGGCAGGGAGCTTTACTTTCGCATTTAATAACGCTAGGTCGACGTCAATACCACTATATGAAAAGCCAAAAACTGATTCAAGGGCTTAAGGAAAGCGCATCGCACTTTTAGAACACCCTCAAAACAAAGAAATGACAAACACAAAAAAAAATAGCATGTCGAAGTGTAGTGCCCGTGGCCTTTACTTAGCCCCTCAAGAGGAATAAGGATAAGAAAAAAAATCAATAAAGCAATTTGCCCCAGAGAAAAAAATTAAGGCGCACAGAGAGGAGCGTGGACGAATCATCAGTGAAGGTGCTTCCGGAATTCCTTCGGTTCTGGACGTCATAGGCGTGCTGGGAAACCCGAGGGGCCGCCACCCAGGCCGAGCGTCGTCGTCTCTATGATGATAATCTTTCGGGGAGCATTCCAAAGCCGGAAGCGGCAGGCCCCGTTGCCATGACGGCAGGGGTGGTGCAGCACCGACGTCGAGGAACAGCCTGCGGCATTCCTCGATGCATGCATGTACGAAAGGGACCCCATCGAAAGGAGAAAAGCAAGAAGATAAAGAAACATTGGGGAGCACTTTCAAGTGAGGAAGTTGATTGCGGAAAAAAGAAAAAGAAGGCAGGAACTCAAATGTTCACCCATTGCTCGAGTAGGCTGCCAGACGTTTACGGGCGCTTTAGTTCCCTCATTTTACATTGCCTGATCCAATCTTTATCGCTTCTTATTTCATATCCAGCACCCTTTGCTCTACTCTCTCTGGCTCTACACCAGGTCTGGCGCTGATGAGCCCGATATTAGACTCTCGAGGCCTTGCTCGCTCGCTGGTCGGAACTAGAGCCCAACTCCCGAGGCCGCCTGGCGAACATTCTTTAGGGCCTGGAGTTCCTTTTGTTCTCCTGGGGAGGAAGGGGAGGGTGCTGCTCGCTCACCCTCAACGTACTACCACTCTGTCCTATTTTAACTCCTCCCTCCCCCCCCTTTTCCCCAGCGTCGTTCTTACTGCGTCTCTTGTTTCTCGACCGGGTGTGTGAACTCGTGATCTCTGCTTTCCGCTCGCCGTATTGATTCTTTATATTAAAGTCATTTTTTCTCATTCTCTGCACGGCAAGAACAAAGACAGGGCGTTCATCTTCCAGCGCGCTTTGTTTTATAACTCCCTCGAAAGCGCAAACAGTTTTAATCTCAGGAGGAGTCGAAGTTTCGGAATACTACACCGTGTTCGAATTCTAAATTTACGTTGGATACGTTCTCGAAAAAGCAATTTCGCGGGCTAAATGTGGGCAAAAGGTGTTACATTGTTTTACAATAGACGTTTATTGATGACCGCCATGCAGTCTTGCAAGGAATGAACTGTGGGTTACCGGAACGAAAAGTCGGGTAGTCAAACTGATTCACATATATTTCGTACCCATGCTTATGCTCTGCAACAGACCGAGCGCAAAATTAGAAAAGGTGCATTTCGATATTTGAGTGCTTGACGTCACGATGCTTTGGCGATCTCCCTTACCTTAGCATGAAGTCTTACTAATGTGCAGGAATGAAAGCACGGTTTGTTTGAGGGCTAAAGTTGACATCTCCGTTTTCTTTTTGATACCGGGAATAACAAGAAGAGCCTAGAATGGATGGAGGCACCACAGCGGTAGAGATGGTCGTGCTGCAGGCGTGAAGTTTGACGGTAAAGTGCCATGGTTAGCGGACGGTTCCGTCTCCTCTAAAAGTTCAGCTGGAGCCGTGGTGATTCCCGCAGAGTCTGTCACCCTCAAGTTCAAGACATCTCTCCATTACATCATCGACGGCTGCAGAACACGCAGCTATTCGTGCTGCTATGGAGTTTATTGTTCACAAATCATCACATTCATGGTCCATCTTATGTGACTCAGAGGCAGCTCTCCAGTGTCTGATGTCCCCTTTCAACCACGGACCAAATGTGAAACTAGTCGCAGACATCCGACTACTCCACCATCACGCAATCAACAAGCGGCACATCATCTACCAGTGGATGCCGGCTCACTGAGGAAGTTCGGGAAATCACAGTGCGGATGACGCCGCCCGATCGGCCCATGATGGTGCCCATGTTATACCAATACCACTGTCACGAACAGATGCAGTCACAAGTCTTCGCTCCCTCACCCGCGAGGTTACGCAGGATCTGTTGAACACCAATGAATTCACGAACGCACGTCTCCACAGATTGGAACCACGTCTGCAACTGCGTCTACCACCAGGGTTACCACGAGCGGAAGCAACACTTCTGTGCAGCCTGTGGCTCGGCGTGGCATTCAAGAACTCCTATTCATTCCGCAATGGAATGGCCGACAGCCCTACTTGTGATACCTGCGGCTGCGAGGAGACGATTGAGCACCTCTTTTGTGACTGTCCCCGTTACAAGGCGCCAAGAAAAGTGCTCGTGACCGCACTCGAAAAACTGGACAACTGCCCCTTTACAGAGGAAAAAGCTCTAGGACACTGGTCCTGACGGGCTTCGGCACTCAAGGCCTTAAGTGCTTTGCTGGAGTTTTTAAGGACACGCGAATTGTGCGACCGCCTTTGAATGTTGTAGCGCGTAGTATCGCGTTACTGTGTCAATTTTCTGGTTTCCATTTTTTTCCCTCTTCTTCTTTCCCCTTTTATTCCCTTTACGCCTTTCCCCAGCACAGCGCAGCCAGCCGGTACTTACACTGGCTAACCTCCCCTTTGTTTCCTCCTCCTCCTCCTTACTAATGTGCACTTATAGTGCTTAGCGGTGGAAACGCGAGCGTCGGAGCGTGGGGGCTGCCTGACACTTCTTGGGCCACCTGTGGGTGCTGGGGACGCCAAGCTGACGCATTTTTCCATCGCATGAAAGCGATACTGTTTGTAATGCGTCGTGACTGCATTCGACCCTCGGCGATCGCCCTGCGATCACCGGAAAGCACCGGCCGCCATGCGGTCCGAGTATCGCGTTTTAGTCGCTGAGCACTGTACACGCATTGCACGTACACTTATTGTATCCGAGGGATTGTATCCGAGGCGACCGAGGGATTGTAGCGAAACGCCAGGAAAGCAGCGCATAGCAGCACCGACTACTTGCGCTGGTTTCTGCTGGCCGGGAGCATGAAACGTGAGCTTTGTGGACTGGTCGTTAAGCATCTTCGTTTTATACGTTAACCTAGACTCAGAGGTCTAGGGACTCGTGATATATGTCAGCGTCATCATCAGTTACGCCCACTGCAGGGCAAAGGCCTCTCCCATACTTCTCCAACTACCCCGGTCATGTACTAATTGTGGCCATGTTGTCCCTGCAAACGTCTTAATGTCCTCCGCCCACCTAACTTACTGCCGCCCCCTGCTACGCTTCCCTTCTCTTGGAATCCAGTCCGTAACGCTTCATGACCATCGGTTATCTTCCCTCCTCATTACATGTCCTGTCCATGCCCATTTCTTTTTCTTGATTTCAACTAAGAGGTCATTAACTCGCCTTTGTTCCCTCACCCAATCTGCTCTTTTATAATCCCTTACTATATCTAATCTAATATCTAATCCATATATATATATATATATATATATATATATATATATATATATATATATATATATATATATATACATATGCGTTAGTTCACCTTTCACAGCGCCGAAATAAGCATAGCTGTGCGTGTGTGTGTGTGGGGGGGGGAAGAACGAGGGAAAGGGAATACATGAGTCTTGAACGCACTTTCTCATGCACTAGGCTAGGTGCAGCATGTCTACAGTCGGGCACTCAATTCTATCGCCTTCAGGTACTGAAGAAGCACTCGAATGGCTTTCTGGGCTAATGAACTGTGAGGCCAGGCACCCAAGACCTTTGCTTCTGTAAATGGCATAGCGTCCTGTCAATTCAAGGCGCACTGGAGAGCCTGGCTTTGTCAACGCAGGCTAACTTCAAAGCTAAGCTGACAGTAAGTGACATGCTTTCAACTATGTCTACTTCAAAGCACGAATGCCTTCCACGAATGGAGACGGCCTAATGCACTGATGCTCAAATGTTCAGCAGGCAAATAATCCTGTAAATGTTGTGGGCGGACGCCTACGTGGTAACGCCGGTGCATAAAAAAAAAGAAATTGTGCGGCTTTATAGCTCAAAGACACCACGCCACCAAACTCATTCGTTAGCTTACAACATTAGTAATTTTCTTTTTTTTATCTTGAACCAAACTGGTTGCCAGAAAATGCACTTAGCCTCTGATAACACTGCCGAACGTCTAAAACAATACTCTAAACCGAAGCACATTTTCTTTTCTGCCTTCAACACACGCGATTAACTTAGTTGAGCTTTAGCGCTGTATTTTTTTTCCCTGCATTTGATTCCTAGTGCCCTTTGTCGTCTTTTAAACTATAAAGGTTCTACATCGGTTGTGAGGCTAAAGCCGCGATATGATTTATTAACCACTCTACCATATATTCTGCTGCTTGTGTTTGCGGGAAAAAAAGGAAGCTTTCTTAGCATAGCCGGATATTTCCGCGCATACGACAGTCACATGTCAAAACTTTATTACAAAGTACTTTATGGACTGCACTAAGTACTTCTGCGCAAGCAAGAAAAAAGTACCATTTTCCAAGGAATCTGAATTTTCGCGCATGAAAGAACACGCCGGGCTCCCAACGACAAACGTGTGAATATACCCACCATATATTATGCGCCGTAACGGCGATCACCAGCCAAGAACGCTGGAACTCAGTAAAATAAGCAAAGGACAGTGGAGTTGGCGGATCAATAAGAAAATAAAAATAGAATGCTTCATGCATCTTCAAGGCAGGACTGAAGGACGAAATTGCTGAGAAAAAAAATAAAAGAAAGCAGGCATCGCATAGCGTCTTTGACTAAGTTTAATATTAGACATTGATATACGATGCCGAGAAATGAGCTCCAAGAAACAGCAGCTTTGCGGAACCCCTTACCGGAAAGCAATAGTAAAGCGCTCTTGGAGTGAGAAATAAAGAAGAACAAGGAAAAGAAATAGCGAAGCTGAATGTTCGAGAGAAAGCGAGGGTTCGAGCCTCAGGCTCCCGAAGGAGAAGTCATGGCTGTTTCGAGAGCTTTGTCGAATCAAATTACACGTGGCATCAAAGTCCTTGCAGAGTCCGGCAGAATGTGCCTTTCTCTGTCCGCCTATATATATATATTATATATATATATATATATATATATATATATATATATATATATATATATATATATATATATATACGTGTGTGTGCGTGTGTGTACTCCTGTCTCGCCAGCAAATGCATGTGCCGAGGCGAGAATAGGCCGCGCGATTCGCGCCAGAATGAGGTGCTGCCGCAGGCCCGCTGTGGAGGCCCGCATATAGGCGACGCCACTTGCAGCGGCTGTGTCCCGCGCTATCAGTCTGATCCCAATATGTCAGGCGTGGAATGCCAATTTGCGAGCTGATTGCACCGCCCGCCCTGCTGCTTTCCCGGCCAGCGACTCGTTCGCGCCTGAATGAACGGCGAGGCGAAGACGAGAGTGAGGCGCCTTGCTGCATTCGAGCGCCGGAAAGGGTTGGCTGCCATGGAGCGGCGACGGCGGCGTCTGCCTCACGCGCCGAAGGACGGAGCGGATTGCTCGACGAACCCCGTAGCGTTCCTTGTTCGCGCCGTAATAGGCGCGAACGGGATGCGTGGTGAACAGGCCAGGCGGCTCGTACTGAGCAGGCCTTTGTTCCTCTTGAACGGGGTCGGTTTTCAGTCAGCCGATCCGTCTGAAACGAAGGCTTCGTGAAAGAGAGTCGGAACAAATTATGGGCGCGACCGCACACAAAGAATCCATGATTGCGACAAGGTGGGTGTCGCGTGACGAAATTTTCCGTCTGGAAAGCCCGGCACAGGATTGCAGTAATTGTTCCGATTAGATTTGAGTCGGGAAAGAGAAGTTGAGCATTCTGTGTTCGGGTGCCAGAAGTCCAAGTAGCAGAGTGCCCCGAAAAACAAGAAACTTATTCTTGGTTTTGATTGCGGCTGGTGCGACAAGGCCATGCCCGCACTATCACGACAAAAAAAAAAAAGAAAGAAAACAGCGCAAGAAAAAGAAGAAACAAGCCACCATGCACACTTCCCTCTGCGCATTAAGAAATGCGCGTAGCACTGATATGACTAGGTCGCAGATGCGTAGTTTCAGGCCTGTAGCACAGGTATATCCTGCGCATTGCTTCATTCACATTGTAATTAGTCATAAATAAGCATAACAACTGTGCGAATTTGTATAGTTCCCCGTTTGTGGCTCATTTCGGTGTAATAGTGCATTGTAGTAGCACTCACTGCGAATGTATTAACTGTGCATTGTTAAAAATCTTTAATTATGGGGTTTTACGTGCCAAAACCACTATCTGATTATGACGCACGCCGTAGTGGGGGACTCAGGAAATTTAGACCATCTGGGGGTCTTTAACGTGCACCTAAATCTATGTACACGGATGTTTTCGTATATCGACCCCATCAAATTGCGGCCGCCGGGGCCGGGATTCGATCCCGCGACCTCGTGCTCAGCAGCCCAACACCATAGCCACCAAGCAAACGCGGCGGGTTGTCCAATGTCGGAGATCACACTGTGCAAGTAGAAGCGTGTCTGACTACATCTTAGTTAAATAAAAAATAATTTCGACTTATGTCTACCTCATTTTGTCTAACTTGAATAAATTGCTCGCAAGTTCTGCAAGCCATGACATCCATGGGAAAGGAAAGAGGGAATGAAAGAGAGCTGACACTATTTAATGAATATTGGATGTGTTTTTCTTACAATACGCCTATATCATTCTGCTCCACGGGACGAGGGTGGCATATTATATGACGCATTGATACATCGCACCCACGCACAAAACGTAGGCAATCGTGCACAGTAACGGTTAACTAAATCGTCTGGCGGCTGTCTCTTTAGTGCTTTCGTTGCGTGCAAAGCATGACCAGCGCTGTTGCAAGGTCCAAGTACATAATGCGACTCCAACTCCATGATGCAACTACAAGTATATAATCCAGCTGCTACGTATAAGTTCAAGGCAAATCTTACGGTCAGGCACGAGTCTGTATCGCACTGGAAGAGCGACAAAACATCAACTCTGGAGACAAACACTGATGCCAAGCTCCCAATCCTACTTTCCTCCATTCCCAACGTAAGAGACGCAGCGAAACTGAGCTCCCGAAATAGCGGCACATAGGAATCAACTTGTACGCTATGTAATTATATTATAAACCCTGCTTTGGTATAGTCGACATAAAATGTCAACGAGCAGCGGAATCGGTTAAACATTTCAATATTTACGCAACCTGGGGCATACACTCTAGCATTCGGATTTCAGTTCTGTACTAGCACACGCGACAAGCATTTTGTTTTCCACGGCGGCCGCATTTCGATGGGGGCGAAATGCGAAAACACCCGTGTGCTTAGATTTAGGTGCACGTTAAAGAACCCCAGGTGGTCAAAATTTCCGGAGTCCTCCACTACGGCGTGCCTCATAATCAGAAAGTGGTTTTGGCACTTAAAACCCCAAATATTATTATTAAGCATATTGTTTTGCGGTTTCATTGACTACGGCGAAAACTGCTCTAAAATTCCGTATTTTTTCGGATTCCAGTGGTCCTTACACTTTCGGTACCCACCTTAACTGGTTTCTCCTCCTCCTCCTCATCCTGTTTACAGCGATCTCCCTCTTCCCTCTTTGAAGCCGTGGAAGTATAGCCACTATCGCTAGCTAAAATATTAACTTCCCGTACTTTGCGCTGGAACAGGCTGGAACATCACGTCTGAACGTGCTCGAATATAATGGGACATGCTTAACGTCGGTGAACCGGTGAGCCCTTCTCTCACAGCGCAATGAGGAGCCTGTTTTGCGCGAAGCCTGTTATGTTTGGCGTCGTGAACGAGCGCAAGAAATGAGATAGGGAGAACAACACAGCACGCAATAAAACCACGTGACAGAAAACACGACACGAGCATGGTTCCCGCGCTCTTTCGGCACGTGACTTCACGGTTAGATACACCGAAGCGTTTCGTGTCGTCCCGCTGGTCACGAATAAAACGGCGGCCATAAGGCTTTGGACAAAACGGTGACCGTGCCCCCACTATATATATTTGTTTGTGTACCTGTATATGCGTTTCCTCTTTTGTCTTTCTTTCTCACTCTCTCCCTATGTGTTAGGCGCTGATTTACAGTTGGGACGACTGGAAGTCACGCCTTACGCACACCGCGGCGTCAAAATGGCATAAATTCGCCCAGTTCTGTGAATTTGTTTATATTGGTTTTTGCTGGTTGGGTGCATCATAACAGTAACTAACAATGACCTCAATAGAGTGCTGGTGCCTTCCTGCGTCTCTCTAATTTTCCATTCGCAAGCGTTTATTATTCATGATGCGAAACCTGAAGAGGATTTTTTTTTTTCGCAGGAGACAATGAATATTTGAAAGTACATTAAGGGCGTTTTTTGACCCTGTTTCTAGATCGAAGCAATTTTTTAAAGAACATTTCCCAGCAAAGCCATAGTTTCTAGACTTATCAACTCGGGCTTGAATTTTACGGGAAAATATGTCTGAAAACTCCCAACAGAAAGAACATTGCCCAGTAATGCTATGTTATGCCGCAGCTCTTAGGTGCCCGTTCCTGCGGCAAGTGTCGGCGTCGGCCTCGGCGTAACCGAACGAATGAGCGCAGCGAAAGATGAAAGTGCAGCGGGGGGGGGGGGGCGGAGGGGGGAAGTTGAAAGAGGCGAGAAGGAAAGCGGGGACGAAGGTGTGGCGTAACCAGGAGGCCGAAATCGGAGGAGGATAAGGCGAAAAGGGTGAGAAAGAAAGCGGTGTGCCGGCACGACCAGGGATGAGGCCAGCGCTAGTGGGGTATCTGGATCCACTGCGCATGCGCTACCTCGCGTGCGAGCCACGCCTTTCCGTGTTCACGTTTTCTTTATGAACAATGAGCGACGCAATCGTTGGAAATGCTTCGCCTGCCGCTGCTGGTAAACGAGCTGCCCGAGCAGCTGCCCGAGCAGCTGCCCGCCGCCGAGAGAACCTTGCCCTTCAAAACTAAATTCTTTGCCACAATATATCGCGCGTCCAAAACACTTAAGCAGCTGCGCTCGAAATTGGCATTAGGGAGTATCGTAATCGTCGATAAAATTTGTTTCCTAGATTTCTCACCTCTGGATTGCATCTCAAAGAAAAATATGCGTGAAAATTCGCAACTAGGATGCACTTTTATTCGAATCCTAGCCGAGTTCGAAGAAAACGTTCTTTTTTTTTTGTTAGTATTAATATACAACAGAGAAAATTCAACCGATTGCTTTCGTTCGGGGCTCGCGAACTCGAAAAAGGAATGGTCTTATCTGTCTTTAAGGCATTACTAAACCAAGTCTACACCGAGCATCTTGACCAACAAGGACCCCTGTTGCGTTTCGCCTGCGACACGCGGTTTTGCCGGCGCGACTGCGGCGGGGCGGCAGACATTTTGGCCCGTGCGGCGTCGCCGCAACGCTCCCCGCCAGGCGTTTCCAGGCATGTTCCGATGCCACGTGTCTTCATGTGCGTGTGTGAGTGTAGGTGCCATTGTGCCCGAACCAGGCGATGCGACAGCAGGGGTCATCCTCCCCTTACAGTCATTGTGCCTGAACCAGGCGATGCGACAGCAGGGGTCATCCTCCCCTTCCAGTCATTGTGCCTGAACCAGGCGATGCGAAAGCAGGGATCACCCTCTCATTCCAGTCATTGTGCCTGAACCAGGCGATGCGACAGCAGGGATCACCCTCTCATTTCAGTCATTGTGCCCGACCGGCAGCGCTACGACAGTGTGCGTCACCATTAGCCCATTGTACATTCACGTGCTCGTCTATTGAGGGGTTCCTTCTTGCCCTCAACTGCGAGAGTATAAAAACAGCTGCCCCCGGACGCCAAAAGGAGGGCTCCGATTTCTTCTGTTGAGTAAAGGGCTCTCCCGTCTCTCTACTTCGGTCAACCTGACCGCCAACTCTTTGCGTTGTTAAAATAAACAAGTTGTTTTGTTGTTACCAGTCGACTCATGCTTTGCCGGGACCTTCGGATGCTTCCAGTTGTACCCCAGGCCGCCAGGCCAACGCTACCCTTGGGGCTTGCGACCCAGGTACAACCACGGGCGTCAGCGCCGAGTTCCCAACAACCGATGCCATCGGTGGGATCCAAACATCTGGTTGGCAGCGGTGAGATCGCCTCCGACTTCAAATAACTGTCTGCCAGCGGTGAGATCGCGACAACGGAGGCCAGCAGCGAAGAGATGCAGTTGACTGTATGCTGAGCAGCTCAACGACGATCCGGGAGCAGTGCAACGAGCCCTGTGTGATGACTGGTTGCCTGCAGCGGAACGACTGCGCTGGACTCTTGGCTGCGAGGTTTGGTGAGTGCGGGACTTTCTTCTTCTGAGCTTTGCCAGGCTTTTGTTAGTGTCAG
The DNA here is from genome assembly GCF_050947875.1 of Dermacentor variabilis. Taxonomy (NCBI): domain Eukaryota; kingdom Metazoa; phylum Arthropoda; class Arachnida; order Ixodida; family Ixodidae; genus Dermacentor; species Dermacentor variabilis. Next base: position 90,129,661 of record NC_134571.1, on the reverse strand, counting down.
AAACAGAGCTGGTAATTGTGGTTGTCGTTGCTGCCGGGTTAGTTTGCGGCAAGACAATAGTAAGCAGTAGAGAAAGCAGCATTCAGAGCAGCCATGGATTTGAAGTCGTTGCGCAAACCGAAATTGTTGGAGCTTGCAAGAGAGTTGGGTCTGGATGTCTCAGACAAACTAAGAAAACCTGAACTGCTAAGGACTATTCTTGAGTTAGAGGCTGAGGATGACGAGCTGTCGGAATGCCTTGAGACCATTGAGGAGAGGGAGACTGCAAAAAGACAGGAGCGCGAACTTAAAGAGCAAAAAGAAAAAGAAGAGCGCGAACTTAAAGAACAGAAAGAAAAAGAAGAGCGTGAACGTAAAGAACAGAAAGAAAAAGAAGAGCGCGAACACGCTTTGGAAATGAAGCGTCTCGAGGTAGAGATGGAACGCGCTCGTAATGGAAGTCAGGCACACGGTGCAGGAGAACGCGTATTGTTCAAAATGACTGACCTGATGCGGCCGTTTAAGCTTGGAGAGGACATTGGTTTGTTCCTGGTTAACTTTGAGCGAACGTGCGAGAAGCAGGGGTTCTCTCGGGAAACGTGGCCACAGCGCTTGCTCACTTTGTTACCCGGCGAGGCGGCCGACGTAGTCGCTCGCTTGGATAGAGAGGAGGCAGAGGATTTCGACAAAGTAAAATCGAGTCTGCTAAAAAAGTACCGGCTGTCTGCGGAGGCGTTCCGTCGGAAGTTTCGGGAAAATGAGAAAGGCAGAAGTGAGTCATATACAGAGTTTGCGTATAGGCTTATGTCGAACATGCAGGAGTGGCTCAAAGAAGAGAAAGCGTTTGGTGACCACGATAAAGTTCTGCAGTGCTTCGGGCTAGAACAGTTTTATAGTCGGTTACCGGAGAACGTGCGATACTGGGTCTTGGATAGGCCAGACGTTTGTACGGTGGCTAAAGCCGCTGAGCTAGCCGAGGAGTTTGTGACGCGTCGAGCTCGCGGAGCTAAGGACGGTCAAAAGGGTGAATTTGGCTCGAAGTTTGAGAGGCCGAAATTCACGCCCATGAGATTAAAGGGGGACACGCGTAGTGAGGATGCGAGTGAAAGCAGTCCGACCAAACGTAAAGAGACGGCGGCAGCCAAACGCAGAAAGCGGTTCGAGATGAGGCGAGCGCGCGTTTGTTATACGTGCCAGAAGCCGGGTCACTTTTCGGCGCAGTGTCCGGAAACAACACCAAAAGTTGTGTTTTTTTCAATAGGCAGCACTGACGAGAACATGAAGCTTCTCGAGCCTTACATGCGAGACCTCCTCGTGAACGGGAAAGAGTGCCGAGTGCTTCGCGATTCCGCAGCTACGATGGATGTAGTTCACCCGTCTTACGTAGAACCCCATATGTTCACGGGCGAGTGCGCATGGATCAAGCAAGCCGTGGAAGCTCATAGCGTGTGTCTGCCAGTAGCAAGGGTGCTTATTGAAGGACCTTTCGGAGCGCTTGAGACGGAGGCGGCAGTGTCATCTATGCTGCCACCCCAGTACCCGTACCTATTTTCAAACAGGTCCGATCACCTCCTGCGCGAGAAGGGGCTTTTGTTTGGTGAAGCTAGTGTTCAGGCCTTAACCAGATCGAAGGTTCGGGAGCTCGCTGCAAAGGCGGTAGTTGCGGGGCCGACGTTATCAAACAACGAAAAAGGGTCAGAGGCGCAGCAAGCTGATACTCAGAGCACGCCCGAACTGAATAAACTTGAGTCTGTAACGTTAAAGGCGCCAGATACTGGAGAGGAAACGCCCGACACGGGAAAGTTAGAAGAGCTATCTACTGATTTGCTCATCGCGCCTACGTCAGACGGACTTAATAGGTTGCTAAAAGTCAGCCGGTCGGCTTTGATAGCCGAGCAAAAAAAGGATGGCAGCCTGGAAAACGTGCGCTGCAATGTCAAAGAAGGTATCGCCAGGAAAACTGCGCGTTTTGTGGAAAGAGGTGGAGTCCTGTACCGGAAGTATCTAGACCGCCGAGGAGTGGAGTTCGATCAGCTGATCGTGCCTCAATGCTATCGTCAGGATCTGTTGCGCTTGTCACACGGGGGTTCGTGGTCCGGACACCTTGGAGTTAAGAAAACTAAGGACCGTCTCTTGCAAGAGTACTATTGGCCAGGGTGTTTTCGGGACGCAGACCATTTCGTAAGGTCATGTGACACCTGTCAGCGGGTGGGCAAACCAGGGGACAAATCAAGGGCGCCGTTGAAATTGGTACCTATCATAACGGAGCCTTTTAGACGGCTCGTTATTGATACAGTGGGACCTCTGCCGGTAACAGCCACGGGGTACAGACACATTTTGACTGTGATCTGCCCAGCGACAAAGTTCCCTGAAGCAGTGCCGCTTAAAGAACTCAGCTCAGTTGAGATAGTTAATGCACTACTGTCCATATTTGCGCGAGTTGGTTTCCCTGCGGAAATCCAATCAGATCAGGGCACAGTGTTTACTAGCGCTTTGACGACAACTTTTCTCGAAAGGTGTGGGGTAAAGCTGCTACACAGCTCAGTGTACCACCCACAGTCGAATTCCATTGAGAAGCTCCACTCCGTCATGAAGCGCGTGTTGAGAGCGTTGTGTTTTGAACATCGAACTGACTGGGAGCTGTGTCTGCCTGGGGTGATGTTTGCTTTAAGGACCGCGCCGCATGCGGCCACGGGGTTTTCGCCAGCTGAGCTGGTGTACGGTCGCTCGCTTCGGTCTCCGCTTCGCATGCTTCGAGAATCATGGGAAGGCAGGGGCGACGACCCAGTCGTGGTGGAGTACGTGCTTAAGCTCCTCCAACGCTTAAGAAGGGCACAGGAGTTGTCAGGTGAAGCAATGACAAAGGCCCAGCAGAGGGCCAAGGTTTATTATGATCGGACAGCCAGGGCCCGTCGTTTTGAGGTGGGCGATGAGGTCATGATATTGCGCACATCGCTAAACAACAAACTAGACGTGCAGTGGGAGGGCCCAGCACGAATTGTTCAGAAACTGTCGGACGTTAACTACGTGGTAAGTCTGCCAGGAAAGCGGAAAGCACAGCAAGTTTACCACTGTAATCTGCTCAAACCTTATAGACAAAGGGAAGCAGTGGTGTGCATGATGGTAAACGTTCCTGAAGAGCTTCCGGTCGAGCTTCCGGGACTAGGCTCAGTGACGAACAGGGAAGACACCGGTCAAGTCATTAGTGACCTTATCAGTAAAGCACCGCTGTCGCCCGAGCAGAAAACCGAACTACACCAGCTATTACAAGAGTTTCAAGGTCTGTTCTCTGAGAGGCCTGGTAGGACTTCTGTACTTACTCATGATATAGAACTTACCTCCCCAGAGCCAGTACGATCCAAGGCGTATCGGGTGTCACCCCGCCAGAGCGATATTATGGAGGCTGAGGTAAAGAAAATGCTACAGCTCGGTGTTATTGAGGCAGGTGAGAGTGATTATACCTCCCCTTTGATTTTAGTTGAGGTACCGGGCAAGGAACCTCGTCCTTGCGTCGACTACCGCAGGCTTAATTCCATCACTAAGGATCAAATTTATCCGATCCCTAACATCGAGGAGCGCCTTGAGAAAGTTAGTAGCGCTCAGTTTATTTCCACCCTAGATCTTGTCAGGGGTTATTGGCAGGTTCCACTTACAGAAGAGGCTAGTAGGTATGCGGCGTTCATTTCACCAATGGGAACATTCCGTCCTAAAGTGTTGAGTTTTGGTTTGAAGAACGCGCCATACTGTTTTTCAAGCCTCATGGATAAAGTGTTGCGGGGACAGCAAGAATTCGCTTTACCGTATCTAGACGACGTAGCGATATTCTCCGCATCCTGGTCTGAGCATATGGCACACTTGCGGGCAGTGCTAACCCGCCTGCGCGAAGCGGGCTTGACAGTAAACGCTCCTAAGTGCCAGTTAGCACAGGCCGAGGTTGTCTACCTCGGTCACGTGATTGGTCAGGGTCGTCGCCGCCCCTCTGAAATAAAAGTGGCCGCTGTGCGAGACTTTCCGCAACCGCGCACAAAGACCGATATTCGGTCGTTCTTAGGTGTCGCCGGCTACTATCAGAGGTACATTCCCAGGTACTCTGATATCGCGGCTCCCCTGACGGATGCTCTAAGAAAGACAGAGCCTCAAACAGTCGTCTGGGACGAGACAAAGGAAAGAGCTTTTAGCGCCCTAAAGAGTGCCCTAACAAACCAGCCTGTGCTACGATCGCCAGACTATACAAAAGGGTTCGTTGTTCAATGCGATGCTAGTGAGCGAGGCATGGGCGTTGTACTGTGCCAACGGGAAAATGGAGAAGTAGAACACCCCGTCCTGTATGCTAGTCGTAAGCTGACCAGTCGTGAGCACGCGTATAGCGCCACCGAGAAAGAGTGTGCATGTCTCGTGTGGGCCGTTCAGAAATTGTCATGCTATCTAGCCGGCTCGAGGTTTATCATTGAGACGGATCACTGCCCTCTCCAATGGCTGCAGACCATCTCTCCCAAAAATGGCCGCCTCCTGCGCTGGAGCCTCGCTTTACAACAATATTCCTTTGAGGTGCGTTACAAAAAGGGGAGTCTCAACGGTAACGCCGATGGCTTAAGTCGAAGCCCCTAACGTAGGAATCAGCCTAAAAATTGTTTGTTACTGATGTTTTTCTTCCTGAGGCAGGATTTTTTTTAACATATTGCTTTTGTTTAGTGTTTCAAAGTGATGATATGCTTTCTAGTGCAATTTTTCAATTTGTGGACGCGTTCTGAGTGATGCTAGACTACTGTAAGGAACTAGACAGTGGTATAAAAAGGGGAAAGAGCCTGGCAGGGCTTAGTGAGGGTTGTGCCGTGCTTGCTGACTGAGCGGTTGAGTTTCAGCGTAGTTCTAACGCTTGCCGGGAACGAGAGCAAAAATGTGAACTCTCCCGAAGTCACTTTGCAGTGTCCCGTGCGAACCTGAACGAGAGAACGAGGCCTTCTCTGTGCGCTGCGCTCAAGAAACGTCGAGGGACGCCCGACTTCGGTTATGAGCATCATCGAGCGACATCCCTCCGGACAGCGGATGCAGTCCCCTGTCCATCGGGATCTCCTTCCCCCGGCGGGGCGGTCTGTTGCGTTTCGCCTGCGACACGCGGTTTTGCCGGCGCGACTGCGGCGGGGCGGCAGACATTTTGGCCCGTGCGGCGTCGCCGCAACGCTCCCCGCCAGGCGTTTCCAGGCATGTTCCGATGCCACGTGTCTTCATGTGCGTGTGTGAGTGTAGGTGCCATTGTGCCCGAACCAGGCGATGCGACAGCAGGGGTCATCCTCCCCTTACAGTCATTGTGCCTGAACCAGGCGATGCGACAGCAGGGGTCATCCTCCCCTTCCAGTCATTGTGCCTGAACCAGGCGATGCGAAAGCAGGGATCACCCTCTCATTCCAGTCATTGTGCCTGAACCAGGCGATGCGACAGCAGGGATCACCCTCTCATTCCAGTCATTGTGCCCGACCGGCAGCGCTACGACAGTGTGCGTCACCATTAGCCCATTGTACATTCACGTGCTCGTCTATTGAGGGGTTCCTTCTTGCCCTCAACTGCGAGAGTATAAAAACAGCTGCCCCCGGACGCCAAAAGGAGGGCTCCGATTTCTTCTGTTGAGTAAAGGGCTCTCCCGTCTCTCTACTTCGGTCAACCTGACCGCCAACTCTTTGCGTTGTTAAAATAAACAAGTTGTTTTGTTGTTACCAGTCGACTCATGCTTTGCCGGGACCTTCGGATGCTTCCAGTTGTACCCCAGGCCGCCAGGCCAACGCTACCCTTGGGGCTTGCGACCCAGGTACAACCACGGGCGTCAGCGCCGAGTTCCCAACAACCGATGCCATCGGTGGGACCCAAACACCCCCTAAAACTTGAGCAAGCAAGTATACTTCGGCACTTTTAGGCAATGAAGATGCATAGAAGATCAATTCGAAACGCACAGAAGAATCCATGTATAGACCACGTGGACGTCATTGTGCAGGCTAGGGACAAGCGTCAAATAAATTATTCACTGCTAATGTCCGCGATGGTCAGCGCTCTCGCCTTGCTGGTGCATTCGTCAAAATTTGATCGTACGCGCGAGAGGTAGGTCACGCCAAGCACCAGCGTTCACGTTATGAATATTCACTCGATTGCGAAAAGACGTCACGACACCGTCGTACATTCGTCGTACCATCGTTGTACCTCGAAAAATATCTAACGATATGATTGTCGGGCGCATCGTACATGGCGTACACGTGCTAGCACAGATCGAACGACCTAAATCATGCCGAATATCTGAGCCCAGCGTCTACCATTAAGTAAAAAAAAAAGAAATATTGCACGAAACAATATCCGGCAGACAAAAAAAAAAAGAAACACGGTTAAATTTACTCTGAATCGCGCCTATTTCTTTCGTCGGCTAGCATTAAAGATGACCACGCGCTTATTTCTTTTCGTCCTTTCTCTCTTTCTTTTCTGCTTTTTATCATTCTTGCTTCCTGCCGTTTCTTTATCGCGAGGTGGCGATTGCGGCTTGGAATATTTAAAGCGGAAAATTTGTAATTTGGTGTCAGCTTTCACGTTCACCGGCCGCACGGTAAGTCTTCCAGGCGTTATCTATTGGATGAGTCAATCCGACTCGTGACGGTCGCCAAAAGCGAGAAGCTGTAAAATATTTTTCTTAAATATTGCTTAGTCCAAGTTGTCGTTTAATAAATTACAGAGATCAACTCTGGCAACTTTTTTAAAGGTTTTTTTAGCAAATTCAGCCGTCCACCACAGAGAGAGAGAGAGAAACAAAAAGGGAAAGATAGGGAGGTTAACCAAGGACGTGCCCAGTTGGCCCCCTACACTTGGGGAAAGAGAAAGGGGAAGAATAGATAAGAAGGAGAGAGAAGAAAAATAATAAAGAGTTAGTCATTCGCAGAGTCAGTCGCAGAGGAATGTCCACTGTCACAAGCGCTCGTACAGTTCAGTAACCTCCATTAAGTGCAAAAGAGCTTTTGTGGCCTTTCGTATGCAAGAATGACCAAAGTGGTTTAAGATGTGATGCCAAGGTTAGATACTTAATTCAATTCTGCCTGATTTTATACGATTTACTTGGTAAAACCCACGGCATATTTTGGCTGTATTCCTTCCTCTTCAAGATATACACTATAGTGCGTGAACCGCTTTTTGCGCCAGCGATGGATGTGGCTAGAATTGGAGTATCTTTGGCGGGAGGAAATAGTCTCGTTGATATGGGTACAGCTCTAGATCCAGTGTGTGCTGGTTGTGGGAGCGTCACACATTGAATTAATTTTCTTCAAAGTGCATGCTGTTTTGTGGAAATTAGTACAATGAAAGATATGCTTGCTTTCACGATACTTCCTAAGCTTTATTGTCGTATTCGGTAGACGCTGTGCAACTATAGAACGGCGCTTTACTAAATACAGCGCTATATATAACAATTCATGGTGTGATATGTTGAAGTTGTGGAGCAAGCGTCCGGCTTTTAATATCTACCGCAGTCTCTACCGCTTTCCCTGCACGTGCGACAGCAGAGCGTGGCGCATACAGGTAACGTCCCTGAACATAAAGGCGGGAAACCACCACCAACAGCTGCAAGTGTGAAGGACATCGTCCCAATGTGCGCGGGTCAATCCCGGAGGTAGCGTAATACAAATTCGCGCCGCGCTGATTTCTATTACTTAAATACGATGTTTAGTAGCATTTCGGGGTGCCCTCGAAAAGCATAAACCTTGTTGTGGTGCTTTAGAGCGTGTTCTTACGGTTTACGGCTTGCTCCTAAGTGGCGCTGAAGCGGCCTATAATTTGCGCGCATTTTTTCGTGTTTCACGTACACTTTAACAACACTTCTCACATTAACATCGACTATACTGGCTTCGTCGCTAAAGGGAAAGAAAAGAAAGCTTCGGCAGTCTTATCGCCACAAAAATTTTCCAACCACCCCCTCCCTTTTTTTTTTTTTTTTGCTCTACAAGGTGTGCGCGTGATGGTTCTGCAGTAATGTGCACTGTAGGGGCGCGTAGAAAGTGGTGATGTAGTATCAGTTAAAAGATTCGGCAAGGGCTCCAGTGGCCGGATTTTACAGCAAGTCATTTCAGTTTTAATCCATTTTTTTTTTTTTTTTGTCGTTCAACGGGCGAACTAAACCATCCGTGCAGAACATCACGCCTGTGGTGTTCGAGTAAGTGACAAAGGGTTAAAAAATGGAAAACAACAACACGCTTGCAAAATACGACTTCTGCAGTACCTTATACAGGGTTAGGCAAAGTGCTCCAAAAATTTCCCTATGTCAAACGAGCGCGGAAGAGAACACCGTCTTCAGGGTGAGAGACAACACTGAGCTGCAGTGATGTTGCAGATGAGTGTCAACAAAGTCGAAATATGTGCACGCTGCTTCACGGAACTACATTTTTCTTTAATGTGGGCAATGACGCGAAGTACCGAATGAGCCTGTAGAATGTGGTAAAGAACAAAGGTGTAATAAAGCCACACATTGGGACAGGAAGGCCGATGTTTAGCAGTTTCCGAGATGTCGAGCCTCTTGACAGGCTTGGTCACGAAGTGCAAGATTGGCGTGAAATTCATATCTGTACTCACACGTTGTCATTATATGTACGGCTCATTGGAGCCTTTTAAGCAAGGCCTCCATCACTCCTTTGGGAACTTGTACCGTATGGTTTAAACGTAACAGCACTGAACCGACCAGATGCAAAGCATTCGAATTAAAGGAATGAGTTCACTTAAATTACAGCAAAAGAAAAAAAAAAGAATCGGCACGACTGTTTGAAAGCAGCGACTACTTCAGTCGAAAATCATCATGAATGCATGTGCAAATAGAAGCAAATATCTGTGTCACAACTGCAAAATATATATGCAAGTGAAGTCAGAAACGATCCTTCATTGCCGGAAGAGATCGCGAGGTGAAAAGTATAAAGAATACATGTTTTTTGTTTCTTCAGAACAAAACTGTCCACAAAACTACAACTCGACACAAAGCTTTACGCTTAGCTACGCCAGCAAGTGAATATCAACCACCTCCTCCAACTGTCAGACCCCCCCACGCATTTCCCATTAGGTAACAACCTATCTCATAGTGCAGGCTTCAAAGATAGCCCATGGATTGCGAAAATATCCTTAATGGCGAGCCTTACATGTGCACAATCATGCTTGGTTATTAAGTGATAATAATAAGTGATACTCGGTTCCGTTGGCCTGAAAGAAAGTGGTCCGCGTCCACGCAATCCTCCCTTTGAATATATAAGTCGGACCACATAAAGGCTCGCACGTGTAATATAACTGCTTTCGTCAGAAAGCGAGGCGATATAAACTAGCCATACATACCTCACTTATCCCCGCGCATAGATCTAACCACGTAGTTTGAGTGACTACGACATACATGGCTGCAGTACTAGACGTTCGCCTTGAGCCCTGGCAGCTGCTTACTACACGGAGCATGCGCAGTGCTTCAATCACGGGTGCTCGGACGTGTCGCATTAAGGGCGGGCTCCAGACGCTTCTTTCGCAGCGCCGCGGCGCCTGTGCCTGAGTGTCTGCCAGCCGCATTCAACGTCTCGGCAGGTGTGCGTTTTCGTGATCCCTAGGGCCTAAAATTATTGCCGCCGCTTTAGTAATAAAGAAAAATTACGTGCGAGGTTTTGGACGGCTCCCCGATGACAGCGTGATTTCGAAGCGCGCTTCCAGCGCATCGCTTGTTCCCCGCGTTGGCGCGTCTCGCCTGCCCAACGTCTCGCAAACCGCGCGAGCACGCCACCTAATACAAGCCTCGAACGCCGCTGGGAAGCGTAAACTGCTTTAGACTTCGGCACCCTGGCGAAAAGACATGACGGATGCCGTTAGCGTAAATGGCTCGATTCGTCGCTCCTGGCCAGGCATTGGTAATCATCGTAGCGGTTCCCCCGGGGTATGCGTTGAGCAATTAGTTAGCACAGCTGGTTCGTGGAAATCTCGTTGGCGTTGATAAGCTCCTTCTTGTAGGGCACTATTATTCATGTTGCCGGTTGTTCGCAATTCTCTGTTCGTCTCCGCCGTCGCAGACAGAGTGTGTACGCTAATAAAGTTTCGCGAGAGATGGGTCTTTTCTATGTGTTCCCGCTTTGTAACTAAGCATGTAAGAAATCACGAATCAACCTACTGATGGGAGTAGAAACCCTAGTCTCCAAAAACATTGCTGTGAGGTTGCAGATTATTGAAGGCGTTTCCTTTTTCAGCTGGCACTTTTGGAGCAATACAGATATATCGCTGTTCTTTTTTTTTTTCAACCAGAGTGATTTACTTTCACAGAAAATCTGAGTGGTTGACCTGAACCACTCAGATTATATCCAGCTTTTGCGCTCGGGGTAAGAGCAGGAGGAAACAACAGTAAACAAATTACAACAATGATGATGAATAGGAGAGAAGAGCGGATCGGTGCGAATACATAGAAGAAAGCACGGGAAGCAGTCCGTTCGCTGTAGCTCAGAAAATCAAGATTGGCTTTCGTGGCCTGGTCATCGACCACAGTATTTCGGCTACTAATAAAAAATAACACTTTTACTAAGTCAGCCATTGTATATATGCGCCAGAGAAGCAGTCACAGACTGTCTTTTTCGCAAGTACACCAGGAATACACAAAATACGGGATCAAATGTTTGCGGCACGGCTCAGAGCTCGAAGTCCGGCCTTTGCGCACGGCCAATAAAATTAAGATAGTATCGAGTAAAAGACACGATAGATTTAACTTTTCTCTGAGCTTCCAAGCCCACCGCACCAAGCTTGTGTCTCCGCAGTTACAACGTAGATATTTGCTACTTGCAACAGATTCGGTCTAATATCAAAAACAAAACTTTGCCAAGAACATTTCATTATATCTCACAGCCACACAGTAAAACTTTCATCAAACGTTTGTATTTTATTTTTTTGGTTTTTTAAGAAACACTCTTATCTCCCATGCCGATTGGTTATGTAGAAAAGTATGAGGCTGTATAGGCTAGCTGTATAGCTACCGATAGCCTACAGATGACAACTGTGCGTGCCTGCTGAGTGAAGTGCTATAAATGGCCCAAATCACCACCACCACCACCGCCATCGCCATCATTATGATTGTTTTTATTTTTAGTAGTCTATTATTATTATTATTATTATTACTATTATTATTAGCAGTAGTAGTAGTAGTAGTAGTAGTACTAGTAGTAGTAGTAGTAGTAGTAGTAGTAGTGTTAGTAGTAGTAGTACTATTATCATAATCATCATCACCACGACCACCCCGACCGAAAGCTTGTTTTTATGTCGACTGCAGGACAAAGGCATCTCCCAGCGATCATCAATTACCCCTATCTTGCGTCCAACTTGTGCCTGCAGGTTTTCTAATTTTATCCCCCCCCCCCAATCTTCTGCATCATTGCGGAAAACAATCATTGCATTCTACCGGTCATAAGATATGGGGCAGAAACTTGGATGCTGACAAGGAATCTCGAGAACAAGCTAAAGACCGCGCAGATTACAATGCAACAAGTAATGTTAGGTGTAACGTTAAGAGACAGGAAGAAATCGGTGTTGATAAAAAAGCGAACGGGGACATTTGATATTTTAGTTGACATTAGGAGAAACACAAAATGGAGGTGGGCAGGCCATCTAATGTGTATGGTAGATAGGAGGAGGACAGCCAGGCCTTGAGGGATATGATCTGAAGATCTGATCTGAAGATCTGGTCATTCCTAAAAACCGATTCCGGGAAATGCCTGGGCCGAGCGACCCACACTCCCAGAGCAGATATTCAAGCGTGCATATCTCCTTTTCACATGCTTTGCATATAATACTCATGTCTGCAATGTCATACCATTCCTTTATTTGTGCAGATGAATAATAAGACTGTGTTCTAAATGCCTAAGTGTAACTGCTTGTGCTCTGTTTAGCCTGTAGTGAGGGGTGGAAACTCCCTCCTTTCCATGTAGTAATGTTTTGTAATTTCATTGTATGTAATGAGCGTCTCTCTCTGTAGGTTCTCCAATCCAGCAGAATCAAAACCATATGTAAAAGCGGCCCGGTCTGTAAGGTCGCGGGCGACGCTGTTGGCCGATTCATTTGTATTGACAGGAATGTCATCAAGTGAACTAAGGTGTGCCGGGAACCAATAAATGTAACGTGCAACATTTGTTTGCATTTGGTTAATTATTTTAGCAGCCTGTGGGGCGGTGGAACATTAAAGTTACAAAATGGGTGCCAAGGGAAGGGAAGTTCAGTCGAGCACAACAGAAAAATATATGGCACAAATAGTTGACGTGTCTCTCCGCAAGGTTATAATAACAATGCGAATAATGCAGATAGAATGCTTACCAGCGATTGACCACGCTGCTATTGTAAGGCACTAAAGGCTCATGAATTCATTAGCATAAACTTTCCGACAAGTCTGCATGGGAAAAATTTTACCTGCAGTTGTTAGGCTGAAAACTGCTTATACTCCGTTTCATACTTAGCAGGCAACGCTGTGGAAGCTAAGCAAGTAGTCCGGTCACAGAAGCGTCACTCCGCGGATTTCGCAGTACATCTGTTTCTGACCTGCGGCGATGGCTACGGAACAACTACTTCAGATATTACTAATACCACTTACGCACGTACGCTTACGCCAAATTACATACTATTTTGCGCTCGTTTTTAATTGCGCTGTGCGAAATACCGTTTTCATCGCGAGCGAAAGTAGTGCGGTGTAGCTGATGGTTGCAGAAGCATTTCACTCCACTTGTTCATTTGGTGAATAAGTTCGCATCTGCGACACCGTCATCACATGTTGTGACATATAGGTACAGAAGACAACGTTACACCGAGTCAGATGGCATATTTCTATATATTTTGTTCTTATGTGACGCACTAGTTTTTTGGTCGTGAATCCGAGCAGTGAGGGAGAAGTCTGTGAAGCCAGTGAGAGAAGCCGGCGTCCGAAAAGAATACGACGCCAATCAACATTTGTAACTGCCTGCAAAGCGTGCTTTGCCACTGCAAGAGTAATAGTGTAAAGAAGCCAAACGTTTTATGACCCACACTCGAGCGGCATCACACATACTGAAGCTTTGAGCCTTCAAAACATGGTCCGTTTATTTACCTGCCGAGTTTGACTTACTGAGGGCGAAACTGAAACTGTGTTCTGTAAACCGAAGAGGAACCGTTTATCTAGATTCCCAGAGGTACAGCGTGCGGCTGCAAAAGCGGTTCGAGAACAATGTTCAGGTGCACTGGCGAGCATACAGGAAGCAAACCAGGAAGTTTAAGTGCAAGAGACCACTCGCACACATAGCAATAAACTAAAACAATAAGCAATAATACTCTGAAAAAGGAATACCTTGCACAATTTTCGGAATAGGTAAACGTATAATATGATTCTTGAGCAAAACGTTGTATGGTTTTAAAGACTTAGTTTACTGCGAACACGCACAGAAGCAATTTCTTATCTTGCTCTGTGCAGGCTCAGAAAGAAATACAATGTGGAAACAAGGCGATGGAACTAAAGTATGCGTGATCCTAGAAAACGAGTCAACGCAGTAAAATACTAATGCAAGGTAATTGTAACAGTGCGAACGAGAGCGGATAATTTTGGTGATTAGCTCTCCTTTCTTATAGAAATGTAAAGGGCAGAGGGTAAAATTTCTGACAGCAGAAATTAGATAATGTTAGTGTTTGCCGCAGACAGCGCATACATTTTGTAATCCACCCCTTTCAGCTTTCAGCTTCATGATGGTAATGTCATGAACGACTATATTGAAATGTCTGCCTTCGTGTATAAATGCGTCTCCACCTCATACAATCATGCGATCCCAGCTAGGGACTCCACAACAGCGTAAGACACACGAGGACAACAAAAGTCGCAACTTTATAATATAGGCAACGCCAAACTGCAAGCATGCTGAACTCAACATGCGCAGGGTAACGGCAGTACGTAATTCTACCGCCAAATGTTCCCGCTTATATTACCGTTCAACTCGTCAAATTGCTTTGGACGTAGTCAGTGGACCAGTCACAACACTAGAGCGTTATTTTATAAGTGCTGACAATATGAATATAATGTTCCTCCACGCATCTGCTTTTCTTGTGTGTGTGCGCTAGTGTGTGTGTTCACGACAGCAGACCAAAAAGTGTGGAAGCACATTGTTCAGGGGGTCTCCTTGCGAAGCACATATTCTAAGTAAAAAAAAATATTACGGAGAGCCAAGGCACATTTGCCAATCTACGTGAAGCGAAGGATTTTCGTAGCGGGTAAAAAATGCTGTAGAACTCTTCATTTTCTCTCATGCGTATTGCAGAAAAGCGATTTCGTACTAGCCGGCAAATTGGCAAGAAGCCGGCAAATTGGCAAGAAGCCGGAAACCCCACCACATTACTTCACGTGGCCCACGAGAAGTCATGATTAAACTAACTCCGGTATCGGCGCAATATTCGTCACGCTATCTCCAATATCAGCCAAGTTTACTATTGCGCTGTCGCCAGGAGCAGCGCATCTTATTCAAGAAGTCGATTGACCAGGCACGCCAAAACCAGAAAAATGAACGTGTAGAAAGTTTCACTTTAATATAGAAATTGTTTCCTTCAAGGCGTATATTCGTTGAAGCAGGGATATGACAAGTACAATTTGTTTCACTGCGCAACATACCCATTTTGAAACGGCGAAAACCCGTTCTGAAAGATTAGCTAAGAATAGGCACCTAAAGGATGATTAATCCTAAAAAAAATTAAGTAAATCAAAAACGCCGCCGAATATAATCTGCTGTTCTATAAAGAAGGCGGTGTACGCTATAGATGCCTAAGAGTCGACATTATGTGTTGAATATTTATGTAGAAATTTTTTTTATTACGCAGAACAGATGTGCGCTTACTCGTACTACTTCGGCTGCCGGAATGCAGGGTTTACATACGTGCGTTTGCTGGTGGTTGCATTCAGAGAACTAAAACTTCGTTTGTATATCCACAAATAGATTCGGCGAGCAATTATCAACGCAAAACTATAGTAACAGGCAAATAAAGCTTCACATTATTGTAAAAGCATTGTAGAAGTAGCCAAAAAATCTATCTACGAGTAGCAACGCAGGGGTCATTAAACGAGTTTAGTTATCGAGGTTTAGGAAAACATAGACATTCGATCACCGTCTAAGGAAAGCAAACAATAGCTATTTGCGGCCTCGTGCAGACAATCGATCTCGTTACTACCGCTAAACCAAAAGAACGATCGCCTACCAAAACAATCGGCGCTCCCATTGAACTTACCCGCGTGACACAAACAAAGAAAGGCAGAAAAAATAACTGCGGCGTGCTACAGTGCAAAGTGACCTGCTCACTGTATGACACTCCTTTACGCAACATCCCCGGCGGTTTCTGACGCGCTGGCCATAGACAAGCGCGAACAGAGTGCCTCACACACAGCCACCGATCCCACCGGACTGACCCTCTACCATGCGTCAGCTTTCCGCAGGCGTAGTCTGTTTACCTCGTCGCGAACGCACGGTGTGACGCGTGAATCTGCTTTGCAAATTTAACTTCGAGAGCAGCGTCAACTGACGGTGCCGCAAAACGCTCTTCCAGACGGGGGAAGGCAGAGCTCCACTCCCCTCCACCGCAGATGCTGGAATACGCCGCCGAACACTAGAGGCGAGGGGGGGAGAGGGAGAATTTATTTTTAAAGTCACGGGAACGGGCCACGCGGCGACACCAGATTTTTATGGCCACTTTACGGCAACTGCTTTATTTCTTTTTCTCCGGTTTCTCTTCGCTTTTCTACGCGCGCTATCGGGACTTCGATTTCGCCAGCAACGTCGACCCGAATGCGCTCGGTAGGCTCTCGAGCAGCGCGACGCGCCCGCTAAATTTTTTATACGCGCGCTTTCGATATATAGTCCGGCGCACCAACTGGCGCGGCTGTGACAGCGCAAACTGTGCGCGTCAGGGCAAGCAGCAGCTGGAGGAGAAGAAGACGAATACGAAGAATAAAAGTGGCGCCGAGGAGGACCGAGATTTACGTTCCTCGGGCGTTGAACAAGTTTGCTCTGCTCGGACTTGGAGCACGTTCGCTGCCCGCGTGGCCATCCAAGCGCTGCGCCGAACCGCACGCTTCGCCGACTTCCTCAAACAGGAGGGATGAGCTGGCCGGACTCGTGTGTACACTGTGCTCAAAAATGCACGCGCTACACGAGAGAGGAAGTGTACCTTCCTGACGTTGGTCCGTATACTTCCTGCATCGGTCGTCGCTTTTCCCTCGTGCCAAACACTGCCGCAGCCTTCGCCGTCACCTCTTGCTCGTCTAAGCGTTTTCTTTGACACTAGGCGCTCAAGTAGGTATGCAACTTTGTTTCGTTTTTCTTTCGCCGTCTGTCTGTCTCTGTCATACATTCGTTTTTTTTTCTTTTGGACCGGTTGTGGGTCTTGGTTAAGCCTTCGTTTTAATTTATTGCTATGCACTGGACGCAAAGCCTTTCTTCGGTTCCTACGATGGAAGTTTGTGTTACGCTCATTCTACATGTTCATGTTCGCGCGGCTTTCAGATTTCGTCCCCATAAGAACTGGCGCTCGGAGGCTTTATTCACGTTGTGAGATGAGCACCGCTACGTTATCGTTTAGACGAGGCTAGCTCACAAAAATCTCGCGTGACAGTGTTGTATATAAGTTCTTCGTCGACTGCAGGCTCCGTAAATGCTAGTGCTATTTTTTCTCGTTCTATAACTGGCTTTCACAACGCTTGCTCACTCTGGCCCGCATTTAGGCATCCTGTATATAGTCTTGCAAGGGAGTAAGCTTAAACAACCTTAAATTATAATTTGATCTTTTCTTTTTAAGAAATTATGTTTAATGTTCTCGTTCTGTTTTTTTTTTTTACATTTACTGCACAGCCCTCATTTTTTCTTTATTCTAACATTTCTTTAATGTTTATTTTTATCTTTTAACCTAAGCGATGAAATGAAATGAGCTGGCTATACTCTGGAGTCCCTGACTCCTGCGGTGCAGCAGCCATAACTCACGGGTCATTAAGCGTAGCCCTAATTTATACCCGCAGCCTTCTTCCTCGCGCATTGCAGATGCTCCTGCAGTTTATTTCATTTGTTCTTTTTATTGGCACTGCTATGGGATATAGAGGCGAAAAAAATTAAGAAGATTGTGTGGAAACTTCTGACAATGAATGACAATGAATGAATTGACAATGTCAATGTAAGCGAATAGCCGAAAGCTTTCCAAAATTTGTTCATTTTATTGAAAAAACGGTGCACTTGACGCCGTATGTTTTAATGATGACGTTTAGGTAGTGGTCGTTGTTTCATTGCGTAATTCCGCAGAAAACAGAGCTGTTAGACAGAACATCTGTAGCGGTAGTACAGGTACATAGCACTTGTGCCTAAAAAAAAAAGCTAGAGGACGGAGGCACCCCGCAACTCGGTAGCGCAAGAGCACGCGCCATTGCATCAGTGCCCCTGCACTGGTCGTTAAGGCTCCCCTTCTGACCATGACAACGGGCGGAACAGCTGAAGAAAGCTATTCGCTTTAGAAGAAAAGCAGAGTCAAAGAGGGAGAATCAGACGCGCGTTCGGCTTGCGACCATGCACCCGACAACGGCGATAAATAGGCGAAGCGAGAGAAGGTGTAGGAGGAGCATGCAGTGGCTTCGCACACATGTAGGCGTTCACGTCAGGTCAATCAGAGGCTACCAAGCCTGCTCGCTCTCAGAGCAAAGTGATGCAGGTTGCGTTGCTGCAAGATCAAAATGAAGCACTTTCTTGGGCTGGCCATGCGAAAAAAAAAATAAAAGAAAGACGTAGATCACGGATATGATTGATTTTCTGTCGCACTTGCGCTAGGTGAAGTTTGCAATAAAAGACAACGGC
Source organism: Dermacentor variabilis (assembly GCF_050947875.1). NCBI lineage: Eukaryota > Metazoa > Arthropoda > Arachnida > Ixodida > Ixodidae > Dermacentor > Dermacentor variabilis. The sequence continues at coordinate 90,111,836 of NC_134571.1, read as the reverse complement.
TGCAAGCTTCAAGAAATACAGAGAAAGTTGACGATACTTTCGCTACATTTTTCAATGACGAGGTCGTCTATTATAAAGCAGGACACCTTTTTTAATTACATTTTTGTTGTATCTTTAAAAGGCGCTGCCTTGCAACGCCGTTTCGTACCTCTTAAACGTATAAACAAAATTAAGAGGCCTGTTAAAAATTCATCGCAGCCTATCTGAGTTTCTTCCTCCATGGAACGTTCGCGCAGATATACAAGTCTTCCATAAAAAGGATCTCGATATGTTCTTACTGTGTTATACAGAAACGTGATTACGCTGATCCGTCACCATCAATCATCGACGCAAGTTCTAAAGGGCGAGTGAAAGAAGCAAAGATCTTCACTTCTCCTTGCACTGGTAGTCCTAGTACAAGAAACACAACAGTAAGAAAGCGGAAGATGAAAAAAAAAAGTAAGAAAGCGACACAAGTGAATTAGTGCTCGGGCTTTTGAAAAGAGCGTTACGATCACTCAACACCAAGTAATAAAACCTGTCGGCATGTTACACTAGTAATTTACGCGATCGGGAAACGGCCTTTTTCTTTCCTTTTTTTGAAGAGAAAAACAATATCAAACAAAATCGAATAATCGGATCCGATTTTTCCTTTGTTTATCCAGGTAACTTTTCATCGTTGCGTGAGAAAATCTTACGGTTATGTGGCCATCTATACTTGAATGCCTAAGCAGGATTCATAGGACTCACGGAGTTCAACTGGCTAATTTGTGGCCTCTTTGGCTACGAAAATGTTGACTCGTGTATTGCCCGGTTACCTATCGGGTGCTTTTCACATCTGAATCAGTTGCCGCTCTAGTTTAGTGCACTGCACGAGGCGATACTTTCTTTTTTTTTTTGGGGGGGGGGGGGGGCGGGTTCAGCCATAGCCCGAAGGTGTAATCGCTGACCAGCCCGATCCCGGCCCGGTGATTTCAAACCTGAGCCGAACTCGGCCTGGTTCGGTTCGACTCATTAGCCATTGAGCCTAAAAGAAGCAAGGTCGAGTTCTCTGTTTCTATGAACATGCTAGCCGCACACAGACTATATTCAAGAGGCCGATTTCACTGCGTCAGTTATTCTGGTGGTTGTCGACATTGATGAAAATTGATGACACGCAAAGGTAACCCTCATCAATGTGGCTGATTAGGCACGTTGGCAATCCATAAGAAAATTTTTAAGAAATGAGGCCGGACCCATCTCAATATAACTGCTGATGGTAATGCATTAGAGGCGAATCAATATAGCGACACAGCGCATTGACACCATCCAATCGAGGTATGCGCGAGGAACTTACTCTAGCGGGACTCCTCTTTCACGCTTCCCTGAGAACACTTGGTGTCATGTAGCGTCAACGCCGCGAAGCCTACGCGTGGCCTCCAAAATGCATGGCACGCCGGTGCGTGCGAATGCTGAGAAACGCGCGAAGCGGCAACCGGGACACGCTCCCGCGCTTCCTTCTGTACAGTCTGCGCCATCTAGTGGCACTGCAGCGAAGTGCCCGCGTGGCCTCCGAGACAAGAAGCGTGGCTCGCAGGTGGATTCGAATGCTGATCATTGTTGTCTCGCTTGCCGTACACTCAGTGACACATACTCAGTAACCCATGCTGGTGAGAGGTTCCTTGAAGATCGGCATATTCTAAGGGCCTTTTAGCGCAGATTGCTAAAGCGTTGACGTGAAAGGTGTTCATCTAAAAGCGTCACATGCCCAGTGCATTTGTGCCGCAGCCTGTTAATGCGTCTGGGTGCCGCCCTTTAGGAAACCTTGTGGGGTTGACTCGACTCCGTTCAGCATCGCATCAATTTAAGGGATCTTCTTCGCAATTGTAGAGCGGCACATTACCAGCGGCACATACCTAGCTACCCAAATTGGCATCACACAAGTTCGTTGAAGAGCGGCGCACATCGACTGGTACTGGTGCCTGTTAACCCAACATGGCATCGAAAACGTTAATCGGACACTAGTACAGCCCATGTGGCACACACCCAGTGCACCAAGTCGACATCGATGAGGTTCTTCGAGTAGCAGCGCCTAGCCAGTGCCGCGTGTACAGCGACCTGTGTCGGCGTGAAAGAGCTTCGTTGAAAAGTAGTGTGTGTGTACGCATTGCCACGTGCTCAGTGACTCAAGTTGGTCCGGTGGTTCGTTTCGAACCCTGCTACCTCAGCACAGTAGCCCTATGTGCTCCTCATTCTCCCACTGAGTACCCATTGTTACAGGTAGGTGGGAAAAGGTTACATACATACATACATACATACATACGTACGTACGTACGTACGTACGTACGTACGTACATACATACATACATACATACATACATACATACATACATACATACATACATACATACATACATACATACATACATACATACATACATACATACATACATACATACATACATACATACATACATACATACATACATACATACATACATACGTACGTACGTACGTACGTACGTACGTACGTACGTACGCCCCCGGAAAGTGCGGGAAGTACCCTAAGAATTCTAGCGCATTAAAAGCGCGAACTGGACAAGGACGAAAGAGGCACATACAAACACCCACACATATACAGGTGGTCATGTGAAACCACACTGTCACATGGAACATGCAATTTTTATTGCATTATTCGGCTTCTTTTTGATGGCGTCAATGTTTCAGTCAACATTTCAGGTGTGCGTATTTCGTAGTATGGGTAAATTTGGACATTCTCTACTTTTGTTTCAGCATGTGCGGTGTTACGCACAGTGCATGTACACATCATAAACAGCGTACTATTTTTTCATCAATTCGGGATCACGTAGTGCCAGCAAAACAATTACATGACAGTGAACACGAAGGTTGAGCCACTGAAAGTGTGAAAAAAATTATTTAAAAAAATTATTTGAGAGAAAATATTTTCTCCGTTCGGCTTTGTTTTCCATTTTTTTTCCGAACGTTGCAAAATATTGCAGCATCCACGTTGGCTTACAGTATTTATCTAAGAAGCACAGACACTTGCAAATCTGTGTTGAACAAGTTGGACTAACTATACAATAAACTACAGCAGATTATTCAATTGGGTTAAGCAGATAATGAAGAAATTAATCGGAAACTAGTAGTCGATCGCGCTATGCCCTAGCACACAACGCAGTTTGTGGATGAATATTTCGAAATTTATTTGCTGCCCCTCTATTTGCTTACTCAAATAATGAATTTAAAAGTTGTTTATTCTTGTTTTTACCATAAAATGATTAGACACAAGGCTGTGCAAAGTGGCCCATTAAACAACTGCTGCCAAAAATCTACATAATTTCCTCCAGCAACGAAAGGTTGTTAAGAAATCCGCCTTTAGGCATGTCATGCCCTTGCATATGTAACCAGTTGTAGTGAAATTTCTTTTACAGATTCCTCTTGCGGCTGCCATGCGAACTATACTATAAGCAACTGAATACGGTCTAGTAATTTTTTTTTTTTGCAGCGAGCCTTCTACAACTGAAATTCTTCATTGCCATTGCAATGCAACTATCTTTCTAAATCGCGGTCACTTTGTTCCCGCTCTTTGACGTCTTGAGACTCTTGAAATTCGTCCTCTGCTGCCCCTCCCACTTGACTAATGTGCTTCCCCTTGTTGACAGGTGGGACTGCTGTGAAACTCGCTGCTCTGCCTGCATTCAAAAGTTGTGTCGTCCGTTTCGCGCCGGAGCACGATTGCCTGTATGAACTCGAGGTCTTAATGACCTGGGAATAATGTTTGCCAGAATTTTGAAATGTCGCTAAGATAAAAAAAGGCATGGTGTATAGTGGGCAGCAGGTGATTACCAGTACCATCCCAGTGACCGAACAGCGCCGCTGATTTACGCTGAACTGTGCAGTGTACCATTACTACATCGTGGCCTGCCTGCGCCATCTTTCTTACAAGCCGACAGGCGCTACTAGCCTAAAAATTTCAGAGGGCTGCAGTTTATAGTCTCGTAATGCAGAATATTAAATAGCATGTCGGGGCTTAATACGGGCTCAACTGAGGCACGCGCCCGAGCCGAGCCCGAAGAGCCTAGGCCCGAGGAGAGTCCGGGCCCGAATCAACAGTTGCTTATCCGGCCCGAGCTTTCTTGTGAGCCTGAGCTTGTGCAGTCCTCTAACTCAGATAATCCTGCAGATAACTAATCGGTCTGCAGACAATGCAGTTAGTCTTCGCATTACAACCACAGTGTAAACCTGCTTCTCCAGTGTAAAATCACCCATAGATGTTGTTTCTCATGCTAGCATTTATCACGCTGGGCACTGGGCGTGGGTTCCCACTATAATGTTTTCTTTCTACGACAAGAATACCTAGTGACTCGTCTACGCAACGCGTGCCATGCTGCGCGTACCGCTCAGTGAGTGTTGATAACTTCTGCGCCCAGCGACCTAAGGATGTAAGCGCGTAGTATGTCACAGTGACGACGATTTGGCGAGGGGAGTGTATGGCAGATTATGCGCCGAGAGAAGGGTGACAGAGAGTACACGTGGATGTACGCGTAATTACTCTTTATGAGGCGTCTGTTGCAGAATAGAGCGACGGAGCTTTTGAATGACTTTTATTGCGATATCAATTATATGGACACTCCAGGGGAATTTCTGTCGTCGGCGTCACCATCGCCGTCGCCGTGAGGTTCCGTATAAAGTCCAAGGGCGATAAAATCGTCGCCGCCTGCCGCGTGCTGTATGTGCGAGTGAAAGCGTGCGAGGGTGAGCCGGCGATCGCGGCTCAACCTCGCGCAAGCAACGGAGGAAAGTGGGAAGGAAGCGCGCCGTTTTCCGTCGCGCGCAAGGCTTCGGGGAATGAGGGAGGGAGGGGAGGGATGACGGGAGCCGCGTTTTACTCCGCGCGGCCCGAGTGCCCGCGCGCGTCCGCCCGGGCCACGGTATCTTGAAAGCTATCTGCGATGCGTACAGAGTCCGCGCTGCGCTGTGCTATCGCGGCTTAGTTCTCATGGATGCGAGAGGCAGCACGAAGGTCGATTCGCCCGCTGATGCTGCCGCGCTTCCTCACTCTAGCGTTTTGACTGCTACTTTCCGGGGTCACCGAGTGATATGTGTTCATGTTTACCAGGGCACGCGTGACACCATTCTTGTTAATTTAGTTAGTATGCCTATGTCTACCAGTTTATACGGCCGATAAAACTACTATCTTTACTTCATATAGCTGTCCACTAATTTGCTATCGCAATCGATGCTTCGCCTTTCGGGCGAAACTGCGACTTTCGTTATTACTGTTCCTCCCATCTAACGAACAACATGAACGTCAGCTCAAGATGAAACTAATTCATTAAAGTTGCGCTCGCAGGAGTACACGTTTCTCACGCAGTCACCTAGTGAAAAAAAAAAAAAACACTGCGCATTAGTAGTGTACTTGCACTAATGTGAGCCGTAGGGGGTCGAGGAAGGAAGGAAAGAGTGGAGAAGGAAAGGCAGGGAGGTTAACCAGTTTAGCTTAACCGGTTTGCTACCCTACACCTGGGAGAGGGATGGGGGCGATGAAAGATGGGGAAGGGGAAGAGAGAGAGAGCACATAGCACAGCACACACACATCGTCCGTTTGAGTCCGGCAATCTGGCATGGTACGTGATATTACTGTCACAGCCGCTTGTCCAATTCCGTCTCTTTGAAAAACCGAAGTAGTCCCTTCGTCGCCTTCACCTGCGATGTCTTCTGTCGGGGCCGAGAAATGCTTCTGAACTATACGAGCTAAACCTTCTGACTTCAGCACGTCGATTGCTTTAAAAGAGTCATTTGAATTGCCCCCGTAGATACTATCTCTCTCCCGCAAGTGAACGCAAAGTAGAGCGCAGATCTTCCATGTCGCTTACAAAATCATTATACGTGAATTTATTATTCATTTATTTTTATCGATCCGCTCCACCTTCTCTGTGTTTATCTGGAACACATATCGGAGCAAGAGCAAGCACAGTAAGCAAGTCCCGTAAAGCTGTGGGCCTGTATGTTTTTGAAACAGCAATTAATTTCGATCCTCTATTCGATCAATGCCGTAATGCACGCTCACAGAAGCACAGCCCGACTACGGAAACGCTAAAGAAACAACTTTACCACTAGGAACGAATCGTTTCGTCGCTAATGTACATGCTGCTGGCCATGACGCTAGGCGAGCAGGATTAATGTGCGGTGCGCCGCTAACGAACGATCGCATCGAACAACAGCTGCTCAGAGAAACGATGAGATTCCAACTGTCGCCTACGTGGATCCGAGCGGGGACTATTCGCAAGGCGAGGTATTTTCTTCCTTTTGTTCGTGTGAGTGTGCGCTTTTTTTTTCTTCTTTATTATTATTTTGGCATGGGAAAAAACTATCCGTCAGGCAAGGGCGGAGTCATCTAGTCAAAGACGGAAGTGTATATGCCCCTGAGCAGAAGGCCTAAAGAAAGTCGCACTGTGCGCGAGGTGCCCGTTCGTATTCCTTTATTTTTTCTGTTGCCCCGTTAATACACCCCAATGACAGCCCACCGGGGCCGATCGGGAAATAGACGGCTTCGAGTCCATAACTCGCAGTGATCGTCACTACTTTCAAACGTGCCGCCGAAGCAGAGAAACGCGAATGCCAAGGAGTGATGTGCCCGCAGCGTACTGCAAAAAATAATAACCATAATGATGAAAAAAAAAAAGTAGCATCGCGACGCGCTCGCAAAAGAAATAAAGAGTAGTGAATGGTGAGTAATGCAAAAAAGGAACGCTGGCTCTTTGGGGACGCTATTGGGGCGCGGTTCCTTTGGCCGATTGCGTTTGATGTCGGCGCCCGTAGCCCTCTCTCATTGGCTGTGTTTCGCGCGCGCTCCATTCGCGACAGAGGCTTCCATTCTCCTCAGCGCAAAGTGACACTGATGGATCACCGGGCGAAGTGCTTACGACCCAAATCACAAACGCCCAAGCGCCTGCCAGTCGCTCACGCAGCACAGTGCGGAATGGGGCGTCGGGCCCGCAGGAAAAGGAAAAAAAGTCCCGAATGGGTGATAGAGGAGCGCAGGCAAAGAAAAGGGGGCGGCGGTACGAGAGATTCACCCTGACGTCGCACACCAGAAGGCAAAGAGAAGGATAAATAGATAGGGAGAGAGAGATAGCGGATACAGATGAGGAGCAAGATAAGGAAGACGGACGGACGCGGCGGGCATTGTGTTAATGACGGGATAAAAGGAGGCTTTCACGAGGATGGGAAGCTTAGAGTGTGGAAAACGAGGCAATGTTGAGGCCGGGATGGTGGGGAAGGGGGCTTCGAGGGGGAGGACACAGCATGATCTCATACCTGGAAAATCAGAGGGCGAATCTTGACACCTTCTATTATTGGCAGCAGCTTAGAGTACGCGTCAATTGCGAGAGAGCAAAAAATAAAACGCGAACGCGGCATCTCTGTTTCTTTTTTTTTTTCTAGCCACTAATTCTAGTTTACCTTAAGGGCGATGTTGCTAAACTGCACAAGCCATTACGCCCTGTGTTCCCGTTGACGAAAATATAGCGAGCGCTATAAACAGCATTTTTGCTTCTTTTTGCCAAGAGTTTCCTATTACCCCGCGTAATATGAAACTCCTCCATCGGTCTTGTTTAAAATATTGTTGTCTATTTTGCTCCTATTAATAAACAGAGCAGACATGCGCCTATGTCCGTGCTATTTCATGCTGCCTGAAAATAATTCAACTCATTAACAAATTATTTAGAGAAATTGCTTTAAGAGACGAAGGAAACCAGTAAATTTTATTAAAGTAAATTACAAGATGTAAATAAATTTACAGTTTTCAAGATTAGCCAAAGAGGAGGAGGAGGAGATAAACATTATTATAGAAGAGGTCTTAGGCGGGGGTTGGGGTGACGTTCCCCGCCCCGCAGTGGGCTCCTCTTCTAGGCCGGACGCCAGGTGGCCGACCGACGATGTCGTTCGGCGACCTCTTCGGCCCGCTCCGTGACTCGGAGTTGAACCTCCGGGTCCGAGCTGAGCAGCGCGGCCTCCCACTGCAATTGGGTAGAGAGCTGCAGACTGTTCGACGGCTTGTCTTGATTACATGAGTATAGGATGTGTGGTGTGTCTGCCTTATGGTGCCCACAGAGAGAACAGACGGGGCTGAACTGCTCTGGGAACCATATGGAGTATATGTACGGATTAAAGAAAGTGTCTGTTTGGAGCTGTCGCCAACTGACTTGTTGTGTTTTACTTAGAGATCTATGTGGTTCTGGGAAGATTTGTCTTTCTTTCTTAAAGTGGGCAGTAATTTCTTTGTAGGTCGTCATTCGCTCCTTGGCCGACCTGAGCTCGGGGTAACGCACCTCCCGGTTAACTACGAATGCTCGGGCAAATTGGTGCGCCGCCTCATTTCCAGGATGGCCTGAATGGGCGGGGACCCAGATCAATGTGATCTGGCGGGTATTGGAGATTTTTCGTAATATTCTGATGGCTGCTGAGTGGGCCCTTCCTTTGCAAAAATTTCGAATTGCGGTTTTAGAGTCGCTGATGATGTATTTGGCAGTGGTGGAGGTAATAGCTAAAGCTATGGCAGCTTCTTCGGCCTCCTCTGGAAATTTTGTTTTATCGATTGTCGCTGATGCGAGGGGAGAACCTCGATGATCGACAACTGCCAGGGAAAAGGCGTCTCTGTCCGCATGTTCTGCCACGTCCACATGCGCCGTATCTTTCTGAACTGAAAATCTTTCGTGAAGTTTTTGTGCCCTAGCCTTTCTTCTGTTTGTATCGTACTGTGGATGCATGTTTTTGGGCAGAGGATGGACTATTAAGTGTTCGTGCACGTGTCTTGGAATCGGCAAGGTGTGTGCACGGATTCCTTCATATTGTATGCCTGCCTTCTTTAGAATGAAACGTCCCGTTTCAGTTCCTGATAGTCTTTCGTATTGTGCGGTGAGGTGTGCTTCCATCATTTCCGCTAAGGTGTTATGAATTCCTAACTGTAGTAGTTTTTCATTTGGGGTATGACGAGGGAGGTTGAGCGCAATTTTGTAGGATTGTCGAATTAGAGAATCCACGTCGTTCCTTTCTCTGACTGTGAGGGTGACGTATGGTGTAGAGTAGATGACTCTGCTAAGAACGAAAGCCTGAATTAGTTTCCTGGTCTCGGCTTCTTTAACTCCTCCTTGCCTATTCGCGATGCGTCTGATGAGGAAGGAGATTTGGTTGACGGTGTTTCTCAGCTTCTTAATTAGTGTGTCGTTTTTTTGGTTTGACTGTATCAGCATTCCCAAGATTCTTAGGGTTTCCACTTCTGGGATGGCTGCCCCTTCCGCGTAAATTTTGATCTCAGGCGCTTTATTTTTTCTTTGACGCTTTGGGTGTAAGATGAGGAGTTCAGATTTTTGGGGGGAACACGCAAGTCCCGCGGCTTGTGCCTCCTCTACTACTACATCTGCCGCTTGTTGTAGCGTATCTTGTATCGTGCCGATACTCCCCTTGGTTGTCCAAAGGGTGATATCGTCCGCGTACAAGGAGTGTTCTAGGTCAGGGATTTTGGCGAGTTCGTGTGCCATTTTGATGAGGGTTATATTGAATAAGAAGGGGGAGAGGACCGATCCTTGCGGCGTTCCTCTGTCTCCTAAAGTGAAGGTGTCGGATTTGATTGTGCCAATTTGAATTTTAGCCGTTCTATCGGAGAGGAAGTCTTTGATGTAGTCAAACACAAAGCAATCCTAGATTCTCTTTCACCGTTGAATGTAGGCGAAAGCCAAAGAAAATCTGCATATCAAGCAGCATTCAAATTACTTTCATCCAATAAGAGTTAGCGCGATGACCATTCTTCGTCGCAGCAATGTGAAGTTTTTCAGTGCAAATATAGTTGGTCTCCCTGTGTGTGATTACGCACAAAGGGATGTCAGTTTTCAGAAGTAACGTCGTTTCAGTCCTTGTAAAATCGCGAGTGAATGCAATGCAATAAAATAAGGCAATATTACTCGAACCGGCGACGAACACGAAAGAAGGAAAGTAGCTGGGAAACGTTTGTATACGTGGAGGAAGAAAACGACACCGCGGGTGCCAGTTCCATGATTTTCTTTTTTTCCTACTACCTACCGATTCATGGCCGATCCCCCGTAGTAGGTCGAGCCATATCATCAGGCACCAACCAACCGCCTGACCGACCGAAGTAACAGACAAGACGACACCAGGCGCTATAAGTCCTGCTGTGCACAGGGGCGCCTCTGCATCCATGGATGTACTTCTGAGAACCAGACTAGCTGCTCCGCTGTTGAGCATGATGCCACGGATTCATTTCATCGTGGCGGCAGCGGTCGCATTTGGGAAGGGGAACGTAAACCGGGTTAGCGCTCACATATGTGTGTACGCTTAAGAATCCTAGGTCACCAATTTTTTTGGGGGGGAACCATCTGTTACGGTATACTAATAGCCCGTGGCTAACTTTGGAACGTAAGATCCCAGGTGGTAGTTAAATCTGTGACGTCACCGGGGCCAAACGTAGGGCACAAAAGACGTTCTAAAACGGGAGTTCACTGTCCTCGTTTCGCTGCTAATAGCTCCTATTATTATACGTTGAACAGACGCCGGTACAGAACTAATTTCGCTGCTATCAAGCGCCTTACACACTTGGAATTCGCATTCACCAATGCATATACGTTTTTGATTGGAATGACTGATAGCGCCGACTGTTGTGCCTGCGGTGCCGAGGAAACTATAGAACATCTACTGTGCTACTGCCCATCTTTTCAAAACTAAAGACATGACCTCTGCACAGCTCTCAATCAGCTAGAAAGAACACCGTTCACCTTGAAGAAGATCTTGGGACCATGGCCTCGCATATCGCAGCTACAAAAGGCCACAAAAGCTCTGCTGCGATATTTGAAGGCTACTGGATTGAATCAGCGTCTGTGATCTGGACTGAATGACCGAACGATAAACCCAGTAGACTTTCTTTTCTTCTTTTAATCTTTCCGTCCCCTTTTCCCTTTCCCCAGTGTAGGGTAGCCAACCGGGCTCAGTCCTGGTTAACCTCCCTATCTTTCCTTTATCATTTGCTCTCTCTCTATTATTGTAAAGCTAATGAAAGATAGCGCGACAACAAGCGCTAATAGTTTAGACAATGTGTTTAGTTTACTCGTAAATCCACTTCAACCGTGCTAACGCGCCGCTCAACGCAGGAACGAAAAGCACCGGCACAGCGCTGCATCCGCACGCCACCATATAGCCACGTCAATGCTCTTCTTTCTTTTTTCTTCACTCTCCTGCTACCTCATGACTGCTTGCCATGCCTTGTCCTTTCTTTCTTTAGCAACATAGTATTGACCGCAGTGCAGGCGCTCTCGAAGCACGCTGAGAGCTCCTTCCAGGGGTGCGTGCGCTCCATGACAGATTCCCCTGTCAGAAATCAAATTAGCGTGACGTCGGCTTTGATACAGACTGTATCATTGTTTCTTCCTCTTGTGGGAAAACACATGCCAGGTGGTCTGATTTAGTTTTCTGTTGTTGTTTTTTAACGGGACAGCGTTACGGTCCCCGTGTCGCAGAAAATCTGGTGTCGGTGTTGGCGTCCGGCGCCGGAGTTCGCGGCCGAGAAGGCCATCTCGAACGACGCATCCCTAACGCCTTCCGTGTGACGCATAGGCGTTGCTGAAATAATTGAACTTCCGAAAGCAAAACGCGTCAGAAAATTCGTCAAATACGACTTACACACAGCCTGCAGTCACGATAGCGTCGGACTAATTTCAATATACAAGACAACATAATTCTGTTACGTGGAAACTCAAACACAAATCCCTTTTCACAAGGTATTCCAGCCGCCGTTCGAGGGCTGTCTAAACGCGGGAGCGGCGCGGTCCCCCCGGTTCCTCGCAACACCATCGAACAAAGAAATACAAAGCTCGCCTTCGTGCACAGCTCTCGCCGCAAGCGTTTCCAGCAAAACATTACGGTTACATAAGCTGCAGTTGCCGGGAAACGTAAGAAGCATTCAGAGATCCTTGAATACTATCGCGTTCCACTCTTAAAGCTGAAGCTTAAGCGTCCTCACATTTTTCTTGTTTCTTTTCGCTAACGCTCTCTAGAAGCGGATATCTGAAGCAAAAGAAATTGATTACTGGCAACACCGGTTCTCATTGGCTGACTCCTACAGATCTACGAATCCACATGTCAGCGACAGATGTACAGGCGCCGCGGGTACGAATAATGAATTCTATCGATTCCCATTCCGCAAGGGCTATCAGAATGTTGCTCCGTTCGCTTTAATTAGTCAGAAGCGAAAGATGGGAAAGACGTATGCCTTGGCGCTTCTGCAAACCCAAGTCGTTAATTACGCAGTCGCTGTTTCGAAATGCTTATCCTGCAAAATCAGTTGTCTACGTCATGATCTGTTGCTGCTACCCGGAACGGGTTAGAGCGAGCGCTGTACTTACAACTCGAAGCTTAAGCGTTGCAGCTTTTGTGTTCATGTATGATTTATTGCATTAGTCGACAGAGCGTGCTTTTTTTTCTCACGTCATTTCTTTGTGTTTCACAGCCTCACTTCCTGCTTTCTGATCGAACACATGGTTAAAAAAAAATAAAAGGAATGGCTACAATTCAGAGCGACCAAACCAAATATGTATCTTTTTAAAGTAGGGTCAGCAGTTTCTTTATACTTATTACTGGTTCTTATGTAGTGTAAAGTTAGTGTTAGTTTCTTTACAGCAACATTAATAACGTGAACTGAGGCGGTTCTCCTTCCTTCAGGTCATGCAAGATTCGGCGGACGTTCCGAGCAAGCTTGCACTTCTCTATCTGCCTTACAACCCTCAAAAACCTAACGATGTTGGAAACACACAAACACACGAGGCTTCAGGCTTTTTCAATACAGTTCACGCAAGAGAACACAAATAAATGTTAATGCTTACAGATTGCCCCCTCACACGGTAATCTATTGAGGGCCATTTTGACAGCTGGTCATCACTTATTCATGGCTTGTTTAAGTGCACATTTTCTATCGGCACGGCGACTGAAGCTGGCTCGAGAACTGAAAGATTATATATATACACACACACACAAAACAGGGAATGCTCACACTGGTGTAGCGTGGGGCATCATGCATTTATTACGGGGCGTGTCCCGAGATGAAGACGTCAGAGAATATTCCTTTAGCTCGTAGGCTTAAGGGAAAGCAAAGCGACATTGTGCTAAGAAATAACGACCGCGGCCCCGCCTGGGGACTCAGACTATAGGCAAAGATGAGGTCTTAAAGTTAAACTGTGGACGAACCGTCTAAGCTCGTATTTTTATTAAAGTTTGAGCAGGACCTAACACTACAGCTTTGTTTTATTAGTGAGTGCAATCGTGAATGAAGATCAACAAAAAGAGGCGTTGCCAATATGCCTGAGATGACATGTCGAGCCTTCCTATCTATTAAAGGCAACATTAACGAATTTCTCAATATTACTTTGTTCCTTATTATTGTTTAACATTGGCCCCTGGCTAAATAGGTGGGCGGTAGGGGTGGAGTGTGGCAATGATTCCTGAATAGATGCAAGGGCAGTACGTGATCAGAAGGCACAGCAGATGGTTTCTTTGTGGGTTGTATATTAAGTAAGTTGAAGACGAGTTAGATTAATGTATTGAAGAAGTATTTCGTAAGCAAGTCACCCAAGTGGTGAAATATGGCTAAATTTGTTATTGGTGCACAATGCGTATCTACAATGTTATTCATTTATTTATTTACATATACTGCAGCCTAATATAGGGCTATAGCAGGAATCGTGGAAAAGGGCACTGCTTCGTCTACGTGAATACCAATGAAGATCGTTGATGAGGAAGGCGTGTATTATGCTACGATAGAAACGACGGAAGTGCAATTTTATTGATATCGTAACACTGTTTTGTCTCCTAAATGTTGAAGAAGACATAATAATGCGATTAGTGTTCCTTGCCTATTTCAGGCGTTCTTTAGTCCGTCCGTCCGTCCGTCCGTCCGTCCGTCCGTCCATCCGTCCATCCATCCGTCCATCCATCCATCCATCCATCCATCCATCCATCCATCCGTCCGTCCGTCCGTCCGTCCGTCCGTCCGTCCATCCATCCATCCATCCATCCATCCATCCATCCATCCATCCATCTATCTATCTATCTATCTATCTATCTATCTATCTATCTATCTATCTATCTATCTATCTATCTATCTATCTATCTATCTATCTATCTATCTATCTACACCAACCCAGCGGTCCAAGTTATCTAATGTCTTGGGCCACTAGGTCGGGATGTCATTGTGATCGTTCCATAACGTCATTGCAGCTTTGTCCTCCAACTGTCGTGATGACGTCATGGTCGTTTTATCCTCGTCACTAAAGCTTCGTCATCCGACTCGCGCCATGTCGTCGTCATCACACCGTCGCCATCCCACACGCTTCGTAATACAATCTTCTTAACGACATTCTCGTCATACACTCATTGTCATCCAATTGTACTCATACCGTTGTTACGCCATGGACGCCATTGCATCATCACGATACAATTGTCGTCAAGCATTCCTTGTGGTTCCATCGTTGCGATGTCGTCGAGGTCGTCTCAGCGTCGTCATTCCATCTTCGACACCCAACTTTCGCCATGCTTTCGTCGTCACACAGTCATGGTCATCCCAACGCTGTTGTCGTCACGCTATTCTTTTTCTATTGTCATCACTTCAGCATCATCGCATTAAATTTATGTCGTCGTCTTCATGCCGCCTTCGTCGATTCATCGACATTGTTCCTTCTTCGGCATTTTATCCTAATGATGCTGTCGTCGTTGTGATGCCATCGTCATCAATGCGTCGTTGTCAGATAGTTGCTATCATGTGTCCATTGTCATCCCGTAGTTGTCATGCCATCGTGGTCATGCCTTCATCGTCATTCCAGCTTCGTCATCCTTGTATACTGTCGTATTCACTCCATTGCACTCACGTAGTCGTTGTCACGTTGTCGTCGTTACACCATCGTCTTTATTTACCAATCGTTATCTCACTGTCGTCATGCCGTCGCCGTCAAACCGCCTTCGCCAGTACATCAACGTCATTGCTTTTCCGTCATACCGTATTCGTCATTGCGTCAGCTTCATCAGTCGTCGTCGTCGTCCGGCTAAGCTCATGGGCGACATTGACAAGCGAGTGTCATAGGCAAACTGGGATGATAACGGGGCTTGTCGCATATATCCGGTGCAATATCAGTATCGAAATGATCATCACAGACGTTACATACACGTGACTTCAGAAATATGGTGAGTCGCTGCATAGCTCGCATGCTGATCACATTACCATCGACAGTCAGCGTGAGATTAGTTTTGCCGTTATTTTTTTATGTAAATGCGTATCCGCATATGTGATCTGTAGATAGATAGATCGTTAGATAGATAGATAGATAGATAGATAGATAGATAGATAGATAGATAGATAGATAGATAGATAGATAGATAGATAGATAGATCCACATACATACATACATACATACATACATACATACATACATACATACATACATACATACATACATACATACATACATACATACATACATACATACATACATACATACATACATACATACATACATACATACATACATACATTGGACTAGCACGAGATATTGTCACTGGATTGGCGATGACGTCAAAGATACACACCAATAAATTGTCGCATTCTATACGTCAGCTGTTGCAGCATAAGAAAACGAAAAATAAAGACCAAGGAAATAAAACAGCGTTGCCTTGACGTCAGACTTAAATACAGGCTTCCCGAAAAACGAGGAAGAGGCTGTTAACACATCAATTTGAGTGAATGCCGAGTTTAAGAAATGGGATACTTCAAGGCTTTAGTGAAAGAAGCAGAAAAAGATAGTTTTTTTTTCGAAACTACTAACTCCATAAAGAATTTGGTTGGTGCCTTCGAATCGCAGTATCTGTGCAGTGATGTATAATGAGGATGTGTTAAGGGTCTTTAAAGCAAATTTTAGTGAATATATTGTTTATAAGTATAGCAAAACGCTTATTTCGAGGAGCACCCTGCTTTGTCATTTCTGTGTTTATTTTCTTGCACTAAAAAACTAAAAAGAGTTAAGATAGAGCATATGGCTGCATGGCGGTTGGTTAAGACGGTTCCCTAAATTATGCATATCTTTTTCCCAAACACATTCTTTTTAATCAAGGTTCGAAAGCGTCTATATTACTGTTCAGCCTGCCAGTTCACCACCAGATCATGGAACAAAAATAAATAATAGTTTGAGCGTAAAAAGAGGTAACGAAAATGATACTTTCCTATCTGGCAGACATTTTAAGAATGGGCAATAAATCATTAAAATAAGCTACGGCATGTCTCAAAGGCATCCTTTTCTTTCCAGATAGGCAAAATAATAATAATAAAGTAAATAGCAGACAACACTTGATTTAGGCAATAGCATGCCTCCAGGGAGCAATTCACCCTCAACGATTCGCGAAGAATACATGAAGATTTCGAGTAGCTGCGTTTTCGAGCTATACGGCGTCAGCTGCTTAGCATATTATTGCCCGGAGGGGCCGATCATCAAAGCATAAATAAAGTGCACCGACCAAGAATAATTCTTTTTTTTCCCCTTGGTAACGCATGTGCTTGTGGCAGGATTTTTCATATTACGTCGAACTACTGGCGACATGTTCTGCCTTATTCCGCTTGTCTCGCGGCTTATTTCTTTTGTCCAGGCCATCATGAGCGCGACACATGGCTTCAAACTATTCCAGCAATTCATCATGACAACACATTTTACGAGGCGTGGTCGAGCTCAGCAAAGATGCACCTTGCTTATATATATAAACATAATCTAAAAGAGAAGAAAGGGGGTTGGGGCCCGATTATTATCACTCATATCACTCATATGATCAGACGCCAACAAATAATGACGCCAAGGAATATATATTGGCACAACTATATTGCCGCGGCTATGTTCCACTGGGGACGAGCTTGAAATAGCGCGGGTGTTTGGAGTTAAGCGTGGAGACGAAGAAGACGTTAGTTTTCACTGACGACTGAAACAGTGTATTTGTTGGCGGTTCTTGTCCGCGTCCTCGTCGATCCAACGTCGTTATACCGGCGGAGGTGCAGGGTATTCTTCATGCTTGGCACCGGAGCCGACGATCGAGCCCGGAATCACCGTCGCGCATCGAAACACCGGTCCACCGGTTCACTCTTCGCCTGCTAGGGCTGGCGCCCGAGTCCAGCCCCCTGCAAGAAACCTCGAGAAATCATTTGCCTCCTACAACTATCATGGCCACCGCAGCTGCATCGCAAGTAACACTGCAGAATCTTATGCTTCCGGAGAGCTTTCATGGTGACGCCTTTGAAGGCGTCCAAAATTGGCTGGACCAGTTCGAACGCGTCGCCAAGTAGAACCATAAGACCAGCTTGGAGGAAAAACTCTCGAGTTTCTATTTCTATCTGAAGGGCAATGTTCGTGCGTGGTATGTAGAGCGGGAGAGGAGCTTTGCCACATGGGACGACTTCCGCACACAGATGCTGGATACCTTTACAAGCATCGACAGGACGGAAAATGCGCAGCGCCTCCTTGAAAAACGCATTCAAGCACCCAAAGAGAGCGTGCTATGTTATTCAAGGACATGGTTCGTCTTTTCCGTAGCGCATACCCCGACATGCCAGAGGAAATAAAGCTGTCGTATCTCTTGCGGAGACTGAGAGAGCAACCGTTTGCCGGCCTTGTGAGAAATCCACCGACATCAGTGGCGGAGTTCACAAAAAAAGCTACAGCCATTCTCAACGGGCCTTACAGCAACGATACCGCCAGCATGACACGTCTACCACGGCGGCGAACACTACCGTACTGGAGGAGAGTGTGTTGGGAGGGTAGTTGATGAGATATGATTTCGTGAATTTCAACTGCGCTAGGGACGAGACACCGAGGTAGAGGAAGGCAGGACGAACGCTGCGAGTAACAACAGGCCTCTGCGTGAAGTTATCCGAGAGGTTGTGCGAGAAGAGCTTCGGCAGCTCAGATTTGTCGTTGCGGCGACGGAAGCGCCGCCAGCGTTATCTTTTGTAGCTGATGTGGTCCGGGAATAAGTCCGGCAAGGTCTTTTAGCGCCAGACTGTGATAACGTGCCGCGGCGCATTACTTATGCAGAGGCGTTTGCTGTCCAATCAACGCAACTTCGACACCGCTGACACCCGCAACTAGGACATCACTTACGCAAGAAACACAGTCGATATCGTCATCCCCGGCGACTCTACCGACCCCGTCAATAACGCCAGCACAAACAATGCCGTATCTTCAGCATGCGCACGCCACTCCTAGGCTCCATGGAGAGTTGCCGCCGAACTATCAGCGTCGGAAAAACGATTTGTGGCGCACCGTCGACCAGTATACTACTATTGTGGCGAAGTTGGACACGTCTATCGAGCTTTCCACAAATGGAACAACTATCGAGCCGCTCAGTACCCAAGCTTTCCTGCCTACCACGCCTATTCTCCGTATGAGGATGAACGCGCCTACAACGACGCTCCAGTGGACAGTGTTAGGGTTGGCGTCTGGCACCACGTGGAGAAAGGTATTTCAACCGACCATGTCTCACCCTGCCTCGTCGAAATGAGGCGAGACTTCGCCTGCTATGTTTCGTGTCCCGCAACCCGTGCAGAAAGAACATTATCTCACCCGACCTTCTTCCACCAGGCTTCGTCGAAATGAAGCGTGACTTCCTAATTCGCCATGACCATTTCTAGTTTCTGCCGGTCTGGCGGAAGCCCCGCAGCGTACAGGCCTCTTTTGTTTGTGTGTGTGTGCGACTTTAGAGGGACCCGTTCCTCGAACGGCCAAAAGGAGAACATCCACGAACCAGCAACGCGCAAGGGAGACGAACAAGCGTCTGCAATTCCAGGAGGCGGGACGGCCTCCTCCTTTCAGCAGGCTTTCAGTGCCGGTCACGTGACGTCGACGGAAGCAAGATTCCACCCACGATTGTAGAGAGCCTATTTAAGGGGCTCCGAAAGCACACTTCGATGAGGAAGCCCCGACGATATTGCATACAGACGCTAGTAATGTCGGTCTAGGGGCGGTGCTAGTACAATGGCAGGGCAACAGCGAAAAAGTGATTGCTTACGCCAGTAGGACACTATCCCGAGCCGAAGCTAACTACTCCACCACTGAAAAAGAATGCCTCGCAATGGTATGGGCAGTTTTGAAATTTTGTCAGTATTTGTATGGTCGGTATTTCACCATCGTTATCGATCCCCATTCGCTCTGCTGGCTCATAAATTTAAAAGACCTTTGCGGCCGGCACGCACGCTAGAGTATTCGACTCCAAGTGTTCGACTTTATTGTCGCATACAAGTCGGGAAAACGGCATGCAGACGCCGACTGCCTTTCTCTGTCTCCTGTTGAGTCGGCAGCACAAGACGATGACTACATGGTCTTTCTGGGACTCGTGGACACTGCCGATCTTTCAAGCCAGCAACGGGATGACATTGAATTGCTGCCGCTTATCAATTACCTGGAAGGACGAACCAACAGCGTGTCGCTGCTATTTGCAAGAGGGCTGGCGTCGTACTGCTTGCGCCGACACGTCCTCTACAAGAAGAATTTCTCACCTAGCGGCAGCAACTATTTACTCGTTGTTCCCTCATTGCTTCGACGTGAAATCTTACACGCCTGCCACAACGAGCCGACCACTGGGAACTTGTATTACACTGGCACATTGGCATGGTTTCGGCAGAATTACTACTAGCCGAGATTTACTGCGGTCGTTAAACGTTACGTTCAGACATGTCTGGATTGCCAGCGTCGCAAACAGCAATCCGTCAAGCCAGCCGGCCCACCACCCCCTGTTCAAGTACCGGCCACGCCATTTGCACAAGCAGGCATGGATCTTCTGGGCCCCTTCCCAACGTCTACTACCAGCAATAGATGGATAATCGTCGCCGCGGATTATCACACTAGATATGCCGAGACAGGTGCTCTTCAAGGGGCAACAGCAGATGAAGCGGCACTATTTTTTTTTTCAAATACATCGTTTTAAGGCATGGCGCTCCCGCAGTAGTCATCACAGACAGAGGTATTGTGTTCATGGCCAAGCTTTTGGATATCGTTCTACTTCTAAGTGGTACCGCCCACCGGAAGACAACGGCCTATCACCCCCAAACAAACGGACTGACAGAACGACTGAATAGGACACTAGCTGATACGATGAGCATGTATGTACGTAGATGTAGAGCACAAGAACTGGGACGAAGTTTCAGCTTAAGTCACCTTCCCGTACAACACGGCTCGTTAAGAGACACTGTTCAGTCTCGTATACGCCCGTGAGGCTACGACAACATTAGACGCAATGCTCCCTCATGAATTTGATGACAACGAGACGGACGCTGAAGAGATCACACAACAAGCAGAAACAGCTAGGCAGCTTGCGCATCTCCGAATCCACGAAGAACAGGACTGTGACGCCAGACGCGACAATCTTCGCCACAGACCCGTAACACACAACATCGGCGACAAAGTGTGGGTCTGGACACCTATTCGTCAGCGTGGGCTCTCTGAAAAGCTGCTGCGCAAATAATTCGGGCCCTACATAGTTCTCCGATGCATCAGTGAAGTCAACTACGAAGTCCTTCCAGACGGCTCTCCCTGTTCAAAGTGCCGACGGCATTTACCCGAGGTCATCCACGTGCTTCGTATGAAGCCGTACTGTGAATGCTGACAAGACTGCGCAGTTTCTTTATCGCTATTTTCCAAGCTTCCATCATTGGGACGGTGATTTTTCTTCTAAAAGGGGGAGCAAAAGGAACGACTATGTTTGGCGCAACTATATTGCCGCAGGTGTGTGCCAGTCGGGGCGAGGTGGGAGTAACGCGGGTTTTTATGTTAAGCGTGGAGACGAAGAAGACGTTGGTTTTCTTTGACGACTGATAAAGTGTATTTGTTGGTTGTGCTGCTCCGCGTCTTCGTCGATCCCACGTTGTTACCACACACACACACACACACACATATATATCTATATATATATATATATATATATATATATATATATATATATATATATATATATATATATATATATATATATATATATATATTTATATATATATACTGACTTATTTCCAAGACGGTATTATTTCGAAGCTCATGAACCTCCCAAATCACAAATATATATATATATATATATATATATATATATATATATATATATATATATTTGTGATTTGGGAGGTTCATGAGCTTCGAAATAATACCGTCTTGAAAATAAGTCAGTTCATTCATTATTGAAGTAGTAACTTAGCGCGAATAGAAACACGGAAACAAGAAAGACGGACAAGCGCTAAGTTACTACTTCAAAGATGGACGACCAACTAGCCCAACAATCAACACTTCTAGAATTCATTATTGGGCCTCCAAACGTGTTTTTTTTTTTATGTTACGTAGTAGGCCAAGTTTCACACTACGTGGCCCTTCTGGTTCTTCCGAAAATACATTTAGTAAAGGTAATTAAGGCTTGGAAATTTCAAAGAAAAGTTATGTAGCGGATTCTTCTACGAGATAAAATAATTATTTGTTCTTCACGGCTAATGTAGCAAATTTATTGGAAAATGTTGCATGCTCCACAATCTTTCTCAGTTACACGACTGCAGATCGCCGATCTAGTTTGTACACTCCCTCATTCCGAAACCGGCCAAGCCCCGTATCAGCAGCAACTTTCGACCCATCTCTCTAACGTCGGGCGCAGGGAAACTATTTGAAAAGGTTGTGCAGGTCCGGCTCTCGAACCACATAGAACTTGACATGTTCCCCTCCAACATGTTCGCTTTCCGACGTCACCTGTCGGCGCAAGACGTTTTTCGTTTACTAAAGTACGAGGTCCTGCGCCCCAACAGAGGGTCGGACGATAAATTTGTATTGGCATTCGATATCAAAAAGGCCTTCGACACCACCTCCCACCACACAATCCTGGAGGGACTTGAAGCGGTAAACTGCGGAACACGAACTTATAACTACGTGCCCTGGTTCCTCATTGATCGCACGACCACAATTGCATTAGGCTCGGGCGACTCTCTTCCCGGACACAGGACACAGAGACAAAGAGATAACGCACAATAAACTTACTAAATTCTTTTACTTAGAGAGAAGGGTTTTCCCGCCGCTTCACTCGAAGCTAAGCAGGCCGCAGGCGGTCACACTCAGACTCCTGCAAACGAACTCCTACCCAAATCCGGCATCCCTAACAGCATACAACCCGAGATTTATCCGAATTGTTCTTGCGTGGCCTGTGGTGAGGTTGCTACTTTGCCTCATATGCTCTGGGAGTGCGGGTCGCTGGGCCCGAAGTTCATCAAGGAAGAGTGGGACGCGCTCCTGCGAAGTCCCGTCTTTGAGGACCAAATCCTGGCCGTCCAGCGCGCCCGCGATCGGGCCGGCAGACTAGATCTGTCAGTCCCATCGAGGGATTAGCCGGGTGCGCGTTTTATCGCGTTTTGCTGGACCAAATAAAAGTTTATTCACTCACTCACTCACTCACTCCACGAAGTCCGACACCTTCAACTCGACCGACACAGGCACCCTTCAGGGAGCCATACTCTTTCCACTGCTATTTAATGTGGGGATGAGAAAGCTAGCCCTGGAGCTAGATAACCACCCAAATCTCGGCTGTGCGATATATGTCGATGACATCGCGCTCAGGGCTTACCAGGGGTCCTATCGGGACAAGCAAGAAACTCTTCAAAAGGCTATAGACACAGTCGTGGAATACGCAAGGGCAGCGGACATGGCGTGCGCACCCGAAAATCTGAATTCATTCGGGTGCGTGCGAAATAAGCACGAAAGAAGGACTGGATGCCAATCACTCTGACTCTCGACGGGGCGCAGATTCGAGAAGTCGAGGCACTCAGAATAACGGGGATGTGGATACAGCAGAACGCTGGAACATCTCACACCCTTCAAAAACTAAAGGGAGTCACAGGAAACGTGGCCAGAATGATACGGAGAGTGGCAAGAAGCAGAGACGGCCTAACTGAGGGAGAGACCATCAGCCTGGTCCACGCATTCGTAATTAGCAGCATCACATACGCCCTTCCGTATCAGGTTTTTACAAACCAAGAGGTGACACAGGCAAACACAATAATAATAAAAGCCTTCAAAGCCGCCCATGGTCTTCCCGAATGCACTAGCACAGAGATATTCGAGGGACTGGGTCTGCACAATACTTTTGACGAGTCCGCCGTCGCGGCGTTATATGCTCAGAAGGAACAACAGAAGGTTAGGCTTTCCCCTGAGATCCCAGTATTGCGGAGAGGGAACGGCACAGATAGACCACAACGTTCGGTCGCACATCGTGGTGGCCCCAGTTTCTTAAAATATTCACCCCAAGTACCATCCCGGATGACGCAGAGCAAGAGTAAAGACTATTCACAAACGTTTTGCCACGGGAGCAGGAGTGTATTATACGGATGCTAGTCGAACCAGCTCAGACACCTTCATCATAGTCTCTACGTGTCAGAACAACATATTAACGGCATTCTTTCAAAACCACCTCGGCATGCGTGTCAGAGGCTGCGGCCATTGCCTTCGCCATTCAGGACGCCGAGCACCTACTAATTCGGCTGTCCTATTATTCGACTCACAAGCAGCTTGACACCTTTTTTCCAAATGCAACGGCACCCCAATCAATAATCAAAATGTTAGGCGATTAACTAGAAGGGCACCACACTATCATATGGTGTCCGGCACACGAGGGACTGGGAGGAAATGCGAGGGCAGACCGTATTGCTCGAGGATTAAACGTCCGAGCAACGGCATGGCCCAGCGACGACCTTCCACCAAATTCTCGTTACATCCTCTTACAGAAAAGACAGGTGCGTACACGTTTTGGACATACTCACTCGAATTTAGACAGCCAACAGAAGAGGAACTGGCATCCTACTCAGACGAATACATACCCCAACCTGCACCACCTACACCGAATACACCCCACGAGGTTCACTGACGAGTACCCGTGGTGCACGCCCACATCTACACAAAAACACACCACATGGGAGGGCCCCAGGGCGCGTCCGCACATAGGCCGCCCTATAATACATCAACATCTACTAATGACGAATAGGCAATAGGAGGCATGGCTTGCGGACGAGGGCAGGGACAGCCAATTGGCTCTTCTTAACCAAGCCCAGCGTGCCGCTAGTGCCAGTGAGGCTCTGGAATAGGGGCCGCAACCATCGTCCCGTATTTTATTTATTTTCAACAGTTTTTAC
The DNA here is from genome assembly GCF_050947875.1 of Dermacentor variabilis. NCBI lineage: Eukaryota > Metazoa > Arthropoda > Arachnida > Ixodida > Ixodidae > Dermacentor > Dermacentor variabilis. The sequence goes on along the minus strand of NC_134571.1, from coordinate 90,087,625 downwards.
TAACTCACTCACTTCGGGTGAATTCATCCTTTATCTCGTAGTAGTGACACTGGCAATTATATGTACCCCCGCAGCAGCAATATTGCTTTTTATAGGCTGCGCCTCAACTTTACTGCGCAATGAGTTATATCACGAAAACTGCAGCGATGGCCGAAAGCAATACCACCGAATTGACTCATCCACTTCTCTGTAACTCTGGCTTCCGAACACAGGGATTGCGTCTTTGTTGGCGCAGCGACATGGCCGTTTCAAAAACGTCAAGAGCAACACCTAAAGCGACACAAGTGGCTAAATACCCTCATCACTTTATTTATCCTTCTTCATACAGGCGCTGTAGCGCCTCCGTGCGGAGAAGCACGGATTTTACTAGCCATGCCATGTGACCAAAGGCTTTAAGAAAGAGAAGTGGGGTTCACGTGTATGGTGACTAGGGGAGGGCGCAAGCGAGAGGCACTTCAATTTCCGTCGTGTCTTTCAGTGTGAATAATGACAGAACCACTGTGCCGAATCATGCCGCAGTATACACTACACGTCTTCCTCTTCGCGATAAAATTGTAGGTCTCGTTCGTGGCATAAACCGCTTTGAAGTAACAGTCAAGCCAATGTGACGCTAACCCGATGAGAACAGTTTACGGGAGAGGACAGTCGTCGTGCTCTTGAATTTTTTTTTCCTCGCATCTTCGCGATTGGCGGAAGCATCAGCAGTGTCATTCCATGGCGTATCGTCTGGTCCACTCCTTGGCGATGGCATTGTAGGCGTCTTTGTCCGTCTTGTACACGTTGGCCACCTCGGGCACAAGAGGGTCGTCAGGATTTGGGTCGCACATGAGCACCATGATGGACATCAGCACCGTGGCGATGGTCAGAGACGGGCACCAGTGGGACTTGAGAATGTCCAGGCAGATGTAGCCGTTGTTGTTGATGTTCGGGTGGTAGATACGCGTGTTGAACTTCACCTCGGGCGGCTTGAAAGGGTAGTCCTCCGGGAAGCGAATTTTAAGCTTGAAAACTCCTGCGATTAAAAATGGGGCAAGTCCAGGATAAAAAATATTCAGAAATTGAACGAGCTTTCGGGACCACCTGAATGCTTATTTCAGCTTTGATTGCACGTAATATGCAACTATATCCTTTATTCATTCTTTTCGAAGACTGTAATGCAAGACATGCTTTGGGCCGCAACCGCGACCTGCAGCATAAATAAATAAATAAATAAATAAATACATAAATAAATTTATTCTACACGTTCAAGTACACAGCCGAAAAAGTATACGTTTACAGAGCTCTGTGAGCTCCCGCATAATGTGTGTCCATATCGCCGGCCAATGAAATGCTGCCATGGTCTGTATCCCTAAGGCATGAGTCCATAGGTGAGTGTTGGATGACTGTGGGATTATTTCAGTGATTTTGTTTTACCTCTGCAAAGGCATGACTCATATCAAACTTCTCTGGCAGATGGGAAAGAATGTTCAAAAATTTTACGAATAAGTAAGGTGAAAAAAATCTCAAAATTTTCATGCCCACCAGCGAACATGCGAAACAATCCGAAGCCTTAAGCTTTAACCTGCAAATATTTCCGTGACCTCTCGGATCTACTAGTTACGGCCATGCATCCGCAAGCATGCAAACTTGTTAATTTTTGAAAACACGTTTGCTTCTGTATTTTAAGACTTATACAGTGACGACAGCGTCGCGGACTCATTTCATCAAACGAAAACAACGAGTTGGAATGACCAGACTTCCTTAAGACACAAACACCAAAAAGCAGTTTGACGGCGAAGCTTCGGTAGTGTGTACATTTAAACCATACCGCCACATAACATACGCTCTTGAACCGTATGACCAACACGGACAAGCGACACTGGACAGAGCCCTGATACTAGCGTACCAGCATTCTATCGTCGTTCCCGGCTAAGAGCACAAAAAGTTGCACTTAGTGATAGAACCGCGTGGTATGAGGCGCCTAATATGAAGAAAATAGATAAAACAGCACTCACATGCAGTGCCCCCTTCCTCTTGTATATCTCTTTTTTAGCTCGCGTCGCTTTTACAGCCCACCATTAGGGCGCTACCCAAGGTCCGTTCTCTAGACGTGCTACGCCGACCCCTGGCTTCCCACTCGGCCTACCTTTTTCGAACGGCGAGTCGTCCGGCCCTACGATGGTGGCCTGCCAGAGGAACAAGTCGCCCGGGTCCACGGGCCCGGCCGAGCAGTTGGTCGGCGGGTCTCGGCTGATCTCGCGCAGCTCCCGCTGGATCTTGGCCAAGGCCGGCTTAGACGCCGTCTTGGACATGGACGCGCCGCAGAGGCCACGCGCACACCTGACGGCGGCGCCACAGGTCTACCCGTCAGCCGACGTGGCCATGACACCGCTTCGCCCAACGCCTCCCCGCACCGGCTGCGCAACGTCTCAACCGTCCGTCTTCGTCGTCGTCTTTCACGTTGGCTCCTAACAATGGCAATGGAGAGGCCTTTGCCCACTGCAGGGCAAAGGCCTCTCCCATACTTCTCCAACTATCCCGGTCATGTGCTAATTGTGGCCATGTTGAAGTGTGCAGGGACAATATGGCCACAATTAGCACATGACCGGGGTAGTTGGAGAAGAATGGGAGAAGCCTTTACCCTGCAGTGGGCGTAGCCAGGCTGATGATGATGAATGGCAAGGTCGTCGACAGTTGCCCCCATGCGTGGCGTGCGTACGAAACGGCACTGAAGCTCTGGTAGATGGCCGTTCCGGCGTTTCAACCGTTCATGTGCTCTTCCATCGAGCCTATTGCACCCAGATTTTCTTTCTCTTTCGCCTTCTAAGTTGAAAGACGTTCAATAGTAGTTTCCTCGCAACGGAAGCAGAAAGAATGTTTGCGAAGTGGCATCGAGAAAGAAGGTAAAGAAAACGCAGCAAGGTCACCCGCCATCAGAAACAATGACAACTACAGAATGCCAAAGTGGGGGACTCCGGAAATTTGGTCCACCTGGGGTTCTTTAACGTGCCACCCAAATCTAAGTACACGGGTGCTTTCGCATTTAACCAGTTAATGGCCAAATGCTTTGTTTTGAACGTTCGCTTTTACCACCTTTGCTAAGTTTCTGGCGCACGGTTCAATCCATTCAGTGTGGCCAATCCCCCTCATGGGTAAGAGCCATGTTTTGAGGCAACAACAACAACAATAAAAAGGCAAAACCAAATCAAAGTAAACCCGTATCCTAAACAAAAGGGTTATCTGGATATTTTCCTTGTTTTCACTGTTGATTACATTTCAATTTCATTATGCTCCGAAACCTTACATGTGGCAACAGTTCACTCAAATTCTTAAATCAACTTCATGTACGTTAGATGCAATTTTCCTTACTTCACAATTACGCCATAAGTGTTTCTTTTTACTAGTATCTTTATTATTATTATTATTGATTGTCTTGTAGTTTGTCTTGAAGTACTTACTGCTTCCTTGCTCATCCCTGCAACTGTAACTCTGGCTTATTTCCTCGAGAGACTGCATGCAATATAGTTAAGGCCCATCATTCTTATATGACCAATTCACAATTTTGCTGTACACCACGACAAAAGAAAATTGTGGATACCCAACGATGACTGAGCTTTTGTCACCATGAAATACACTAGGCTTACTTACCCGGCACTTCATATACTTTGTGTCAGTTCTTCATCCCTTATTGTTTGGTGTAGCTCTGCGCTCTTTTATCCAAAGGGACGGGGCTAAGTTCCTGAATGATATCTTTCGTAAGTGGTATTACCATAAGCCGGTAGCCTTCCCGATTTGCTGGCACTACTAACTGGCATCTGCTCTTAGGAACAGTCATACCAACTTATCGTGAATTCCGGCCCACTTGTGCACCGCGGCGCCTTTAGGTGTGTCGACTCTACTGCAGTGCGATTTCTAGTGGCGTTTATTCAAGGAATGAAGCGTAACTATTCAAATTTATATTTTAACTTTTTTCTGGTAGGGTATCATTTGTTGTCATCTCTCTTAATTTTTCTCATTACATATACGACTAACATGGATATTTGAAAATGTTGCCCTGCATGGTCAGTAATGCACATACATATGTGCTAGTTCATCAGGGACGCATGAGCATCTACAAGAAACAGCGTGGGCGCTGCATTTGCTTCATCAGGTTCGAGCCGATGTCATCCTATTGTTTTATGATGATGAGGGGATACTTTATTACGAAGAGCTAGACAAACAGCACTTCCAATGACATGTGCAAGGAAAGGGCTTAAGGCATAATTAGGAAATTAGACATTTTCTTTCGCAGATGTTTTTGTTGAGAAATGCACTTAGTCTTCACCTGAGCGCATTTTGCTCCAGCGTGCCATATCTACCGTATTTTACCTTTTAGTTTCTAGTTTAAAAATCTCGAAAAAGAAACAAAGGCTTTTATTCAATGTATTTCTTTTTTTTTGTGCATTGCATACCAGATCAGAAAATATGTAATAGGTGTAAAGTAAACATGGCAAGTATTGAGTTAAGCACTTTTGTCGAAAAACAGGAACAACGTACATGTACCGTGTACCGTTCGTACCTAAGTACGACATATCAGAGGCTGTGATTTTCCATGCGCTTATCCGCGACAGAACCATTCCCAGACTTCGACCTGACTAAAATCGTGGCTCGTACAAAAAAAAAAAAGGAAAATTCGCCTCACATTTCTGACAGGTAGAACCATTGGCGCAATATACGGTCAACTCAATGTCGCGCTTGGGGTTAGTGCGAAATATTTTATGAATAACTAGAACTCGTCATCGATCTTTACAGCGTTAAAAGCAAGTTTGATTTCTAAGGTACTATGTCGCTTTCTAAAGCTACCAGACGATCTCAAACTTACTGCGACACGACGTAACGCACTGACGGCAAAAACGCACGCCACGTAAGCTGGTACCTCCACCGCTGCCTGGGAAACAAGAATCTGCAAAAAGTGAGGCGTGACACTTTCTATTCACTTCCTTCTTTTAGAATATCTTTTCAGCTTGCGTGATGTCGCGTAGAGTGCAGGGTTTAGAAACAAATGAGACATAGAATACTGGTTTCGTAATAAGAATAATATTCAGTGCGTATATCAGACATCACATACTCCTTGCTTTATAAAGTCAGTCGCGCAACTTTCGAGATTCTTTGGAAGAAAAAATTTTCTGAATAAACAAATTATTGCCAGTTCTCGGTTAACTGAGTCCGCACTAAATATGGTTAAAGACACGGCGAAAGGAAAAATATCGTCTAATAAGCCTTCAGGCTTCTTCCTGTCTCGTTAGAAAAAAACTCTCGATGCAGGTCAGTCAATAAAGGAAACATGGGCAAAAGAGAACGCTCTCCACCATCCTGCAGAGCCAAAGTGGCACCTAGCCATTGAGGATGACGAACAGAAGCCGCGGAACAGGACACGTTGTTATTGGTGAGAAAATATGGGATGTTAGGAAGGAAAGTGATGGGAGATGTAAGGGCGAGGCAAACTAAACGGCAGAATGTATCCGCGAACAGGATTATAAACGCTTCATGGCCAACTCCCTCCTCCTAAGCGCCCTTCATGGTTTACCTCCCCTGTTTTGAAGCCCTCTATATGGCTGTTTTCACGATTATAAGCTAAACAGAAGAAACAGAAGATAAGCGCCACTAGTGCCGAAAGGCAATAAAAAAAAGATGCATCACAGACGCCGTGACACGGTATAGTCTCATTACAATATACAGTTCTTTTGCTTTGTTTTTCTGCGGGAGACTGAGACGACGTGCTCCAAGTCGTATCAGAATACGTGCATCATCCAGACACGCCAACAGGGGCATTCATATTTATCCGAGCATGCGTCTAAGTTGCTCATTAAACAAAATTGCGCACTAACAAAGAATCCCATGCTCGTTAAATGAAAAGGCTTTTCTTAAGACCTGTTCTCGCAGACGCGACAACAAGGTAATTTTGATGAAAATTTGCTGCTGGGGGCCAACACCAACGGCTGGTGCATACTTATGCGGCCAAAAACGGCGTGCTCTTTAGTGATATTAAGGAAAAGAAACGCTGCCCATACCATTATTAGGGATTACGAAACCTTATCATAACGAGTAGTCTGAATCCTGAATTAAGGCATACCTTCTCTTTATTATTTATCTATGCGCAGCCGTTCCTTCACTGTTCTTCGTTGGGGTTCTGTATGAAGAAAAAGATTATCCATAAAGGGCAATCATGCTTTAGTGAATTGGTGTCTATATGAAGTCTTTGAAGAAGGGAGGCGAATGAACAAGAACAAATAAGAAAGCAGTAATCCTGAATATTGTTGCGCAGAAGCTTGTTCACTTCAGCGAAGATTAGATGTAAAAATATCTCTGAAAATTATCGTGAAACATAGGTTACACTGCAACAAACTCCTATGCCGCTGAAACTGCGCCATCAGCCAAACACTACCTGCGTAAAGACGCAATCATTCTTTTCCCCAGCCTAAAGCAGACATAATCCACATAGGACATGTGAATTGTGCGAACGCTTTTGACTATTTTTGCGCGTAACATCGCGTTACTGTGTGCATTTTTTTGTTTTTTTTTCTTCTCTCTCCCTTCTCCTTTTATTCCCTTTACCCCTTTCCCCAGCACAGGGTAGCCAGCCGGTATTTACACTGGCTAACCTCCCTGTCTTTCCTTTCCTTTTGTCTCTCTCTCTCTCTCTCTCTCTCTCTCTCTTTACAGTAGCTATTCTTGACAAGATTGCTCCTGTTGCTTTCACAAATACACTCACCTTTCTCGGCTGTTTCAGAACACTTATCACTGCAATTTTTTTCTTGGTACCTTACCACGTTTTTTTTTATATTTTCTTTCGTCTTGCCACTATACTCTTCACACAGTAAGCATAATATGTCCTAACACACGTCTCTCAAACTTTATATTTTGTTACAAGTGGAGATTTCTTTATAGCTTCCATTCCATACCTCATGCAACGCCTTTCTAACGTCATTTACTTGCCACTAGCAGTAACCCTCGTTTTCTTTAGCTGTAGAGCAAAGAACGGTGGCAAGACTATACCTGGTATATGTTAAACAATCACCATCCTAACTGGCCCTTTGCCACATCTGTTGATCCTGAGACGAGGGCGCGTGAGATAGCTACGCGTTTTCATCGACAATTGTCTTCGCGTAGGCAGGTCCAGTCTCAGGATTTGGAAAGGTAGAGATAGCAATTCCTGGCAAGATAACTTACAGCTATAGATTTCTGTATTAAACTCAATGACCGCAGAAGCTGGAGCTGGTGAGCGCTTTAGGAACAATGAAAGTAAATACAAAGTAGGACGTGGCTGTCAACAGACTCCGTCTGCGCGAGAAGTGCGGTCACAACATTTCGAAAGCCTCTCGCTTTCCTAGACGGTGCAACCTAACTTGTTCTGGCCAGCTCCTTGGCGTTGACACAGCGCTTTGTCCCGACGGATCCGTGTTGGACTGCTGCGAAACATCGCTGAACCGTCTGCTGCCCTGCCGCTTAGAAATCAGGGGCCCGTATTGAAAAAGCTTTTCGCTCGTAAGTGCTCATTGCCATTGACCAGCCGCGACTTCCAGCATCAGTATTGACTAGAATTATCTCTTACGAACAATTAAAGCGTAAGAGATATTTAGGAATACGGGCCCTGAACTAGAAACAGAAACTATATATATATATATATATATATATATATATATATATATATATATATATATATATATATATGTGTGTGTGTGTGTGTGTGTGTGTGTGTGTGTGTGTGTGTGTGTGTGTGTGTGTGTGTGTGTGTGTGTGTGTGTGTGTGTGTGTGCGTGTGTGCGTGTGTGTTTTATTATATTTATATTTTTTCTCATTACGTTAAAATGCGGTAAGCGTGTCGACAACTTTAGACCATACGTATAACTGGAAAAGGTGGATTACGAGCTTCAGCAATGACCACAGGACTCGAGGTTGAGTGGGGGACGCCGAGACACACTATAAGTCCTCTCGCCAGTAAACGTTGAAGCCGCTCCTTGGAAGCTTGCGACAAGCCATGAAGAATAGGTGCGGAATAAGCATCTTTCCCCCTTTAAGAGTGCATTATGCATAATTGTACTATTGAATAGACTGTTCCCCTCCATGTCGTGCCGGCTAGCCGGAAAAGTGAGTTTATAACCCTTAACTTGTTTTACCATTGCGCAAATGTGCGACATGTGCCTTGCTTCCCTCTGCATGCACCACATCTCAACATTCTTCCCTCGTTAAGCGTCAAATATCGCCTTGGTCCTCGTAAGACCGGTGCGTCCACATCTCACGTAGCGTGCATTCGGATGAACTCTCTTCGCTTTGGCATAGCTTGTGGGCGGTGTATTGCACAAACATAAACATTGCACGACACTTCACTTGCAACCTGAACAGGGCATAAACGTGAATATTTTTCCACATTACACGTTGCATAGGATGAAAACAAAAAAAGATTGGACGCATAAGATTTAGTTGTAAAGCGTTTAAGCTACCACTTCACGAAAGTTTTTCATTCACAAGGAATCCAACATGCGCCTTCAATTTAAACAAAAATCGGGAGAAGTGGGAGTAAAAGCTGCCCTTAGACCCACGGATAAAAGGTTCGCACACCAAGGACTAACTGCGTGCAGTGGGGCGTCGTGTGCAAGCATCTGATTTCAAAGGGACCAACTGGCGGAGTAACGGCATAAATCGATCACCTCCTGCCGCAGAACTGTACCTGCAAATCTTCCTCTCTCTCTCTCTCATCTTTTGCGCTTCTAAATTCGCCACAGAATTACAGAAGTGGCGGGACGCTCTGATAATCGCTAGCACGTGGATATAAAATCTACAAACACTTCTAAAAACAGAATTCACGCGCTGTTCACTGCGGCCTTGTGGGTGCGCCTATTATAGGGCGTGCATTACATTTTACCGAGACTTCAACATTCATCGAGGAAACGCGCTGAATGTTTTGTGCACTTACGGTTTTGACGTTTCAAATCCATTTACAAAGTTTTGCGGTAGGAGGTCGCACATGTTATTATAGCAGTGTTGTAGACATGTTAGCTACAATCAAGCGTTGCGGTTCGTCGATGGCCAGGATTTCATTTTCGGTAGGGATGCCTGAATTTCGCAGGGCTTTTGATCTACAGGTAGAGCTACAAATACAGACACAGATATGAGCTACAGATATCAATTCGTACGCTAGACAATTCTATGCTCAGCACTTTATTCAACTTCATTTTTGAAGGTGTGTTTCAGGGCTCGAAGCTCTTGTATTTCGGCTTTCACTTTAGGGTGGTCTATAGAAAAGCCCGTGGCATTCACCATGCAGTGCCGAGAGCTCTTGCCAAATAGCTATGAGTCCGCCTATTACTAATGCATTTCTCCCTCGACCACGTGTTCCTTGCAGTCATCCGGTCTGCGTACGAGGTGACCACGTCGGACGTGTTCGTGATCCGGGGCAACACCGCGGCGCTCCGCTGCGAAGTGCCGGCTTCGGTACGCGACTTCATCCACGTCGTCTACTGGGAGACAGATGACGGCCTGACGTTGCACAGTGGCACGCTTGAAGGTCAGTGAACTCGCTGCTTTTTTTTTCCGACACTTTACGCGCACCTTTGCAAGCCTGCGCACTGAGCAATGAGCCAACACATTCATATGCAATGAGCCACTGCTAGATCATCTCTAACTGAAATATTCATGGAGATCATCGCTTAGTCCCCGGATATCACCTCCAAGCAAACGGTATAAGCGAGCTTGTTGTCCTTGTTTCTCGGTAGGCTGCACGCACTTGCCTCCTCTCCTCCTGTTTTCCGCGAGGAGGAAGAGGAGTATTGCTTATTCGGGCTGAATTAGCCTCGCAAAAGTTTCCGGCAATTGCTCCGCGCGAGCGCCACCTGTCGAACGCGGCGGGTCTGAAGCTATCTGGTAACGTTTAATCTGGTAACGTTCCATCTGGTAACGTTCCGTCTGGTAACTTTCCGTCTGGTAACTTTCCGTCTGGTAACTTTCCGTCTGGTAACGTTTGCACCACCTGGTAACACAAGGAACTTGACACGGAGCACTACAGGCTGCGCGTCGTCCATTCGACGCGTACCCACACGCCTCGCCATTCACACTTTCGCGAGAAAGATTGCTCGAAAAAGTGGAATAAAGTGGTGCAGATGTTCTGAAGAGACACTAGGCGACGATGTGCTGTGCAATAACATCAGCAATGAAGATGTACGGAATCCTCTGGAGGTTATGCAACCTGCTGAATTATTTTTTGCCGTTATAAAACTGGCTACGCGCAATCATTAAACTACGCTCTCAGTAACTTTAATACATTGCTGGTTCTTCCAGATTACATTGCGAAAGCATGTACAAAGGCAGTAATCTTGAAGTAGATATTGAGAAATGTACAACAGACCAGAGCAACATTCCTTTTGCTTCTTTTTGTCAGCGTTGATCAAACAGTAGTACGGATGGAAGGCGTCGAGAACACCATGTGCTCGACGCAGTGAATGTTTCATAGCAGCTGACACTTGCCTACATCTCGTGATTCGACAGCAGACGATAATTCGGGCGCCCGCACCACAGGTGCGGACACTTGTACTGGAGTGACCAACGGGGCAACCCGTTCGCGCTCCGCGGTGCATGACCGATGAGGTCGTCTTCGTTCTTGTGTGTTTGGTAAGCTGACAAAAACCCACATGTTCTTGTCGGGACCTTGAAGGTACGTAATTATGCTGCAAAAATTTAATATATTTTGTTTTTCGCCTCAATGCACTTTTATTGGTATTCCACGCAGCCGTGGACGTAATTCTGCCAGTGCTGCCGTTGTCATCTGCGACAAAATACAAAGTGTACACCGTACCTAGCAACCGCAAGGAAACATTGCGGTCGTACAAGCCTGCGTAGGAGAAACAAGGGCATCTGTGCCCATCATGCATTAAGAGGTCTCCGCAAGACACGTTCGTGCTCTACCCTCCGTTCTGCTTCTCAAGCTTCGGTCCACGTTCTATCGTCAGCATATGCATAAGAAAAAGAACCAGACGGAGGATAGTCCTTACACCTAAAATTGCATTCATCAATTATTAGCCATTTCTGCATTTCTTATAGGCCGTCAAGGATGAGAAAATTGGTTCACATGTGGCTGCCTTCTTGTCAACGAAAAAAATGTCATCTTACCGAAACACGAATTCTCTACGCGCTAAATGCTCACGAGGTGTATTTTGAAGAGTGCTTTTTGGGCAGATTCATTGCACAAGAGTGCACACAGGTGCCAATACGTGCAAGAAAGAAAGTCATTTTTAGCCTATGTTTGGCAGCTAATAATACACGAGCTCTGCGACATACACCCGCGTCGCCTAGAGATATTACAAGTAATTATCAAAATGAAAAAATACCACAACAACACCTAATTTCGTCTCATTTATTTCCTGACACAATGGTAGAATAAGAAAAGGGGATTTCTTTCTTCTGGAGTCTCTTTTCTTTTTTACGTCACCGTCCTAGATTAAGAACACTTAAACATGACGGGACCTGACGCCACCAAAGCCTAACGTCCCTCAGCAGGAAACTTAAAACAATATTGTTTACTAAATAAAATTGTTAGTTTAGCGTGCTCTATATTTCTGGTAATGATTGCATCTATCACAACTTTAACTCTTTCGTGCAGGTAGTGATATCGCAAATTCACAGGTGCCGCTGCGCTTCCTAGTGTCATTGGAGGACGCCCAGCAGATTGACAACAGATGACGACATGGAGTTGTACTTCTGCTTCACTGACGCTGCTCGTAGCGGCGAACAACTTTTTTTTTAGCGCGTAGCTCTTAAGCAGTCGTTTCTGCGTTGAGCGTCGGCCTCGGCGTCGGCGTAACCCGCACGACGAACAAGAGGAGTGCGACGGAGGATGAAAGACGGCGACGGTGAAGAGAACACGAGGAGGAAAGCGGAGTGCCGCACGAGACGTGTTCCACGGCAGTGACGCGGCGCTATAGAGATAGCGCCGCAGTGGCATACGCCCGCACACAGTCTCTGGTGACGTCATTAATAAGGCACGCGGCGTGCGCATCCACCGATACCATATATGGAAACAAAGCGCTGGCGTGGGCTTCGCAGCCATTGCGCAAGCGCTACTTCGTCTGCGCCGCCGCCGCTGCAGAATGCGCTCCGCCCAAGCCACGCGCTCCCGTGTTCACGTTGCTCTTTCTGAACAATGAACGACGGAACCGGTAGAATTCAAAAGACCTGAAAAACTGCGCTCTAGTTTTGCGGAGGTAGTATCGTAATCGCCGGCGATCTTTTTTTTTTTTTTTTACCCTGCCATGAAGAAATTAACTTGGAAGCAGTTCGAGCTCTTTATATATACTCTCGTATACCGGCACGTGGGCGCTCGCGTTCACATAATTTATATGCGTCGCCAACAGATCCTTGCGCCGAAAACAAACCAGGTGCTAATTTCAAGAGCAGTGGAAGACAACTCAAATTTGTTTTTAGCATAAAGCAAGAGACCAATTCGATATAGCTTACTCAGTTTGGAAAAGATACAGTGCGTCCCCAGAAGCACAATTTACCATATTTTTACTAGGACCACCTCCCTGCTTAATTGCTGGCTAAACGCAGGCCAACAATGACTTTTTTTTTTCATATTTATCAGTCCCTGTGCGCACTTCTGCGCTGTATCGGCGCAAAAACAGTTTTCGTGCTAAGTACACCTCCTGGACACTCACCTTCTACAAAATTTGTGCTTAAGTATGAAGGCTTCTTTCTTGTAAAATAATCTAAATATGGACGTTTTCTTTCTTTTTTTCATTTTAGCAGTTTATAAAAGATGGAGAATAGCTGATAATTCTAGGTGTAAGGTCTATGTCCCGTCTCCTGAGAAAAATAAGTGCTCATTTTTTATTATAGAAACATTTTCTTGGCAACGCCTTTTATGGTGCAAACTTTGGTGCTTTATCAGAATGTTTAGGTGGTGCCTAAGCCCGTAAAATTTAGGGGAGGGGGGGAATGCTTTGTGCAATGACGTTTCGCGTTCCACGCAAGCGCTAAAATTTTTAGAAACAAATTGCTGATGGTCGAGCGCCAAGGTTGGTACAGTTGGCACGGAATGACTATTTCATTGCTGCGTAGGTCAGATCATTTATTAGTATTAATATTATCAATCGGGATGGCAGGGAACGTCCACATGCAATTTCGCGAAAGAAATGGAAACGCAAAATTTATGTGTCATTGTTTCATAGTACTGCGCCCTCTCAAAAGTACAACGCCGCGGTGTTATCACGGTAAGGAAATGGAGAGCAAATTAAATGCCACACCAACAATATATTTTAGAAGGCCCCTATTCATACTGTGTGCGCAGTATTTGTCAAACGTTTGGACGACCCTCCGCGAGGGATAACAATTAAGGCCGGGCCCAGCTGTCACGGCTCCCGAAACCCGTTTTGCTCTGAAATGCCCAGAAGACTGAGGAAAGATGTATTTTTCGGTCTTTAAAGATTTGGGAAAGTTAGCTTCTGTAGGTCCCCTGACAAGCTGCCCCACCGTAGGTTCATTCCCACGCAAAGTTCTTCTAAAACTTTGGTAAACACTGTATACGTCATGATTAGAGAGCGGTTCTCTCTAAGCTGGTGTATGAAGCAAACAAAGAATTAGAGAAAGAAGAAGAGCAATCTGATCCTTAAGGCGCACGTTCCCAGCTAGAAGAGGGCGACAGTCTAGGGTCACTGGCTGCTCCAGCAGGAGGAGCGGCTCGTATTAACCGACCCACGCTAGCTCCATAAGGCATTATCATCTCGGCATATGTGGGCGTCTGGCACGTGTCCGATGCTTGGAGGGCCTAGCGTTTTGCGCAGCGCTGATTCGTCCAAGAAGTAGTAGTAGTTTAATGACTGGAAAAAGTAGAGAGGTCGGCCGGAAAATGAAGCATCTGCGCTGCTACTCTACGTCAGGGATGGGGAAGAAGGGAAGAAAAAGGGTCACAATGGGGGATGCTAATGGGAGGAACGAGGTGAAGGACACATTGCATAACTGGTATCACAAGCGTGAGTCCAGGTACGTGTCGCCTAAGAAACGTGAAAGTCCAATGTGTTTCATCATACTCAAGGGCTGCCTCTCTTATTAAACATGATGCAGAAGGTAGTTAGCTCCTTGATCGAGCGTACTGCCCCATCGAGAAAGCCAACAGGTTCGCCTTGAGAGGGAGAATAAAGGAAAACAGGGGGATGGCAGACTTTGCGGAACAGTAGTCCTTTAAGGTATACGTACGCGTGGGGAAATATATGAGGTATCTGAGCATCAACGACCTCTCATTAATCAAAGAAATCGGTCGAGCACTAACGATCGAAGTGCGAAGCACTCTCACAAAAAACTCGGGTGTGTGCGCGAGTACCTCACTACAGTAAAACCGTCCTTTCACTCCAACGCCGCCCGCTCTCCCCTTAATATAGATTCGGAAATGCTTAGAGCGCTTAAATATAGGCTCATCATTATCACTAACCACTCAGTAAACCAACCACTATTTATACAAGTAATAGGCGGTCGTTAAGGCGAAAGCCGATTTGCAATTTCCCAGTGAAAGGTTTCAGGTTAACCGACACTTCCACTAAAGTTAGCCTGATTAGACGTAACGATGATATACGTGACCTCGATGCGCCTCGAGAGAGCCGGTATATTGTGTTCACCTTACAATCGAACGCGGTAGCAACGGAAGTAAAACGAAGGGCCTGCTCTCCGAAACCGAAACTTCTGTACGAATCCCTAAGTAAGCAAATAACGTGAAAATAAAATGCAGAGACCACTGTTCGCTAGTTATAGTCTGGGGGTCGTTCTCATGGCTGAGCTGGTTCGGAACACAAGCGCTTCGTTTGCAACAAAAAAAGAAACAGAGCAAAAAAAAAATAAGGCCACTCAAAGGGGATGCAGCGGCGATCGAAGAAGAAACTGGCCCGGCCTCTTAGAGTTTGTTCCGCCAAGAGGAAACCGTTTTGCCAAGTTCCAGTTCATGAAAGGACCCCGAGAAAGCAAGTGGACAAAATGGCGCACACATAAACCGGAGCTGACGCTGACCCCTCCCCCCTTTCCCCTCTCTCCCTTTTTCCTTCCCCACTCCTTATAGCATGAAGCCCGTACGACGTCTGGTGATTTGTCTTCATATATCATCAGCGACTCTTTTGATACAATCACGCCAGTGGGGAGGGCCATAGGGCTCTCATTTCACTGTGGCTGCGCTGAGCTGTTTGCTTCATTTCTGTTGACATTGCAAAGTGTGTCCGGACTTCTTCTGCCTCTTTTCGTAATGTTTCTTTTTTTTTCTTTTTTGTGGGTCCCGCGCTAATTTTGTTTCTGTTTCTCCTCTAAGACTAATATCGCTCGCCACCAGTCTCTTCGGGCCCGCGGTAATGACGAGGGTCCTGTGACCGGCATAGGGAGTGGTATACGAAATAACTCGCTCTGTGTAACGCAACTCCTACACGCCTGCGGTTTCTTTTCGCTAGCGCGATTCTTTCTGCATTCATAAAGACAAAAACCTTAATGCCACGCCGTAGATCCCTTCCTATTCTCTCTTTCTCGATGCGCAACCACGAGTACTGGGAGGCCCCCGTCGTAGCATTGCTCCGTAAGATTAATCGATACGCGAATTGCCAGCGAGACCCTTTTCGTACTTCTTCTTCCGACCACATCGCGTCCCGAAATTAATATGGGCAGAACAACGCAATGACATTTCCCCCCTTGCGCGAGTCTTTGCATTTCCTTCAAAACTTTGCGCCGGCATTAATATTGAGCACTTTTGTTTCCGTGGGCCTTACTCGCAGTTATCTTTTACGCTCGCTGTAGCATCGGTTGGTGTAGGGTTCGTTTCTTGCAGGGCGTTTGTTTATGGCATATCAAAAAAGGTGTAAGCACGAAATCTCCTTAATCTTCCCAAGACGCGTCCGTATAACGTCGTTTTGTATCGCACTTTTTTACATATAAGTCGAAATTATTAATACTTTGTAACCCGGTTAGTGCTCTTCTACGAGGCCGAATGCCTCATTAGGTCAAAGAAACGTTAAGAGTATCTCGAAAGACGAATGTAGGTGCAAGTCTGTTATTCCTGTTCTGTAGCTCTCGCATTCGCACACTTATTGTACTTAAGCTGCGCTCCCTTCAGAAAATTTTTTGTTACAGTCCTATAGAATAAGAAAAGCAAAATCACAGAAATTACAGCCGTAATTTGTATGGTTCACTACGAACACGTTTTAAATGCAGCATTTTCATCTCAAGAACTTCGACGTTCAACGTTACTCTAGAAACATTAACAAGTTCTGATTTTTAAAAAGTTTGTTATTTTGTTGTTTATTTATTTATTTACATATACTGCAGCCCAATATAGGGCTCTAGCAGGAGTGGGAACATTATACATTACTACACATTACACACTAAGAACGCACACAAACATAAAAAAGTTAACGTTAAAAAAGAAGCGTTTTACATGTCAGCGAAGTGCTTACCAATGGTAGCTATGGAACCTTTTAGTGATAGTCAATGAATGTTACCGAGTAGAGAATTCCAAAGCTCTATTGTGCATGGAAAAAAATTGTACTTGAATGTGTTAGTGCGGGCATAATTAGGTGTTATGTTCAAGGCGTGGCAGCCACGGCTACAACTTGCGTTATTAAATGTGATATAGTTACAATCAGAAAGACCAGAGGTGGAGTTCTTAATTGCATATAAATGTTTTAAGGCTTCAATGTGATAATGTGAAAGTAATGGGTCAACGTTCAAAGATTGTTGAGCCTGATTTGGTGGGAAAGTGCGACTGTAATTTTCGCAAATGAAACGGATAGATTTTCGTTGAACGTCACTGAGCAAGCTTATTTGACATTGTTTTTTTTTCTTTTTTTGTAGGGGAACGAAACGACAGATGCATATTCTAGAAGAGGGCGAATCAGCGTTTTATATAGTAGCAGTTTAGTATCGCGGGGGCTCTTAGCTAAAGTGCGGCGCAAATAACCTAATTTATTTATGGCTTTCCCGTTTACATATGCAGTGCGTTTAGACCATGAAAGATGTTCGATTAGAGTGACACTGGAGCATTTATATTGAGACACTCCCTTAAGTTGGATGCTATCCAGCGAATAATCGAACGAGAGGGGGCTCTGTTTTTTGGAAAATGACATCACGACTGTTTTACTACAGTTGATGTATATTTGCCACGTTTTACACCAAGCGCAGAAAGACGTGAGGGATCGGGCAAGACGGTGGTGGTCATCAACGGAGTTCATGGATTCGTAGAATACTCAGTCATTTGCTTAAAGTCTGAGTTTAGTTGAGGTGCTACGAGGTAAGTGATTGATGTATATTAGAAATAATAAAGGGCCTAAAACGGATTCCTTAGGAACGCCTGATGTAACGTCGGCAGGAGTTGAGTCAACTGAGTTAAAGGAAACAAATTGTGAGCGACAACGAAAAAAACTGCCTATCCAAGAGACAAGACACAGGTTATTGAATATGATATCTTCCACCTGTGGATGTTAATGAAGTTATAATCAAGGTGTGTGTAAATACTGTCGCAGCATCACTTCGATAACGTTTCATGTGATTAAGGGGATAAAATTTACTTCCATAGTGTCTCTCAATCTTAGTTATCAGCGCACTTAAGTCGCTAATACATTCACTTCTTATGAACATATGTTCAACCACTAACGCGCTATGCAAACACTTGTTTCTTTCTTCAGCTTATTGTTCATCGCAGCTTACTCGAAGAAAGAACTCCGACTTTGCACTTTCTTAAGAAGCGTATAGACAACCAAAATAGAGAAAGCTCTTCATCGTGACGGAACACGAAAGGCGGCCTACAAATTCACAAAAGGAGAGCTACAGGTATAAGATCTTTTGCGAAACAACCGAACTTATGGTTCGAATGTACGGTAGATAAGATTGTAGCATTTGAGGGAAGTAGCTCATTTTTTCGTTTTGGAACTCCGGATTTCTCTTTGTTCTAAATAGTCTGTTACCGTTCTTCTTTGAGGCTATGTCCTCCATTCGCTATTTCACCTATATCCGCGTGACATCTGGCGCAACGCTTTTTCGTCATTGGCGTAACGTGAATTTCGGGATCACTGCCAAAATAAAATCAATCCCCGATTCAAATAACACCATAGGTTGCCTTCACATAGTAGATAATAGCGTTCTTCTAGGACCCCTTCATTTCTAGACGGGATCGTCCGGTCACGAATCTTCGGACACGAAACCTAGCATAATTCAATTCATTCGCTCTTAAGCAAAACATCTGTACTTAAGGAGTTTGCTCATCTTTTTTTTTTTTTCCTTTTCCTCCCGCAACTATTTCGCTGTTTGCTGGCGGAATAGCTAATATAGCCAGCGGTAAATCTAGAAGGAGAAAGAAAGCTCCTTGAGATGAAATCGATGGCGTCGCGTTGTTGTTGTTGATTTTTTTTTCCTGACATTAAATACACGAAACACACGACGCACGTATAAACAAAAATGCAGCTCGCAGGGAGCCCAGAAGCAGGACAAAACCTCAAGAGGCGCAACGTCGGAATCAAGGAGCCAACGAAGGGAGTAAAGCGGTACTGGGGGGTGAAGGGGGTAGAGGACCGGGGGCGGAAATCGTTTTTATGCGCCGCCTAATTAACCCGGGCTTGTTTACTTCATCACCTTTCCGGCTCCGAAAGCAGTCCAGGGTTCGCGTACACCGCGAGTGCAGGAGCTCGGACCGCTTACTCAGCACGAGCCGCGTGTGCGGGACCGAACGCTGCTTCGCGCTGGGCGGCGGCGTCGGGGGTCATTTATAGGGCGAGCAACAAGATTGCTACAGGCCACCGAAAATACTCCAGCCGGGGCAACGGAGCAGTAGCTCTTTCCTCGTCGCAGGCGTGTAGCGCCTGATAAGCCATTAGGCCCCGGTCACATAAAAGGCTTCGCCATTAGGCAGCGGCTATGGCCGCCCGCCATCATGGCTGGAGCAGATGCTGCTGCGAGTGCAGAGGCCGTCGCCGCGCTGCGACGCCCCCTATAGCTGCCTCTTCGTCTTAAAGTGCCTCCTTCCTGCGAGCCCGCTAAGCCAGGAGTAATTACCCCGGGCACCCTGAAATACATAGGTAGACTCAGCTCAAGTCCGCGGTTTTACGCATGTCTCGAGCTTTTTCATTTTTTTTTTTGTAGGCTCTATTTAGAGCTTTGTTTGCTTTATTCGTTCGATGCAGCATTCATGACGCATCACTCTTAAGGACGAATCTGAAGGAACGAAGCAATGCTAATGAGCAAAAATGAGAACGCAATGGCTCTTGGTGCGCTATTTCTTTATATTTCCATCGTTGTTTCTTTCTTCCTTTTCTTTCCTTCTTTAGATTTTGCAGTTGTGCAGTTTATGTGAACAGGTAAACCTACCACGTTGGCTCAGTGCCTACGGTATTCTATTGCGAAACGCGAAGAATATGACGCCACGATACATTAGTAAACAACAGACTTCCCGCCAACTTCTCATGCCTGAAGCCTATTTTGTTTCTCTTTCTTTTCTTTATTGTGGGAGAGGGGAGAGGGCATAAATTCCACAAACCATTACAAAAATTACTAATGCGAGGCCGATAACGGACTTTTTTTCTTTTTTTTTTCTTTTTTTACGCTAGAAGCATTGCCCAATCGGGACCTAGCATAATGACAAGCGATACTGCTCAGTAGGCACCAGAAAATTTTTACTCGCAACATCAGACAACCCTCACTAAAGACAAGAAGTTACAAAACGCGTAATTTTTTTTTTCAGAAGCAAGTAAAAAACGACAAGGAAACACAATAGTACGTCTTGCGACGCAAGTTCTGTCGGAGGCGGTTTGCTTCGGGCGAAGCGTTGTTTTACGCCAACGATATGCGCAGGGTACGAGCCGACTCAACGAAGAGAATGGGAACCGGCCCGCTCCCGAGAGAAATTTTGCGCTGGCAAGCAATGTTTACGTATTGGCGAGGCCCATAGATTGATTCCCATCACGGAAGCGGTGACCCCGCGCCGTATCTGGCGTCGGTAATTAGCGAAGGCAATTTCCGGACTCACACGTTCGATCATTATGGTGAAATCAGTTCTCCTAAACTATGCCAGAAATACAGATTTGTTGAACGACGTGGTCTCCCGGGGGCGTTGTAGTGATGCGAAAAAGAAAAGGTTGAAGGAGCAGAAACAAATTCAGCGTTTTTGCACTTCACAAGGTCCCCGTTGTGTACAGAAGTTCGCGAGCTATCTCCAACGCCGCGAGAGAGAGGGGGAGAGAAATGAATCCGTGGTACGACATGCCCAGTTTGCTGTATGCGTTCGAGCACAGGTGAGAATCGCGTCTCGCTAGCCCATGAAATATAGTTCCGAGCAAAGTTGGCCTGCTCTAAAATTGGTCAGTGCAGGTTGATGTCCTGTGCGCATGCGCTGCTCATTTTCTATCGGTAGCACTCTCACAATAAGTCTTCGAGAAGAACGAGAGGTGCTCAGGGTGGTAATAATGGGGCCACATTGAAATCCGTCACGTACGTCGGATGAAGACCACATTTGATGTCGAGGCATTTCGCGGCCAAAGTTGGGGACCGTCGGCTTATATGGTGTGCTGCTGGTCTAGGAATTATAATAATAGAACTATATTAAGAACTGTCCTAAGTATTGTTTATGTGTTGGTATAAAGCTTCCCTGTTAGTGGGTGCGCATCATCACCTGCTGGCTTCATTTGCACAGCCGTACTATGTGCACGGAAGAAATACTGTACAATGTGAATTAACAAATATTGTTAGATATATAATTGCTCATTATAGTTTCTCCTGCAAATAATTATCTCTGACGTGCAAGTAACGCGTTGCTCAGGTCTCATTTATCAACGCTCAATTTCTATAAAATAGCTAATACTGGCGTATATGATTAAAAAAAAGCATCTTCGCTAAGGTCACGCGGTACGTGGGGCACTGTGTTAGGAGAAGGCTTGTCCGTCACCGCTCACGTGGGCACTTTGTACCGAGCCGCCCCGGTTTCTTAGTCGCTATGGCGTCGCATGGCTGACCTCTTGGTCATGGGTTCGACCTCTGCCGCGTCGGCTGCGGTTTCTTGCGGGGCAAAATGCAAACGTTTTCGTGTACTTAAATTTAGGTGCACGTTAAAGAACCTCAGGTCGCCAAAGTTAATCCAGAGTCTTCAACTACGGCGTGCCTCATAATCATGTAGTGGTTTTGGAACGCAATACCCTAAAAAGACAATAGAAAGAAAAGGGCAATGAAACCAAGCCATACCGAAGATTACGCAATATTTTCGGCTATATTGCCTTAGTTTCGCCATCTCAAGCGGCCAAAAATCAAACATGCCTATTTTAACGATAAGCTCAATTTCGCCTCAAACAAAGCTCCTTCTAAATTACGCTCCCACATATTTATTAACTGAGGAAGCTTAGTTAGGTACGTAAAATTGTTCATCTAGGCTGTTCGATAACACTAACCTGGCATAATTGATACTACAATAAATCTTGCAGTTTGTTCAATGAGAAGGGTCAGAATTGTTTAGGTGGTCGTGCCGAAACTTCGGAACCATTAATAATTAAAAAAAAACAATTTTTGTTACGTTAGAATAGCTCGCAAGATGACACAACAGCTAATCATGATGCTGGTCATAATAGCAAGGACGGCCGGCTAATTAACATCACTTACTAACGATAAGCCTTGCGAATTCAGTCCCCGTTTTCTTTCTTCACCATCCATGTGTCAGGCTGTTGACCAAAGAGAAGTCAGTATACCTTTTTCTATATTCTACAACCGCATAATAATCCAGATATTCAATGTCTTCGGTACTGCTCGCCGAAGGATTCGTTTCCTTTCTTCTTCGTCATATACGTAGTTTACGTTAAGCAATAACCAGCCACTAATAAAGGCAATCCGCTATACAAAGCCATTCCCCAGTGCATGGGACCTATTCATTCACCGCGGACGGTAGATAATTGAAGAATGCTTGGAATTTTCGTTTATAAAGAAGATTGCTATTGTGTTTCAGTGAAATGAAAAATAAAAGGGGGTAAGGCAACGAAAAGGAGGCCGTCCCTAATTAGTCATCATCTATTAGAGCAGAAAAAGAATGCAAGAACAGTGGGGCTGCTCAGTGTTCGTCTCGTCATTGTACAGGAGTTGCCAAAACATAGCGCGAATATAGAAGTAACCCGGGCTCCCGCCAACCTTATTTATCCTTACAGTCCTTTAAAGAACGTACTTCTTTATTAAGCGAAAGCTATAGAGGCTTGTACGACGGCACGATTACTGAGCGCGCGTAGTGAAATAAAAATGAAATACACACGAAAACGATGAAAAATAAAACACAGGGCACACCCCCATGACAGACAAACTTACAAAGCAAAACAAGTTGCACAACACCGCACGTTCTGCGTCGCGTGGAGTGACAGTGCGGACATCTAAACCACTAAGATAGGTATGCCAGAAAGATTTAAATAACTTACAGCTGCGAAAGGTTCATCAACGCGAGGAGGGGAGCATATGTAGTCTCCTAGATAATGATCCACAGGTGTGCTAAATATTAATATTTTCACCACCCGCCAACATAGAACATAGCAAAGAACGCCTTGCCTCCCGTTGTCGGCTGCCCACGCTCTGGAACGCAACGATATCCCGAATTTCCGAGTGCCGCGCCTTACCGCGAACATTCTAGCTCCTATATACGGATGACGATGAAACGAAAATGCGATGGATTGACGTTCGCTCGTCGCGTTGAGCTCGCACACGTCCGCAGGCTCGTAACAAATACATGTTCCCGATACAGGAGAAACGAAGTAAGTGAACATAAACAGTATACACTCTGGCGGTGTGCGAGCACAGCCTCGCTGCGGGAATTGGGCCTTGCGGAACGCTCAGCATTCGCTGCCACATCTTTTGTTGTTGTTGTCGTTGTTGTCCCTGTTCTCCCTCGAGGCCTTGTATACGTGGACGCATGCATACATTCAACCACCACGCGGCTCTATGCCGCGAAAAAGAGAGAAGTGGAGGAAGAGGCAGAGAGTGCGGTGGCGACGGTAGCGCGGGTGCAGCATTCCCAGCCATGTGTCCGAAATGCTGCGGCCTCTTACGCGCCTTATGTAAGACGAAGGAAGAGGCCCCGAGGCGGGCTCTCGTAGCAGCGGATCGCCTTCCGCACGCGGTCCACTGGTAGGCGCGCTTATATGCCTATATGCATGCGACTCGGCGTGAAACAAGAGCGGCATGGCCCGAAGCGAGCACAAAAGGGCCGTGGGGGGAGAAGCAACCCGAGAGGGAAAGAAAAGCGAGCTGCCGCTCCACTGACGGATGGCATTGTTTGTGCTCTATCCCTGCTCGGCGCGTTCCTTTGTCGACGCGTTCTCTTCTGAGCGGCCAAGAAAGGAACTCCCAGCAGCAGCAGCAGCAGCAGCAGTAACGGACAGCGAACAGTGACTGAGAAAGAAAAGCAGGAGGGCAGGGGAGGTTGCTGCTGGCGGCGAACCTTGGAGACATGTCCACTGTGCCTGCGGAATTGGCCGGCCGTGCGGAACGGGAATCCGAGCGTGCACCATGGATATAAGGAAGAGGAAGGCAGGGAGAGGAACTAGGGAAACAGGGAGGCAAGCAGGGAATAGCGAAGGGAGCTGGGCCGAAAGTTTGGGGGAAGAGAGAGAGCGTGTACGAGAGGGCCGGGAGGGCTGACTCCTTTGCTGTTTGCTCATATGGCAGCCTCCGATTTCTCAGCCGGACGCCGCGCGGCGTGGCGGCGTCGTCTTGCGCTGGATATCCCGTCAGGCCTCGCCTCCTATACTTCTTCCACGTCTTGCCGCTGTTGTTTCTTTGTTTTTTTCCCCCATCTGTGCTTCTGCTCCGTCCAGATTCTTACACGCTACCCCCCTCCCCCCTCCCCCCTTCCAACCAGACTTCTCGGTCTCGTAGCGCTATTCGGCTCTGTTTTTGCCGAACCTCAAAAGCAACCCCCCCCCCCCTTTCTGAACCTCTTTCGCCCGCTGTCTTTTCTTGCGTTTGCTTGCCCGCTGTCTAGGCTACTGTCTCGTAGCGCCAGGCTAACCGTGATTGCGAGCGAAACTCTCGGTGCCGAGCACGTCGACGGCGACATTCTCGGCTATATACGTCGCAAGAAGTTTTCTTTCTTCATAAAGGGCTATGTTGTTGTAGCCTGAAAGGGCAATACGAAAGGCGACTCCACCTCGACAAAATACGAAGGATTTCGCTGCTGCTATTAACAGAGTCTCGCTTCTCGGAGAGGATAAATGTCATCGCGGAGTCCTTTGCGCAATTGCCCAGAAGGAAGTGAAACAAACGCGGTACCAGCGTGGCCGCGCGCGCTTCATATGTCAACCCCATTCGTCTGGGAATTAAGGGAAGAGATTGTCGCACAGGTCGACAGCTTGCTGCTGCACCTTTCTTCAATTCTTTTTCTTTTCTTTCTTTTTTAATCTTACTATAACTCGTTGCTGAGTCGCATGCCCTCGAAGAATTCTTGATGCTGTTCGCGCTGTGGTGAAACTCTGGCAGCGCAGCGTTTGATCAAATCCAGATTAGTTTCCGTGAAACCTGGCGCAATAAGGTTCCCTGTGAGTCAGCTTGCAGCATAACGTTCCTCGGAGCTGAGCTCAATTTTGCTCGCGCTGACTTGTGTTGGTAGACGTCAAATCAGGCGGAAATTGTTAGCGTTTGCAACATCCAACCAGGGGAGAAGCAGGGGCTTCATTAGTACCCTCATAGAAAGAGCAATGGTGGGATCCGCGTAACTGGGAACATTGCTTCATCATCTAGGAAAGTGGACGTGGCTTCATTACAGCCACGACAGATGTCTCCACTTATGGAGTACTTCTTTGCAGTGGCGCAGGAGGCTCGGCTCTGTAAGGGAAGAGCCATATACGTCTGGAAAACAACCGGCGATCATGTGCATCGCGATTCACGTCACCATTTGCCGCAAGGAAGGAATTTGCCTTAAACACAATGCCCACTCAAATGTTTCGGCAGTCACTTCGTAATTTTGTGGCCAACATGATTCCTCTCTGTTGAGGCCACCGTCTTCCAGTAAAGAAAGACTTCATCACAGGCTTTGATAACTCTCAATGACATTCTGCGTTTTATTAGAGCAAAAGCTATTCACAGCAAAATTTTTGCTTGTGCTGGTGTACAGCTCCATCTAGGTATATTTTTTATCTCTTTCTTGCTACAGCAGTTAGGGCTGAAAGGCTTGTGCTGCGCACTTGGGCAAATGTTGCAAGCAGAAAGGGAAAGTTCAAGTGAGGTACACGTAACTATTGTATAATAGAAATGTTTGCACTCCATAGACAAATAAATTTTATAAGAAAAAAAAAAGCCTTATAAATCTGCGGAGCCTTTCAGAAAACGCACGCACCTTTTACTGTGTCGGCAGTTAACGGTCCCCTCACACAAATCGGCTGCTGACGCGCTGATGCTTATCGTGTTGCGAATGTTGAACAGGTTCTGTACCTGTAGTGGCCGCAGGTTATGAATCAGGAGACGAATTCACAAAGCCTCACCTTGGCAGATAATAAGACCCGTATCAAGTCTGGCCTAGATTTTCTCTTACGAAAAAGCCTGGCGTTAGAGATTTTTGTAAGTGCGGTACGCGTTTTCCAAAACCCAATTTACGTAAGAGCATTTCGTTTCAAGAAAGAACAGTTTCGAAGAGGGGCCCAGTTGTCTAAATTCATCGTCAGAATTTTCAGCCGTACTCTCGCATCTCTAGTGTCTAGAAGTCAACCCGTTTATGAAAAATCATACTATTAAATGCCTCTTTGCGTTCTCCAGGCTCTTGTAGAAAAAACTAGCGCCTATTTACGCTTCCCCGAGCTTTCCGCCTCTGCTTGGCTTCATTTGGCTCGGCCACGCTGCCTTGTTTTTCATATTCCACTTTCACGCGATGTTGCAATCAGGCGAATACTTCGTATGTGCAGGCGTGTAGCGGGCGGAGACTGAACACTCAAATACACGCGAAAACATTGATGTGCCTAGCCATAGGAAAAGACTCTTGTTATACATTTTGAACACGCATGTAAAGAGCTCCGAACATTATAGTGAATAACTCACAGAAAGAAACTTGGGTATTTTAAGAAGAGACATTGAACAAAATAAGATAAAAGAAAAACCAAATTGTGCTATTTAATACCTGGTGGTGAGGGCTCCACGAAAAAAAATTACTTTAACATCTCGCCGCACGATACGGGAATCGGTTACCACTAATCCTCTTGGGCTTCAGAGCGCAATTAAGTTTCTCGATGATTTTTTATGGAAGTTCTTACTTCCCGAGCAGAGAGGTCTTGCGAATATGAAAGAATAAAGGTATCTTCAAAAAGAAGATGAACGATTAGATTTCCCTCTGACCCGTGCGCAATTTTCGTGCTCTATGATATTTTCTTTTTTCTTTTCTAGTTTCACCGCGACTAAATATTATCATTATAGATATTGTCAAATGGTGCCCTTAATCACGAAGCAGTATACTCAAATATTAAAGTAAAGTAAAACCAGATGCCACTCCACTAGGTAATTCTGGATCGATTCAGACAAGATGACAGGTTGCAGCTTTCATTCTTTAAAAGAGAAAAAGAAATTGAAGAACGCGAGCTGATGAGATTAAAGGAGGAGCTGCGGCCATAAATATCTTATTACGCGGCGAAACATTTATCCGCGAGCCAAATGAAATTATTCCATAATCTGCCTTTTTGCGAAACTTCAATCAATATTTTAATCCATTACTCAATACTACAACAATGGTAGAGCAAGCGTTAATTATGAGTTTGCTCTTGCATAGACGCAGCCGAAGTTTTCTATACACGTGAAGCAAAAAATATACTAATAAATAAAACGAGATGATATGCGGCGTTGGAATTTTCTTTTTACCACAAATTTCACCAATAAGAGGTGCCTATGCGAGCATCTATCTATCTATCTATCTATCTATCTATCTATCTATCTATCTATCTATCTATCTATCTATCTATCTATCTATCTATCTATCTATCTATCTATCTATCTATCTATCTATCTATCTATCTATCTATCTGTCTATCTATCTATCTATCTATCTATCTATCTGACTAATGTCATCAGAGAGTAGATTTCGGGCTTTTTATTATACGCTTGACGTTGCCTGACGTTGCAGAGTTTACATTCCGTTTCGACATAACTTCGCTGAAACTCCGGCCGAAATAAATATTCGGCACTTATTTAACCGATAATAAAGCTGTGGTGCACCTGTGCGCCATGAAACTGACGCGCATAGGTCGACTGCGTACTGTAAATGTGCCTGGAACTTACGTTTCTTGTGGTAGCCAGTTTAGGCTTCTCAGCATCGTTCTTGACATTAGGAAACTTTAGAAATGGGGGACTCGAGGCTAGGGACCGGGCGTAGAAAATATTGGGATACGACTACATCCACGCAGAGCTTGAGTTCCACGCACGCGTGGTACCGTTGGCACACTTCTCGCTACCCGAAGTTGCTTGCGCGCGCAATTTCTGAAACTCCATTTTACGCAATGTCGGCTGCCTTCTTTTTCGCAAAAGAATGGAAACAAATGCAAAATGCAAACAATCACGTTGGAACTCTGATTCAAAGTGAAAATTCTCCCTGGCTCACGCGGCTACTCTCTGCTGCTTTCGCACATTCTCTGTCCCCCCCCCCCCCACCCTCCGCCTTCTTTTGTTTCGTTAGTCAAAACGATTATTTGTGGTTTACCCTCAGGTGTTTGCATGCGACAGACTCCTCTTTTTTTTCTTTTTAGAACGAGAAACGTTCGGACCCCGGTTGAGGTTGAGAACCGTATGTACGCACAATGCCATACTAAAGCGTCAGTATACGCTTTTTTAAAGAAAACATTACCTTTCTGGCCTTCTTTTCAGTGTTGTAGTGAGTGTTCTCTTATATTGCGTAGGTGCATCAACGTTCTGTCTTTTTCTTATCTTACGTGTGCGGTCAGGCTCAAACAATCGTGAAGGGCAACCAACCACACGTGACCTAGGTTAACATGCACACATTTCCTATTTTTTCTCTCGCTTTGCTAAAAATTAAAATTAAAGTCTGAGGTTTTAGTGCCCAAACCGCTTTCTGATTATGAGGCACGCCGTAGTGGAGCACTACGGAAATTTTGACCACCTTGGGTTCCTTAAGGCACACCTAAATCTAAATACACGAGTGTTTTCGCATTTCGCCCCCATCGAAAATGCGGCCGCCGTGGCCGGAATTCGATCCCGCGACCTCGTGCTCAGCAGCCCAACACCATAGCCACTGTTGCATCTGGGTCGCAAGCCCCAAGGGTAGCGTTGGCCTGGCGGCCTGGGGCACAACTGGAAGCATCCGAAGGTTCTGGCAAAGCATGAGTCGACTGCTAACAGAACAACTTGTTAATCGCAAAAGAGCCGCCGGTCAAGTCGACCGAAGTGGAGAGACGGGAGAGCACGTTACTCGACGGAAGAAATCGGAGCCTCTCTCTTGGCGTCCGGGGGCAGCTGCTTTTATACTCTCGGAGTCGAGGGCCAGAAGGAACGGCTCTGGATAGGGCGCACGTGACGGCGCCGCTCGGGCACGTTGAGACTAGAAGGTGACGCATCCGCCGGGCCGGCGCCGATCAGACCGCCTCGCTTCACAGTTGGGGAGCTCGTCTCCCCGGCTGCCGCACTTTGGCAAGCGTGGGTACCAACGTGCACAAACACTCACACACACACACGAAGACACGTGGCATTGAAACATGCCTGGACGCGCTTGGCAGGAAGCGTTACGGCAGCGCTGAACGGGCCAAAATGTCCGCCGCTTTGAATGAAGCCCCGGCGTCTGTTGCATCCGCGCCGGCTATACCGCGCGTCGTAGGCGAAACGTAACACCACTGAGCAACCACGGCGGGTGATCTCACTTTGCTATGAAGAGATCATTATTCAGTAGAACATTGCGTTACTTATTGTATGAATTTAAATTGTTGGTTGTTGCCTGCTACTCCTTGTCACGAAGCCCACCAAAAAGAAAAAGCTAAAGCTCAGAAAACAGTGAGAGCTGTTAAAAGAGTCTATGGTTGCGAACGGGCATGCAAATTTCCGCTAACGGGTGAAAGTCAGCGCATAGCATTTGTACCCTCGGGTACTATCAAAGCGCATCGTTTCAATATACCCGTGACACAGGCGGTATATTACAAGTCTGCTCCAGCGAAGTTATCTCAACGACTAGTTCATTTCGTCAAAGAAGGCAAGAGAATCGTGCAACGTTCTCACCTGTACCTCTGCCAGACAGGGAACAGTGTCATCGAAAGTGTGGCCTGCCTATCTGCGTTTCATGGAGATGATGCCGGTACTGCTGCTTTGATGCCACTACTGCAGCTTAAACAGCTTCAATTGCTTTGAAGAAAAGAAAAGTCGTTCGTTGACTCTCATTCATTTATTGTGCTCATTAGCGGTTTTTTTTTTCACGCGTTTCAATTATCATTAACGTCAACTGTGAATTGTAAACTCATCATGTGATTACTAAACACTCCCAGCTATTAGTCACTTATGTTTTGTGCGAAATATTTAATCGATATGAAGGGCCTTAACGAGAAAAAGAAATGTTTACCTTGAGCAATGCCAAGTATCAAGGGGTTAAAATAAAGTGTGCGGAATCTCCGCAGTGGTCTTGAAGCTGCAAATTGCACACTAAACACGCTGGTTTGTTGTTTGAATTGAAAGCACCTCGGTTCCTCGCCGTACTTGGAAGTAAGCCAAGTTGCCAAAGTTTTCTGCTCACTCGTACACAAAGTAATGAACTTGATTCGAAAACAAAATCTCTTATACGCTTTTTATACTGACCAAAGAAGCTTGTCATTTGTAGCTTGAGAACGATTTCTACATTTTTCCTGTGTGTTTTAGGTGCTTTTAAACGCTAGTTTCTTCGTCTGCGTAAAACGCCCCGAAAGTTTCTTACAAGTGTTTTTCTGTGCTCTGTACACATATAAAACAGTAGCGAGGATTTCTTTTCAGCGCTCTATACGATAACCGGTGACCCACGTCATGAACGCACTGGTAATTCACAAACATTTACAGAATGAAGTGCCTCTGTTATCGATGAGACTTTATTTTGCAGTGTCATTCAAAAAGTTGTTAGGCCCCTTGTATGCAGTAAATGCTATATTTGGGTGTGTTTCACTTTTATAGGAAACACCGCCATGACTCAGTGGCTATGATATTTTGCCACCGATCAACGATGGCTAACCGATCAGCCCTTCTTTACAGCATGCCTCATACCAGAGGTGTTGCTTTATCGATGTAGAAACCCGCCCCGTAATTTTTATGCACTGTTTTGTCTAGATAATGTAAACTACCTCGCCCCATTAAGCACGATGAAATATAATCTAAAGTGGAAATTACATGAAGCACACATTTTTGACACATTATTCGGCGTGGCGCTGCTCGGTATCATTGCGCTTAATTCCCATTGCGCGATTACCGCATTGAGATCCGCTGATGAATTGTGCTTCGCGAGGTTGCTGATTGAATGTGAATCCTTATTTTTAGTAATCTAGCATTGACAACAGCGTGCCCTACGACAGCTAGACAAGTCAGTAATGGGCGACACGGTGGCAAAAATATGCGAAAGAACGTCGTGTAGACGTCACGAATTGGCCACATATATGTTTAATAAGGTTTTTGCTGAAGAGCTGCTTGCTTCTAGCACACCGTGGTTTCTAGAGCTTCTGTATCCTAAGAAATAGAGCAAACTCCAACGTGTTGGTGCTCCTTTCTGTGAGTTTCTCGTCCCCACACTCCAACAGACACTGATTTCGTCGTCGTCTTAGTGGCCTCTTTGAACTAATCCAACGCGTAGACAAGTGCGCGGCTTGCATGGACGCAATTACGATTGCGTAACTCGTGCAAATCAACGCCTATGCGAACTGAAAGCCTTTCACGTTTTCTGCCATATACTACAGGGCAGCTGCGGTTTATGGGAGCTAGTTTTTCGAACGGTGTCACGGTGGCTGTGCTTGGTGGGGGCTCAGTCGACGACCGCCGACTACGTGGGTCAGACGGGGCCGTCGTAAACGTGGACGGAAAACATGTTCTATTGCTGGAAGCTGCCCAATGTGGTTAGCGACATTGCAGAGTACGTTAACAAGGTTAAAGAAGAAGAAACGCGACAGACTAAGCACCGACCAAGTTGATATTATTATTTTTCGCGAATTTGCCAGCGGGATTTTATTTCTGTAATCATTAACTTTATCGATCGGAATGTTGGCCGGCTGTGTCCTCATAGTGGGTATGAGCCACGAGTTCAGACTACGGTGACCACGGCGACGACGCTCACCCTGCGCACCTGGTGTTTGGGTCTCGTCTTCCTTACCGATTAGTCATCTTATTTCCTTACCTTTCTTTTTTTGTTTTTCCTTGACTACGAAATTCGCGATTTTGTTACAGCTGGCTCTGACGTAGCCTAACTTCCCATGCTTCTACATCCAAATATGAAAATAATAATAAAATGGAAAAAATAAAAAGACATGGGCAGAAGTTTCTCACTGTGTAATTGTCATATGGTGCATAGCGTTCTTTGTAATCGTTATTTGTGAAGCCTGTACTGTACCCTGTAAACCAAGCCTGCCGCATTTTAAGAGATACGCAACTACAAAGAATACCATGCATGCTATGACGATCTGCCCAGTGGACTCATTGTTGCACCAATTTTTTGTTTGGTGAATGAAAGAAATGTTGCTGCAGGGCTTTGTTTCCCGCATAATTTACTCGCCGACACAGTCGCCTTCTTTCCAACCCGTCCTCTTCAGATTATTTTTTTCATTTTCTTGCAGACTCTATTCTCTCGCTTCATGCGCTATTCCCGCATTCCTTGTCCGCGAAATTAGCGCTTGCCAGCGTTCTAACTGTGCTTCGGTAAGGCCAAGTCGAAACGCGTCAAGCGTAGCAACGCGCTCACTTTCCCGCGAGATAATTCATAAAGGTGTTCTATGCCGCTTGTCGATCCATGCGCCCTCGGCGCAATCCCTAAAGAAGAATATGATCGCGCAGAAACTCCTCTGAAAGTTGTCGAAGTAAGCGTCAGCATTTGGCCGCTTGCTCATCTCCACGCAGCCCGGTGTCAATATCAAACTTGATTCGGCCAGTACAAACGACAGGGCTGCGGCGACACGAACTGGCGCGGACGGCGGCGCAAGGTGAATTGATAACGCTAACAAAGTACTGCAGGTGGCGGCACCAAGTGCGCTGATGACGTTCGCATCACGATAAGCCGTTATCGCTCTTTAGCGCCTAGTCTATTCATTTCTAATTATTATGAACCGCGATCAAATCCGATCAAACGTCCTCGGGCAGCGGCACTGGCCGATCAACCGTACTCTGGCACGGCCGCGCGGACCGTATACATTGAAAGCGATCTGCGAAAGGCGCAGGGTGCGGCGTGTGCTGAGGCCTTCGTGAGCGCTGTGTTCTCGCCGTTTCGTTCGCGTTGAAGCGACAGGCAGCACGAAGGTAAAGTCGCTTGCTGCTGCGAGATCTTGAGAGCGGCCGTCTTACGAGACGGACGGACTGATGGACGGACGGACGGTTTTCTCGTTGGGTAAGCATAGAAACGCTTGCGCATTTAAAAAGGAAATGCGCCCGGTGCGTAATGGCTTCAATACGGGGCTTCTGTACTGGACGCCGTGGGTTCAAAAGCTTAATCGTGTTAATTTAACTGTTTAAAAAGATTAATTTGTTTAAAATGATGAGCTCACGAAGCCATTTGAAACCAGAAGGCAAACATAACTAACCATCACTCCCACGCTGACTGAACCATATAGTTTCATAGAATAATTATTGCAGGAAACTCTACGGCCTAAACCACCCCGCTTGCAGCTCCTGTAGACACCAGCGCCCGAGATGCCTTCTAGTAATTATTGTATGAAACTCTATGGCTTAAAATTTGGGCGAATGTGTGTCAGCACCTGGCGGCTTTGCGACAAATTGTCGCGTCGGAGGCTCGTGAGCCCAGAAGTAGGTGGCGGTAAGCCTACAGAAGTTTGCGTATTCGCATATTCAATCCTAGATGGCGCTAGAAGGTTTTCGGGACACGACACCGGAAGGAGCGAACGGAATGGAGCAGAAGGATTACCCCTGGCACCTAGCCAAAGGATTCCACGCATTAAAAAAAATGTATGCAGCAGCCATTGATGATGATTACCAATGTAAGTATCTGAGTGAATATCTAAACGCCTCAACAAACACCTCTCACTTCATCAAAGGAATGCTGTGCTTGACGGTGTATATTTGACGCAATGAGAATATTTCGGCATCGTTCGTTGTTCCACCTCACAATTCCGTAGAGCGCCTAACCAGCACATCTTTAATATTAGTGTAAATGGACAGGATATGTGTCTCAAGTACCTCTCATTATTTGTGTTTGGTAATGAACACGACCCGGCACTTGGAGCGCTCTGCCTTGCGTCAGAGCCTTCGTATTGAGGGCGAAAGTCTAAGGAAAGCTATTTGCTTTAAAACAGTCCTAGTAAACGGCACAAAACGAGAAGTCGCGCACGGGTAGGAGCGTTGTCCCATCTGGCAGTGATGTTCTTTTATCTAATCGTGAGCCAACTAGCTCGATAGTCAATTCACGTTAGCTGAGAGCTTGTTCTGCATATCGGGAACAATACAGCGCTCAAATACGGAATCGCTTGCACTTGACGAATATTCAGGTGGTCACGCCATTCCTTTTCGTTCCTCATCACCTGTCCAAAGCCTGTGCTACCGAAATTAAGTGGACCCCGCTACCCACTCTGTCAGTGTTCAGGAACCACCGGTGTCATGCGTAACCGCCAAGTGGTCCGCGACGCACGGTCGTGGTGCACTGTGACATTCGTTTCTACGCACCCAACCGCGCATCATGCATGGTATTGCCTTTGCACCGTTGGCCTTTTAGATTCTAAATTAATATACAAAATGGTGCATCCAAAAAAATCGCCAAGAATTTAGGACCGAAGTACTCCGTGAAAAGCTCTACTCTTAAGACCTTCAAATGTTTCTCGGGAGCAAGTGAAGAGCTATAAGGAAGTGAACGCGCTTGAAGGCAAGAAAAAAAGCAAAGTTGGGTGCAAGGAATGAGCAAAACGTAACGTGAACACCCTCTTGTCATACTTATAAAAATGCAAGCTAATATTTCTTCATTTCAATAAATCACATTTATTTGTTTATTATTGCCATCGTTGCGTTAAATATTATTATTATTATTTTATATGAAAATACACATATACACAGACAGAGGAAAAAAGGGAAGAAGCAAGCTGGAAACAGCCACAGAGAGGGGGCACAAAGCCTGCCTACTCTTTAGGAAGGAGGGTATAGAAAAGGAAGTTGAGGATAAGGAGAAAGTGAAGTAAAGATAGAAACCGCAAGATGAGAGGTCACAGGCAATTGAGACCAATCCCCCTCGTGGGTATCAGTCATGTTTTGAGGCAACAACAACAACGCCATTTCAGTCAACCCCCGTGGCTCCCCCCACTAGCGGATTTCACTTCAGCCGCCTGCTAGTTTTCTGAAATCCCACAAGTACTGGTGAGCGCTTACACACCACAGCGTGTTCAGCCAGATGTTAGCAACAGAGGCAAGAATAATGCCATGCGACAGGCTGCCTTCAATATCCCTGACCCATGCTTCCTATATTGATACCCACCTAACTTCCGATTTGCTGTCATCTCCTCGGGCAACGATCGGCGTGTCCCCGGCGAACCTTATCTTGACTCCCTGTATGGCTGTGGCTTAGCCGGCCAAGCGAGGGCGCCTCGCCGATAAGGAAGATGCGGATTTGCTTACGCTGTATGTAGACTGATGACACTTCTATTCGTCTTTCTCAGAAGTGCACGTTGTTTATTGTCCACCCTACGGTGTGCCTTTTTTGCTCTTGAGGACCTGCAGTCGTGTTCACGAACTTTTACGTTCGTAAGAACCTATGTCTTTTTTTTTTTTGTCATTCGCTGACCACCTTGACTAATACTGTGTTCGTTTTCATGATTGGTCACGTCAGTGCTCATACGGCGAGATAAATTCATATCAAGTCAAGATTATTATTTTCTTAGAATACAAGCAGGCAGCAGATTTTTTAAAAATGAATTCAACAATTCCCTTCCAATTTCTTTCAATTTCGCGCTTCGATAGTCGTCTGAGCGACCTCCTTGCTATGCTGCTACCAGGATCATCATGTCGTGAGTAGCATAGGTGAAGAAATTTATACAATTAAGCTAAAGAAATGATTACGTTATCCAGCCCTAATTTGCGAACACTACCCCAGGGTCCTTACTGAGAAAAGTTCGCACACTTTAACCCGTTAGGTCACTTGTATTCAATTAGATTATCCGCTACAAAAGGCGCCCATGACAATGGGATGGCCGCACGCATCGCCATCCAAGAAAGGGATATGTGTGTTACTAGCGTTTCTGAAGTCGTTAGGCCGTAGTGCCTCTATGTGCACCAGCGGATGAACACACCCTCCATTCTTCTTTCCTTGCGTTCTTGTGATCCCTTAAGAGCCTCCTCGCTCCGTGGGTAGCAAAGCGAACGTGTGTTTGGTTTACCTTCTTGCCTTTCTATCTCTCTCTCTATCCCCCCAATACGCTGTAGTGGTTCGAATTGAGGAGGTCTTTTTGTCTTACGAACGAAAAGCTGTGTAAATTAGGCCCTAGTAGTATGTCGTTTTCAGAATTCCGTGTGGTGAGACAAGTAGCACGTATTATTTCCGGCTTGCATCTCGATTTTCCCTTTTCTCCCTGTATTCGTAGAACTATTGTACTAAAATTGGTCTGTTGTTAGTCCATGGTCTTCGTTGTCTGTCTTTACTTTGTTTTAGCCATTTTATGCACTTACTCTTTCGAGCGCGTCGGTAATCAATCTCCTTTTTTCTAACCTCTTTCCACCCTCCTCTGAGCAGGGTAACAAACAGGAAACTCCCATGTGGTTAACCTCGCTGCCTTTTATTTCCCTCTAACTTTCAATCGCACACGTATAAAAATGCAATGAGTTGCACCGGTTCCTCCCAGTTTAGCACTTTGGAGTTCCCATTGACGCGTTTCACGACGGAACACTTCTACTAATTGCGTGGGTAAAAAGAAAAAAAAAGAAGAGGGTGGAGAGAGAGAAAAGAAAAGAACAGGCAAGAACGCCCTCATGTAAGTTCACATCAGCTTAAAATAGAATGGCACAACAAAAAATAATGCGAGAGAGAAAGAGAGAGAAACCTCGAGCAGGAAATTTTTGAAAGAAGACGCTCCGCATCTCAGCGGCCATTCGCGAAGCTACGCTAGCGAATGTTCACCGTTTTGTTCGCGCGTTTTTCGCAATTTGCGCGTAACAATGGGAAAACCCATCTCGGAAAGTGACCGCAGGCGCTCGAGAAAACGCGCCAACCGGGAAAGAACTTTTTTTTTCTGACAACTCAAAACGATGAAGAAGTTGGGAATAAGGATATAACTACGAGAAAGGCGCTGGAGGTACGCAGGTCTAACATAAAAGCTGGAACAAAGCGTAAAAAAAAAGAAGAAAGAAATGAAGAGTGAAGAAGAAGTGGTTATAATCCGGAACTGCAGACTACAGGTCAAAAGGAACGACGAAGCCGAGAAGCAGACGAAAATAACGCGCAAGTGACAAGGCAGCGCGCGCCTTTGTCAAGCAAAACAGCGTCTACGGGAGAAGGCGGACTCGGGGGAAGCGCGGACCGTCCAGACGGTTTGAGTGCGGAGAACAACAACGGGCGCGAAGTCGCGTCACGTTCGCCGGGGCCTTTTTCCTCGCTCGCCGGTTCCTCAATCGGATGGATTTGGCCCGGGGCGGCCTCGTTAAGGACACACGACCGAGATGGCGGCAACGCTTCGGCCAGACGAAGAAGCCTCCTGCGGATCTCCGCGATCCCACTCCTCGCCCACTCTGTGCCCAGTCTATCACAGCAGAGCGCGCTCAGCCCGGAGCTTGCCTCGCTTCAAGACGACACCGAAGAAGAGGCGTATGTAGGAGGGGCGAAAGACGCGGGAAAGAACCTGTGCGAAGAGTGGAGTGGAGACGGGAGACAATCTTCTACTGGGTCCGCCGTATTAGGGGAGAACCAATTAGCTGCGGTTCGTTAGTGAAAAGGGAGCAGCTCCTGTCGGAAGCCCGACGCGCCGCCCTTCGATCAAGCGGAGGCGCAGCCGCTGCAAGTGACGTTCAAGTGTCACGGACGCGACGTCTAAACAGGCACGTGCAGGGACTAGCACGCCTAGGTTTTCGTGTCACCAAGCATCACAGTGCCGGGCTGAACGGGCACCGCAGATTAAAGCAGCGTGCGTTGCCTGCCTCTACAGGACTCGTTCCGGTAGTTTCACATGCGAACTGCTTGGGAAGCGCGTGACACCTCGTTTGCCACCAGTCGCGCCAATTCAGCGGCGGGTTAATAAACGGGACTTCATTGCTTCCGTGTCCGTGCCTTGAATATGGCAAACTTGTCTTGCGCAAATACTGATGAATGACAGCAGTATGCGACTGAAGCTCGGACGGCTCGTACAAAGTGCAACCAATATGCATAAAATAGCTTAGTATCCGCAAGTTGATATAGAATTTACATGAGCTTTATCTTTACGTTATTTTTGTTTACGTTACGACAGATTTAAGGTGGCCCAAGTGCCTTTTCGCTGAAGCGGTGTTGCGAACAGGTGGGCCCTATAGTAGGATATTTCGACATTTTTGCGCGTGGTAGGGTCACATGGGCTATTTGACAATTTTTTATGAAATGTAGGGTAGTTGGCCCTGTCACAGAATTTTTTAAGTGACCTCGGAAGTAAAGTAGCAAACCACCCGGAATCTGATGAATCGTACTCGCTGACAATAAGGCCAAGCCAAAACCAACGTGCACGTGCAGTGCGTTGGCAGCCACGCGTTGCACGGGTGATCACAGGGGTGTGTGTGTGTGTGTGTGTGTGTGTGTGTGTGTGTGTGTGTGTGTGTGTGTGTGTGTGTGTGTGTGTGTGTGTGTGTGTGTGTGCGTGCGTGTGCGTGTGCGCGTATGCGTGTGCGTGTGCGTGCGTGCGTGCGTGCGTGCGTGCGTGCGTGCGTGCGTGCGTGCGTGCGTGCGTCAGCTTATACTAAAAATGAAGAAAGTGAAGCACAAAGAAAAGGCTAAACACCTCCGATTCAATGAGTGCGCTAAGCAGCTCAACTGCACAGTACCGCTTCACTTCACCTAGCATTCTCAGTCATAGAACCGAACGAATGTTTACGTAAGCCGCGATCAAGATCAACTTTCACTGGCACGCCCCTGTGTGCTGTTGTCACGTTGTGGGCAAGCAAGCGAGAGAATTCATTCTAAGCAACACTTTCAGTTCCGAGGCTTGGAGCGTGATGTTACAAGGAAGAGCGATGTGATTAACAGCGGTAGAATTAGATATATCACTGCAGTCAACGTTTCGACATGGAATGTCTTCCTCAGGAACGCCTTCGTCAGGAAGGGTCGCTGCCCTGAGGAAGACGAGTTCTGTTGTCGAAACCATGGCTTCAATGAAATTTCTTGTTCAACCACTGTTAATCACTTTAAACCTCCATGTTTATATTTATGGAACCATGATGTTACATGAATATTTCGACATCTAGCTGACAGGTGTTAAGC
The DNA here is from genome assembly GCF_050947875.1 of Dermacentor variabilis. Classification (NCBI taxonomy): domain Eukaryota; kingdom Metazoa; phylum Arthropoda; class Arachnida; order Ixodida; family Ixodidae; genus Dermacentor; species Dermacentor variabilis. Next base: position 90,049,086 of record NC_134571.1, on the reverse strand, counting down.
ACAGTAGTGGCTCCAATATGGACTAGCGTAGGGATCGTATAACCACAACACGGGCACTTCGCTCGCGGTGCATGCACCAGCAGTTGACTTGCGCATCACAGCGGCCGTCCCCGCCTCCATACTAATGCAGTATAAGGGGCACATCATACATGGGCACTTATGCATTCATTGCACTTACCGATACATCGGAACCAAGTCAATCAATGTCAGATGTCACGTGTCACTTCATACGTGCGTGTGTGTGCACTAAGCCTGCGAAAAACAAAAAGGAACATTGTCCAAAGCAAGCACTAAGCAGGAAAACACGTAAGGTATAACTGAGCATGTTCTCACGCGAAGGTACAGTAAAGTCTTAGGAAGGTAATGCATTTCTTAGCTATAGAACATGGCTAGCTTACGCAGATATTAGTAATTTCGATGAGATAGGCTTCTATTACGTGCCTCGTGAGCTAATCCCGATTTGTACAAAGCACATATATATCATGAAAAAGGGCTTCACGACATCACTCGTTGCAATGAGCAGACAGTCAAGGCTTCAATTATTTATGCACTCCCTGAGGCGATTATACATGCTACGCCCAATGTAGCGGACACATACATTCTTGTAGGATGGTCGGATGCACTCAACAACATGTCTACGAAATGAACACGGCCACCTGACATCCCAGATTCCCCAGGAAGAGTCGTTAAATTAGACTTGTAAAAGCGACAAGAAGAAGGAAAATCCACCTCCTAAATCAACTGACAAGGTAAAAATTGCAGATTGGACTAAGTTGGTGGTGTGTCTGTTCATGACTTCAGGTCATTTAAAGGACTTATTTTCTTTCTTTCTTGTGACCTATATTTCTTTCTGTATGTCGTTGTCCTTGCTTCCTATGTTCTTTATGCGCCTTTACGATAAGCGAACTCAAATATGTCAACTCTACTCAAGTATCATGCACATTCATCGAAATGCAAGGAAGGTAGCCATAACCGCTTACATAGGCGCCTGCAGCCATGCATTAGAAGAAAGAAACCTCTGTTTATGTGTCAGCTAGAAGACAACATAATTTCATTTGCAAGTGATTGTTGTATATATTACCAGAGAAAATTCTCCGACAAACCGAGAACCGACTTTCGTCCACCACGACTGCAGCCAGAATGATCGTCGGTGGACACCGAACCGCTGCTCACAGGAACGGCAGAGTCAGTAGCCGATGGAAGACAAGATCAAAACAAAGCAACGAAATAAGCAAGCACGTCATAACATCCTGGCGACAACAAATGGCAGGGCGAAACAGTGAAGGCTGAAAAGAGGCCGCAGATATGGGTGTGCCAAGGCAAGTTGTAGATGAAATCGCCGAAACATCATTAAGTTTAAGCCGCAGTGTAGTTTTCGATGACGTATGAAAACAGTTGCCGGAGCAGAGAAAGGTGGCGTGCATGTGTACGCGTGTCTGTGGGCGAAGATAGGTCGGAGCAAAAATACTGAGTGATGGCAGGAGGCGGTCGGTTAATGGTGCCTGTAGAGGACGACCCTCGGCGCGATGCAAAACACGAATGTGGCACAACGAGCGGAAAGAGCAATAGATATTCTCGCTGCGGAACCCTTATCGCTGACGCGACACGAGGCACATTGATTTTTAGAGCGGTCCGAAAAATAAGTGCAAGGCTGTTATGCTACCCCACGTGCACGCCTTGCGTTCCGCATGGGCGCTCACTGAATTTTGAGTTTTGAGGGCACTTGCTGCAGCGCTCATTTTATTCTTTCTTTCCTTCTTTTTCCTTTCCCTTTTTTTTGTTTCTCTTTTTTTTTTCGCAATCGGTCGCGTACGTGGCCGTCGACGCTGTATTGTCGTCAGCAACCACCGACGCTGGGAAGCGTTCGCCGAAGGCTTGGCAAAACAAAAACGGATTACCGAAATTCTGGCAACCGTAATACTAAAACAATTGTCCTTGAACCACGCAAGAACAAATTGCGACTCTGCTTTTCACTTTCCCGTTTTGGTTTCTCTTCGTCTTTCTTTTTCCGCAATAATAGGAAGGGGTGCCTCCAAGGTGAGCGGAAATTGCGACGCGCGGTCTCTTTCCAATAAGCAACGCGGAGAAAATCAACTTCAGCCCCTTCTCTCATGAACAGTAATCGTATTAGAGCGCCCGCTGCTATATCCCGAGTGCGTTGTATTTCATCTCCCCGACGTTTCTTTCTTCTTTCTTTTTCCTTTTCTTTCTTCTTTACTTTCTCTTTTTGTCGTTCTTCGAGCGCACTTCCAAAACTCGCTGAGACGGGAACGAAAGCTATATTATAGCTTCCTAAAACCCCAGCTGCCGTGTTTAACGAGCTTCACGATAGATTAAAGAACGGTTCGGTCGCTATAATGGGTGTGTTTTTGTTTTGGCCGATGTAGGAACCACTGTTTGGTCAATATTCCCTCTTTTCACTTTTTTTTTTCCCAGGCGAAGCGCAAGCGGTAATGCTCTCGCATTTGTAGCTGATATTGGAAAAGATAACGAGCGTTGGTTTACCTCTACCCGACGTCTCGCGCACCGTTCAGCAAATATGCTCGGCTCAAATTGCAGACTCGTCATCATCGTGTTCAACACAATCACCGTTACCCGTACGCTCACGACCGCAATGTATCGACGACGGAACCATTTTCTTAAGTATAGGGAGTACAGTAAGTACGAATAATGTGCGCACTGTAAGGAAAGAGAGTAATAGTACACGGTCGGCGGCGTAAGGCTCGCAGAGAACCTGAAAGCAATGCGAAAGACAGGCTTTGCGTAGATAAAACAAGATGATCGTGAGGGACGGCATGCAGGAATACAGCCCTTTGTTGTAGACTTGAAATATATAACACTGCGTGCATTGCGATTTCTTTGTTCTGCACTGCGAAATGTGCTACTCCAAGATCAAGTTCGTACAAGTATAATAAAGAAAGAGGCGCCTTATGGAAAGATCGGAAGCAGCTTGTTTCGAGGACGCACAGTCCGTCTCAGACCTTTACGTACATTTACGCACCTACCTAAAGGTAGGTGCAAATGCGCACCGATAATTTAAGCCGTAGTTCCTAACTTTACTCAAATTCTAGCTTCACTGTTCATCCTCCATGAAAAAGAAGATCGAAGTAACGAAACCGATGTCCCCTCAGACATAACAAAACAAGTTTTGTTGGCGCGTACAGACCAACAATCAAAGGTGACTTCGATCACTTTCGTGATGGTGAAGAGACAGCACCTCACATAGAATTTGCTGAAAAGAAAAGCATCGTATGCATAGAATTTCGCTTTATTCCGGAGACCAGGAAAGGCAAACATTGGAGTATGCGGCCAACATTACAGAAATGCGGTGGACACGCACTTTGGAGATCTTCAAGCGCTCTCGCTGAGAAAGCAAAGAAAACGAAGAAGAAAACAAAGGGAAAAGACTCGCGCAACTGCTGCAGACAGGAAAGTAAGTCGGTCATCCGTCCCTTTCTTGCCCCAAAGTCTTTACCGCTTTTCCGACCCGGATGGTCGCGTTTGCGTGACCAAACTTCGCAATGCCCCTTCCTTTCATCTGGCTCCGCGAGAGGAGAGGCTCATATTAGCGTGACAGAAATAGGTGCGGACAGTTGGAGAAACTCACGGGCCTAGAAAAATAAAAGAAGGGAAGAACTCAAGCCAACGCACTAAAAAGTGGGCGAGTTGTACGTCTCAAGAGAGAGGGAGCTCCTACGAAAGCCTTCACATCGTCCAGACGTGAAACACGCGCACGCGCGAATATGATTGCCTCAAGACTCGTCTAAGAAAGAAGGATGAATGTCAGAGTGAGAGAGGGGGAGGCTTCACGGGATAACCGGTCCTCCACTTTCCTGCCCCTCCCCACCGACTGCTTCCCCTCCCTTCCTTTCCACTGACTCTCCTCGTCGCGCGTGGACCGCGGTCGTCGCCGTCTCCCTAAAGCTCGTTTCCGTGCTTCCCAGCGCGTGGCGCAAAAAAAAAAAAGTGCGGGACTGGGCGAAGGGTGCGAGCCGTTTCCCTAATCTGCAAATGAAGGTCCATCTGGTCGAATCTCTTCCATGCTCCGCGAGAGGATTGCCTCTGTCTCCCTTCCTCCCGCCAGCCTCTATCCTTCATTCCCTTTCTGGCCAGCTCGCGGCCGCGCCGCTAGGCGACAGAGGGCGGCCGAGTGGATTGAAGTGGATCCGAATGAGATTGGCCCTTGGCACGCACGGCGAGATGCGCGCTCCGCGCACGTTCGCCGCTGGCTGCCGTCTCCTTTGACCCCCCTCCCCCCTCCCGCCCCACACATTGCGCCAGCTCGTTTTCCTTCTCTTGTGCCTGCAGCTTATATCTGGCTGCGTATGCCTCTTTCAGTCCCTTTGTAGATGCGACCCTCTCCGTGTGGAATACGAATGTGCACGAGCTTTTGTGGCTGGTTCGCTACAAAAGAAAGCAATTTCACGCAAATTTAGCGCGCGCAACTGCAGCTCCTTTCGTTTGCTCTGTCGGGACTGAGTTGTTTTTAATACTTTCACTTGTGAGTGCGTGTGTGCGTGCGCGTGTGTGTGTATGTGTGTGCGTGCGTGCGCGTATGTATTTGCGTGCATGCGTGTGTGCGTGCGCATAGACAGACAGATGGATAGATAGATAGATATTCGTTTATTCGCGTACGATTTAGTTTACAGGGACTGTGTAATGAGAACTTAAAGTTTAATAATATATAAGCAGATGCCATGCGCTGAGGGTATCTATTTTATGCGAATAATTTTGTACAGGCATCTGGCTTAATTTGAGATTTCCTAAAGCATTACCAAATGGTCCAACGTGTTTGTTTAAAACGAGCCATATTGTATGTGATGGTAGAAGCAAGACAAGGTTGACCATAACATTACAGTGGCGACGGCGATAGCCTGAAGGCTGATTTTTTTCATGCGTAAGCATTCTTAGGTGACTTACCCAGGAAATTTATCCAACTGTCTATCTGTCTGTCCGCAAGGCGTAACATGATGTACTCCATAAAGTAAAACAGGATAAATTCGAAAGGAAATGAGTTGGCGGTGGTGAGCTTCGAACTCACGACCCCACGCTCAGAAGCCGAATGTCTTACCCACTAGGCTAAACTTCCACTTTCTTTTTTCTTTATACCGTGCTGAATACGCCTGTTCTCGCCCTGGGCTAAGCACCCACGCTTGCAGAAGGTCAAAGTCCCTTTTATGTTTACAGAGTTTCCGAAAGACTTCCGGTTAAGACCTCTGGAACTCCGCAATATACAATAGCCTATAAATATGTCACCACATGTCACGTGGTGGTGACGTTGAAGAACACAGTAGCAAATACTGTGAAAGACAAAACTAACTTTTATTGGGCGAACCTGTGCCCACAAAAACAGGCTGCGCTCATAGCACAACGATAGCGGCGAACACGGTCGGCGATCGTCGAAAATCTGATCAGCGGGTCAAGCGCGTCCGCTTTTATACAGCAGTCGTCGAATGTTCCAGACTAATCGTTCGGACCCGCGTGCCTTCCACAAAGTTCTACACCATTCGCGTCACGCGATGAAATCAGATATCACAACGTTCGGCGACAACAGACAGCCGGATAGAAGCACCGATAACTTTCCAGAAACTTCGGATACATGCAGGCGCGTCCCGCGCTGTGCGATTACATTTGTTAGGCGGCGAAACGTGGTCGCCCGATAAAGATAAGTACACGTGTCAATATAGAGAACTCTACAGCTGGCACCAGTTTTCCTGTGCAGTTAGAACGTTCGAAGAGTGAATTTCACTGCTAAGTAGAACACGAAAACTGCATAGATTATATGGCATAATAATCTTCATAATCAACACGCGGTGATTATCTGGAAAGCTAGTTGGAATTGGCACAATGGAAGCCTGCGTGCCCAATATCTATATCCTTTTTCAGGGAATCTGCAGCCCATGTAAGAAGTGTGTATGCTGCTCATGAGCAGCCGCAAAATTTAATGGAAACGCTCAATACACGTGTATGCTTGCCTGATTTTTAGATATTTTACATAACATGTACAGATTTCAAATTTATTTGTGCTGTTGGTGTGCGTGGCATCCCACGTAGTAAAGAAAAGCCATTTCGGCCTAGCGAGAACAGCATCGCACTACTGTGTTGTAGGTTTGGTTTGGTACCCACGGATATGGCACAACCCACTACGGAGAATCGGCCATGGATCGGGCGGCAGTAGGCTAAAAGGAAAGAATACTTAAATAGAATCTTGTAATTTGAGAATTAATAAATTAATAGTAATCGTTAATATTTTTGTGTTCATAGTGAGGAAAGTAAAGCAATCATATTAACATGGCAGTCTCCTTGTTTCCCCTAGAAAATTACATATGGCATCACATACGTTCTTATTGCAGTGTCCTAGTGCCGACGCCCCAAGAGACAGTATTACAGGAAAGGTAATGGCCAATCCAAGCTGGTGAAAGGGAGTTTCTAGAAGTCGTTTTCTATGCACGTCGAACCTACGAGACTGTATAAAGAGATGTTCCATACTTTCAGGTTCGTTGCAATAAATACATGGAGAGGAAGATGCCAAACCGAACCGGTGAGAGTAAAAATTAGGCATCGGTATTCCGCAACACATTCTCGTGAATGAAACTTCGAACTTTCTTGTTGAACGCCATCTGCTGTGCCAAGGAAACGTAAGGTGCTGGAAATCGGTGTTATTTAATACACACAAACTGGCATATTCTTCTTGGACAGGGCCGAGGTGCAATCATAGTATCGGAGTATCGGGAACGTAATGTTATCTCTCTCTCTCTCTCTCTCTCTCTCCATATATATATATATATATATATATATATATATATATATATATATATATATATATATATATATATATATACTGCGTGCTGTCCATCCCGCAAGACAGTAGCAACAACACGCTGCCAGCCAGCACCAGCAGCCACGATCATTCAGCTCTCATTTGCACGCGGAAGCTCTCGTCGCGAAACGATTGAAACGCTCCTTCACGTTAGCAAACGCAAGAATGCGTCAGAACGCTTCTATACATCTTCCTCAACTCCGATATGCGCACCCTAGGCGATTCGCCGAGATCATGTGGGGGCTAGAGAAACAGTTTCAATTTCTCATTTCAGGTCTTCATCGATTTCTACGATCATCATCATTCTGATGATGATCGTAGCGGTTTCAGTTTGGATGCACATTCCTTGACATGAACAGCTTCTGGAACCCAACAATATTGTTTAAGGGTTCCAAACCAAAATGACTGGATAAGCGTACAAAGAACTGAGGAGCGTTGACAGCAATTAAGAAGACAAACGCCTGACGAAGGAACAGGCGCAAGGATCAGATATGTCGAAACAGCGCCAGGAAGCGTAACTGGCTCCGCGGTGTTTCACAGCAGGCCATAGATCCATCGTTAAAGAGTGCTGCGTCAACAGCAGAGAGCTCAATGGACCAAGTAAGGTTAAATCGCCAGAGGAAGCGTCAGGTTTTCGCATGGAGCAAGGAAAAAACTGAGGGAAGGCCCAACCCCCTCCACGCGCTGCGAGAAAAGTGCAGAGGCAGTCACGGGCCATTTTTCGCTGTAGCGACCCCGTTGGAGTTTTGTTATGGTGGTGTGTGCTCATGCGTGTTCAGCCCCGTAGGTCTGCCCCGCAGACTAAAGCAAGATTGCATTAGTCTCCGTGTTTTTTCCTTCCGCTGTATTACCTTGACCGTGCTCTCCCGGCTATAATAGTGGCCAGGTGGGACTGGAAGCAAAAGGCGTGACGCGAGCGCGCATGAAACGGCGTACACCACGTGCCAGGCCACGGAAGATCTGGGAATCTATTTGCCGTATTCGGTGGATTCATGCTAACGTGTGATCACAGACTGAAACTGCTGCGCTTCGGAATATGCACGATAAACGCCTTGCAAGTCAGTGACAGCTGTGCAGCGTTCCAGCTTTCGACAGCCATGTGGAAGGATCGGAAAGACGCGGTTGCTGTCAGTAATTAAGCGATGAACCCTCTTTACTGCAGATATATGTGTGCTCGAGGGGCGCATGGAACTGAAGGTTGGAAGAAGCGGTGCAAGAATGAACAAGGCTCGACAGAAGAACATACGCATGTGCGCACATCAAACGGCTGCCGTATGCATGCTCGCCGCAAGCATTCGCGCTTACAGTTCGGCACCGCGCGGAGTACACCACCGAACTCTGTTTCCGTGAAGCTTCACTTGCAGCAAGAACGATATACTTCCGGCCCCAGCCAGTGTATTTAAACGCATAAAGATGTTCTCCTGTGCTGGCCTCTTCGTCGGCACGCTGTGGCTCGTCACATCTCCGCTGTGCAGGGCCGCCCGAAACTTGTTCAATAAAGCAAAATGACTCCTATGAAGCCACGACCAGCGTACGTTTGTTCTCATAAACTGCAGCTGTGCTGCTCACAAGTCGTGATGCACGTAATGTGTGCTACCTGTCATCACATGTACATTCTTGCTGTGCAATGAAAACGTACACATTTATTTTCAGAAAAGCTGGCACAAGTAGCGGGGGGCTGGCCTCATAGTCCAACTTGCGAAGTTCATCATTAACTCCTTCAAACGCTTGAGCACAATACTCAGGCGAAATTACTTAGGCAATGGAATCGCGATTGTATACACCGCTATATTGGATCCGTTGCAGTCCGTTGGGCGGATCGCTTCGGTGCGCGCACATCGGCGCGCAGGTCCACGCAGCCCAGCGTGGTTGCGCGTCGAAAGCGAGAAATGTAAACAAGCGAGGAGAATGTGACCCGACAAGTTGGCGGAGTAACGCCAACTTGAGGCGTCACTGAGCTTCACGAAGAGTGATGTCTGGGCCTTGCCGTAGTTTTTACTCGCTCCGTGGGTCTCAGAAAGAAGCAAGAAACTCTGAACGCGCGAATTCACGAGGTCGTGGGATTGAATCTTGCCGGGATTCCATCCCGTGACTCACCCAATCCTGCTCAATCCTGCGACTCGATCCTGCTCACCCAAATATGCTAGGGCAAAGCCAGTAAACTTGAGAAAGAAAGGAAAAAATCGAGAAGCAGATATAAACAAAGCGGCAGGCTCTTATGGAACCTTATGTGCTCACCCAAAAGACGGCAGCTGGAAATGGGAGCTTGCGCTTGAGTTTTCATGCAACAGAATTATGTTTTCGAATTATAATCCGATGCTATCTTGTCTGTATAGGTCATGTATAAGTCGTACGTTACGAATTTTTCGACACATTTTACTTTGAGAGATTCAGTTCAATAACGTATTTGCGCCAGGCGGAGGGCCCAATAACAAACGGCAGCTGGAAAGTGTTATCTTTCTGCGTAACAGAATCGTTTTCTCATACATGCGAATATGTTATCATGTCTGCAGCTCATGTGTAAGTCGTATTTTAAAAATTTTGTGCCACATCTTGCTCTGAGAAATTCAATTACTTCAATAACTTACTTGCGCTAGACGGAAGGCCGAAAAAAATGAGGATGTATGCGGTGCTAACGGTACCGCCATCCAGTGGCCGCGGTGACTCAGACCGATCTCAAACGGCAGTTGGAAAAGGGCTTTGTCTTTTAGTTTCCGCGTAACAGATAGCATTCCGTATATTCAAATAACAATACAAAGCTATCATGTACAGTTTGTGTGTGAGTCGTACTTTATGCACTTTCTTATGAAAGTAACTTTTAAACATTTAGTTCAATAAGGCACTTGCCCTGGACGGACGCCCTAGAAGAATGAGCGCGTGATGTACATCGGTGGGGCTGGTGGTGGCACGGCTAGGTCAGCTGGTACACCCCCCGGCTAAACGGGAATTGCGTCACGAGCGCCAATTTCTCCCCTGGTGTTTGGTAGGCCAAACTCCGAGACGATAAAAAAAATGAAAAAATGAAGCCTGCCTTCATGACAACGGTTTTCTTCATGCGCGAGGGGGAAACACCATCCTGTTTGTCTGCTACGAACACACGACTTTCTCTGCAGGCGCCAAGGGAAACCAACATCTCTGGAATTATTTATTTTCAGATTGTTTTCCTGTTTCAGATATTGTTTTTAACACCCTTCTGCTTATAATTTTCTTACTCACAACATATGTGCAACGCATGTGGGCGAGAACTTTTCTTTTTCTGTTCAAGATGCGCCAGCCAGCATTCCATGTCACGCGGCTACTTCTTTCGGCAGAACATAAGTAGGCAGAAAAATGTGGTTTATTCGCTGTGACTATTAGCAACCTATCGCACAGCAAGGCATTCAATACACAATACAATAATGTAAAGCTTAGTATCTCATTAGTGAGTACAAATTGGCGCATGTTGTACTAGGATAGTAATGCGTAAGACAGCTTCCTGCAATTTTTCAGACAGGAAATTGCTAGTGAGGGCATGGTTGTTTGCTGTGCTCAACACAACTCTACCAAAGCAATTTTTGTCGAACGGTAATTTGTGAATAATAAAAAGATTTATGAACAGTAGCAGGTCCCATTTTTGGCATACCAGTAACAAAAACTTCTTTTTTTTTTATTCCATACAACGGCTATACTTGCTAGTCCAAACAACATGCTATACTAAGTCAATTTTTCCTCATGTACAGCTCTCGTTGCGCTAATGCGCCGATAAATATCCAGCAAACTGTACTGAAAATGTCTAAAGCACTTTTTTCATATGTGGTTTTGTTTCGCAATACAACATTTAACACCACTAGAGCTTCATTCAGATCTGTAACATTGCGAACAAGGTATCAATGCGTAATTCCTCGCGAGCATATTGCAGATGTTTAAAATTTGTAATGCACTTTGTTTGTTCTGTCGTCACCTGGGCATAAATGGCGCAGTTGCAAGACAATGACAACAAATAGAGATAACACTCAAACACTCAAGCGGTGCAGAGGCTCACGACCAAGACGGAGACCGCCATTTGACTCCTACGCAGAGTGGCTGAATGTCACCACGGCCTCGAATAAGACAACCTGCTACGTCTCGTACACGCGTTTGCTCTCTGCCACTTTACCTACGTCGTTGCCATGCGCAAATGGCTACGCGCTGAGCGCAACAAACTCAACGCCCTCATTCGAAAGGTACTGAAACGGGCCCTCGGCCTTCCGATCACCACTTCCCCACAGAAACTCCTAGAGCTCGTCGTGCACAACACGCGATAAGAGATCGCCGAGGCTCATGGAGCGAACGCACGTGATCCGTCTCACTACCACCAAGGCGGCGCCGCCACATTCTGCGCGAGCTCGGCTTCTTCTGCTCGGCGACCAGTGATTCACCGAAGTTGACGGCGGCTCCCCGCGAGGTCCGAGACCTCACCACGATCGCTCCTATTCCGCGAAACGTGCATCCCGACCGCAACAGGGGCAGGCGCCTTGCGCGGGCGACCGCCCTTCTCCAGCGCATAGACATGAAGGCGGACGCCGTTACGTTCGTGGACGGCGCCGCCGCCGCCTACCGCAAAAACCGAGCCTTCGCCGCGGTCTCGTCCACGCAGCGGACCCTCGACTCCCCGACGATTCTCACCAGAGACCCACGACGCAGCGTGCTCGCTTAGCGACCGCGCCATCCCCGGTCAACCCCATCTAGTCGAGCTAGAGGTCAACCGGAACGCGCTAATTACGTAGAGCGAAATCACAAGACACTTCTACCTGGGGCGCCGCATCTTGCCGCCAACACACCCCAAACTTAACAGGCTGCAGGCGCTAACACTACGCTTACTACAGACCTAGATGTACCCAAACCTTGCTAAATTACATGTTTTCTATCCCGACGTGTACCCCAGCGACACGTGCCCCCCGTGCGGAGACACGGCGACACTCGCACACATGCTCTGGGAGTGTAGAAACGCTCTTCCCGACTCTATATACCTCGGACAAGTGGGAGGAGTTCCTCAGAAGCTCCCTACTCGCCGACGAGCAATGTACCGTCCAGCTGGCCTGCAAAGCAGCCGCCGTATATACTCCCTGTCGGTCCCTGCGTGGCAGACGCCCGCTACGCGCTCAGCGCGTCTTACAGGGCCGCAACAAAGTTTTCCAGTCCCGTCCAGCGCTAAGCCATTTTGTTGAGAAACAGTAAGTGCAGGAGATGCATGTGTCAATCGGCGTTTGATCGTCAGTAGAGATTGGGCAAGGACAGAGTGATGCACAAAGGTATTATTGAACGCCGAGCTTCGGCACATCTTTCCGCCAACACATTTCTATTTTTTTTTTATATTTTCTAAAAGCAACGCACGCCGACTGCATTCAATGCATCAGGGCAACCTCCTCAGAACAGTTCTCTTTGGATGGTTTTCAAGACCTTCATCTAATGCGCTGAATGTACATTACGCATTCTTTAACAGAGAATATAGGCTCAGTTACGTGCGACTTGTTTGAAGCATAGGACAAGTATTAGAGCTATCTTACCAGTTTCATCATTGGCTGTAGGTCATCCTTCATGAGAATTTCGGGTACGACACAATAAGGAGGCGAAAGCATTTCAACTTTTCTAGAAGACTCATTTCCGACACAGCATGCTTTCTTTGCTTAGTAAGATTATTCATGACTTTGCCGAAAGGAGACCGCGCGCCTCTCCCACTTTTGCCATATTAATGAAGCCACTGAAGAGTGCCGAGCAATATCAGTACTTGCACAAGTTAAGTAAGTTTAAGAAGATTCCGACATCCAAAGATCCCTTTATGGTAGCTATATGTGGGCAAATGTGGGAGCAATGACTGCCTGCACGTTGCACGATGTTTATGCAAATTTTAAATGTGCCGAAATATTTTCTAACAATAGGCTCATCAGGAGACCGCCCTAAGAGCTATCGCAATTACAAAAATAATAATATTTCAGTAAGAAAGCTTTTCTTAATATTGAGGCTTGTGGAGCTTTCTTATTGTAGCGGGTTCTCTCTCACGCTGTTTCTTTCTTTAGATACAGATTCATGTCATTTATGTGCAGCATAAACCACGCATAGCTGAAAACTACTGCAGCAGGTTTATCCGACACTTATCGTATAGCAAAAGATTTCTAATAGTACACTGCTGTTTAGGTTGTCTTTCATTTCAGTGGACACATGGCTTCACAGTTTCAGAAGCTGGCGTATTGCGACGCTGAGTAGCACACTACCAGGTCCTGCGCGTGCAAGTCAGCAATCCCCTTCTGAACTTTCGCGTCCGGCCAACTATTGCCGTATCGTGTTCGCGCGCTTCTCTGCGTAAGCGCAACCTCGCACGCGGCGTACGCGGATGGCTGCGAACGCCCAACTAAAGCTGTCTAGTGTCTCGAAAAAGACACGCACCGTAACGTCCTGCAAAGGTGATTGCGTGTAACGTACGTAAGGCGACAAACGCTACTCTAAAGCTGTCTATTGTCAGCGAAAACTGTTCGGCCTTTTTGCTAAGCCTATAATGGGAAACATCGCGCACGGCAGACGAGCAAGCGATAACGAGAAACTGACGAACACGCGGTTTCTTGTCGCACGCGGAGCAAATTTTGCTGCATAACGTCACATGGCACCCGGCGCCGTATCAGACGACGTGGCAAAGCCAGCGTTCGCCGTGCTCATAGCAATTGCGCCGTGCCCTGTCAAGTATTTTCTGTACGAAAATAATGCATAACTGAAGCACAGATTGGCAACCACTTATAACTTGTCCGTATACCTTCATGGACCCCCTCCCCCCTCCCCCCCCCCCCCAGCGACCGTTCTTCCACTCAAACAGTGGGCATAGCCGACCGCAACAGGGTCGGCGTAGTCTCTTCCTCTGAAGTGATCTGAGCAGAGGCCGTAGCCGTTATACATCTGCTCCCATGTCAGCTCCGCCAAGACTCCCCATTTAGCGCCATTTCGCCACATGCAACATCTGAAAAATGGGCAATATACCACGTGGCCATGATTAAAGAACACTTAAAAAGCGAAACCAAAGTTGAGAGTACGAAGAAGCGATTAAAATATTCTGCCCTTCTAGGCACAGGTTCAAAAGTGAAGCCAACTTATGCCGTAACATAGTTAAATCGAACTACTTCTTGTAATTCAAAACTCAAACGGTGACTGCTACGTAATTGATTTTTTTTTTACTCCTGCCGTGTTCATGAGCATTCAAGGGTGGTAATGTAATAAAAAACTGGTCATCAGAATGCTCTCCAGCGTAACCAGTTTGTGCAGCAAGCATTCAAATACCTTAAGCACATATAAATTGCAAGTTATCTACTAGTGGAAAAAATGAAGAACAGCCGCTATGATATACCGAAGCGAAATTTCTGTCTGCGCATCAGATAGCATCAATTGGCCAAGTAGCTTCGGTTTCTTACAACACCGCAGAAAAATGTGCTGCGCCAAACCAAAAAGAAAGGTATTCACTTGAATACAAGCCGGAAGATTTTTCATTATCTACTATAGCTGTTTTGATAAGCACAGCACTTGTTTCTTCATGACGACTGCAGAAAACGTGTGCATACCTCTCACCCGCTGGGAAACGAAAAAAATTTCGCCCTTGTGTTGCTCCTCGAGTTGCCACAT